>NC_089648.1:36241381-36565927 GCF_037042795.1 Molothrus aeneus | reverse complement strand
AAGATGTGCATCGACAAAAATATAGAGAATGCGTAGTTCTCATAATAGTAACCATGCCTTCAATTATTGCATTATGTCCAGTGTTCATTGTATATTCCCCCTTTAAACAGGTAGACAGAACTCATTGTTTGGACATTGGAGTTTTTATGTCATTTCAGGGTTTTGTTTACATTAGTAGAAATTAACAGCATATGTAAGGTAAGCCAGTCTTGCTGCTTCCATCCTTAAAAAATTGTATATTCAGTAAGAAAATACTATCTTTGTTATCAAAGAATAGCAGTGTTACAAGCCATTATTTTAAATATAGATTCTTAGTTCATCAATAGCTTGCCCACAGCACACTGCAGTATGCTTATGGATGACAAAACAATGCGGTTTCTATTTAGTAACATGATTGTGTTTGCTCTCTTCTAACCTTATCTTAAGATTGTGACAAGCTAAAATACAACTTTACATGCTTAACAAAATTGCCATCGTTTGGTTTCTTGTAGTAGATCATTGTCCAACAATGATGCATTTTTGTGGCCCTTTGCTTGCTAATTTTTAGCTGGTGAGTGAAGGCTCTTGTTAACCCTGAGAAACCATGCTGTCGAATCCTTCCATTTGATTAAGGGCATCTGCTGAACAGCAAGCTTTCCTCTTAAAATTAGGTGGACAAAGATGATGTTGGAATAATTGTTCTGGACTGATGATTCTCACACTAAAAATAGCATATGGAGACTGTTCAGCAGATTTGGTGCAGATGTTCCCACACCACTTCATTATTTCTTCCTGCACATAAAGAATTTGCAATGCTCAAATGTAAGCAGACAATACAAGGCAAGAAATACCAGCACAAGTTGTTGTGCAAAAACACCAGTAATATACTAATGGGAACAGTATAGTTTGTCCTAAGGTATTTTGTGCTTATTTTGTGAAAACTGAGATGGTGCACACTAACACTTGTGGAATCACTCATGCCAGTGCAATGCAAAATTCAAGCTCTAGTTTGTTCAGTTGTTAAGCTGAATTAGTTTCTCAGTCAGAGCAGTACAGAAATTTATGCAAAGCTATGTGATGAAGCTGCCCATTTAATTAGGCATAAATTACAGGAAAAGTTCTCATCCTTGATTTTTTCCATAGATACTTCAAAACTCTGAATTTAAGTCTTTAGAAAAAAGCCATTGGAAAAGTGGAATGTTTTAATAAAATGCAAAAAGCTCATCATTGGTTTCAGATAGGCAAATCAACATGGTATCTTACTTTAGCAAGTATACAGCAAAAACCAGAAATGTTACCTGAAATCCCCTCTCAGCATACCTTATGTTCTGCTCTGTCCCTTTACATTCCCACACTCCCACATTGTATAAAAGGGTGTTTTAAGAATTCCTGAGAGAATAAGGTTAAATTAATTCAGGTTAAAAAGCTGTGAGAAGGCATAGCTCCCATCAAGACTGGCATGACTACAGCCTGATCTATTAAAACAGTAGAAATCCTTTTGCACTCTCTTAATTTTACAGCTTTCTCATGGGGACAGAAGGCTGGGGGGAGGACATGGTACAGGCCTGGGTAAACAGGTTCTGTGGATATGGGGGAGAGGTTGTGTGGTGTTGATATTGGGGAAGGGGAGGGGGCAGGGAGATAGAGGTTGCTTAGTCTGTTCAAGATAACCAGGTCTTGTGGTCTTGTAAGGTTCTTTTGGTAACTACCCAATGTCTCAACTTCTATCTAGACACAAGCAGAAATGCCTATTTTCAGCTGTGTTTTCATCTAGGTAGCCCTTCTTGTATCACGTAACCTGTAGTACTCTCCAAGTTTCTCTTTTAAGGTGAAGTTTTATTGCATTAATCTAATCTCAAAGTTAGAAGAATTACGATAATTCCAGCAGCAGCCTCTGTGTATTGCAGTAAAGGCCTGCAATGATCATAAAAAGCAAATTCAATTACTGCTATAATGTTCATAGCTGATAACACCTTTGGAAATAGAGGCAAAGGCTAATGACTACTGGGAAGCATGCTCTTTCAAAAGTGTTGGCCATTACTTCCAGTGTCTCTGTTGGCCAAATCATAAGCATAGGCTGTTGGATGTCATCAGCCTTCTGTGATGCTGTCTGTAACAGGAAGGTATTAATATGCTGTACTACTCTTCTTTAGGGAAAGAAGCAATTCTTCACTCACCCATTACAGTCGCTTGAAAAAAATATATTGTGTGTGTGTGTGATCCAGTATAGAATCATTCATGGTGTACGGAGAGCATAGTACTGTAATCAAACATGCCCAAAAACAGATGAACATCTGAAATACATTTATCTCTGCAAAGTGATGAATGCCTTAACAGAGTAACGTCTAGAGCCAAACTAAAATTTCAAGGACCAATTATGTGAAAATTCTGTGCTGTGTTTGACAACGAAAACATATTTCTCTTGACATTAAAGCAAACTGATAGGTAACTTTTCAAGCAGAAGCTATAGTAGTGTGTCATTCAAAGAAGTAAGCAGATGAGGTAGTGTTCAAAAGGGACATGTCCAAGTATTCTGTGTAATCCTGGAAGAGATAATGCCTGTAATTGTTCAGTAGGGTTGATATGTGATTGTTGAAGAGCTGAAAGATGAAGGCTTTAAGCACACCTTAGTCTGGAAGGACTCAGATTTGTATCCCTTACACTTTAAAAGCTACTTTGAGCTGTACAACAACTGTGAAGAAGGGTGTAGTACACCACAATATCAACTCCTGGTAGAACTGGCTCTTCCTCAGTCTGGAATAAAGGAGCCAGAAGAGATACCTTTGTGATTCATCCACTTACACAAGAGTAGTAACAGCTACATTCTCGTTGTTCCTGTGGTTGTGTATTAATTATGCAGTCATTAATCTGGGGAGAAAAGACAAAGCTAAGTGAAACAAAAGTTTTTTTCCACTTTTGACCTAAATCTTGTACCTGTCAGCTTTCTTGATAAAGTGTGTGTTTCATATACCTTAAGTCACTATTACAGGACACTGTTATGTGGATAGGATGGAGGGGACTAAATTCTACTTATTCTTAAATTCTTATAAAATACTAAGCATTTTGTGTAACTCTCAGTAGTTACAGAGGGCAGGAGGACCTCTTTATTGGGCTTCACCTTATCTACCTGCCAGAGAGTTAATCACAGAAAAGATGTAAATCAATGCATAGTAGAGTGTATTACAGCTGCGTTGAAGATTATCATGGAATTACTGCCCATGAGATTGCACTTTTGAGTAGATAAATTCCATGGGTTTCCAATGGCTGTTCATACAGTTTCTTTAAGTGCTAGGCAGACATTTTTCTAGAAAAGATAGCCTTCTAGCAAGAAGAGAAGGTGTGTCTGTCTGGAGAGGGTGGTGCTTCTGGCTGTGCTCTTGAGAAATCTCTGTGCCTTAAAAACAAAGTTTAGATGGGTTTCATTTCTCACTGTCCAGCAGGAGATGAAAATGAGGTCTCAGGCATGTGTTTTATTACAGCATTGTTGAGAAAGGCAGAAAATGGTTAGAAGGAGGAAACAAAAAGCAATCTGACAAGGCATAGAAAAGAAAAAAATGCTACCAGTTACAGAGAGAAAACTAAATTGAGGTACTGCATTGTAACTATAAAATTTATCCACTTTATCGTCTTCATAGCAGCACTTAAAAGGCAGGGGGGCAACACTATTTACAGAACATATTTGAATCTTGTATTTTGAAGGTATGTTTTGCCTCTAAACTCATAACATTCCTACACCTTATCGTTTATAAACACTTGCATTGTTTTAGTGCATTTTACAGGTGGATTATCAGTAATTGATGCTCCTCCTAGATCAATAAAAGAAGCCAACTAATTTCTTGAAACACACCATGCAGTGTTTTCCCAGTCTTTTTAGCCCCATGGCTTCAGTTAGTGTGCTAGGATATGACACTTTTCCATTTCTGTCACAAAATTATTACCTTAGCTGTGTAGCTCTGTGCTGACGTAGGGGGGAATTTCAAGTGGCTTCTGGCCTGTCCCTTTTGGTAGCCAGCCCATGCCCCACATTGCAAAGTGGGAGTAGCAGTGAGTGTGTATTACTGTAAATAAATGCTGCACAGATCTATGGGGCACTGAACTGACCATTGCTAAATATAATACCTGCCATGGAAGTCCAGCTAATGCACATTCAAGTTTAAAAAGTTACAGTATTATATCTGGAAATTAGAAATATTGAGACCATTATTTCAGACATATTTGGGGTTTTTTACCTTCTTCGTTTGGAACTACCTGCCTAAGTTTAAAACTGTCCAGGATAACATTGTGCATTTTAATTGATGCAGTCATCTCAGCTACAGTAGTGCCGTCAGCAGCTTCTTAAAATTTGCTACCTACAGCTAAAAATACAGTGTTGAAAGACATACTTATGTGTAAGATACATAACCAGTATTTTTACTTTTCACCATAGTGAGAAGTGTTTCCACCTAAACAGTAGGATTAAAAAAATAAAAATAAATAGTTCATATCTGGGAAATTTGCAGATTTATGTTGCCCACCACAGTGGCAAAGAGCTGACAGCTAAAGAAGCACGTAAGTTTTGTTTTTCAGGTGCACCGTGTTTTGGTAAAATATCAGAGTGTATTGGTTACTGTGAAATATGAATGTTTTCAGTCTTAACTTTGTAAATAGATTTAAATAAGCCATTCTTCTCAAATATGACTAAAACAGAATTTAAAATGCAGCTGAAGCATTAATTTAACTTTTCTTTTTAATGTGTGAAATGTGAATGCATATGTATATTGACTTAACACTGTGGGATTGCTAGTGATGTGTTGCATATGGTTCTTAATGTTCAGTACTTACAGAGCAGCACTTCTTACAAAAGGAGCATATATTTAACTGGACAGAAAACATCTAAACAAATTATAAGAAAACTTCAGCCTTTTTTAAAACTGTGTTAATGAGCAAGAAACATTTGTATTGCTTGGCCTTCTAAGAAAATGTAATTAATCAGTCTGAAAAGGCCAGAGTTTGTTTTTTCTTTTTTACTAGAAGTCTTCTTTTTCTACCTGCTGAAAATACTTTGTATTTTCCAAGTCTTTATTAAATGTAAATCCTTGTTTTAATGGTGAAGATAAATATGTGGAGCTACAAAGCTGTGAGAAGAGAAAGGGACTAAGTGGTACAAGTGTTGAAGGCTTCTGGAGATGAGACAGAGTTGCTCAACAGTGTTCATGAGGCTTACTACAAAGCAAAGGACAGAGCAGTGCTACAGTGGTTGTTGATTACCCACACAAAGACCATTGTGCTTCCATGCTATGGTATTCTCAGAGGCTCTTTTTTAATCTGTCGATTGCTATTTGTGCCTTTTCTCCAAAAGGAAACTACAGTGTTCAATTTCTTGATATTTTCTAATGGTCCTTTTTCACTTTAGGAAGCCTAAACTCTGTTTTGATTGTGGATGAGTCATTGTCTCTCATTTGTTCCTCCTACCCACAGTCTTTCTGTTGAGTGTGGGAGATTTTTCCTGGAATATAGTAGCCACATATATTTGAATTTTCATATGCCCTGGAACCCATTTCACTGTTTCCTACTCTTCAGAAGCTATGAAACACTTTGTAGGCAAATACTTCAAGTTGCTTGGATGAAAGACATTATAAAAGTGCAGAGAATTATTGCCTAAGCACTCAGATAAATTCAGAATTTCCTTATAGAAACAGGAAGCATCCCAGATCTCATGCTGTCTTTGTTGGAATTTGTAGGCTGGTGCATTGTAAGTCCCTGTTTGACTGTCACCAGAGCTCAAAGGCCAAATCATAACAATCAGTAAAACATGACTCTTGGGCTCAGAGCCAAAAGGTGGACATTGCTGGGTTGTTTGCTTATCTAGGAGGTCTGGCTTGATTTGAGCTGCAGTCACTTTATACAAGATGGTATCGTCCTATATAGCCAATGCTAAATCTGATTATTGTTTAGAGCAAATTCATTGCTTGATCCTGGTAAGTCACTGTTACAAGTTCATAAGCACAAGAAGGGATAGGATTCACTTGCCTTGTGGTATCCCATTTGAATCTCCAGAAGTTCACTTTAGTCTCATAGTTTTTTCATGGCCTTTGCCTGCTCTTGTACAGATGTGTTCTGCTCCTTTTGGATGTCTGGAGTGGGCATTGCAAACTGTTGAGCCATCAGCTGCATCTCACTGTAAACGTACAGAAACATTTTCTGTTAACCACTTCTGCTCTTGGCATAGTTTGAACAACAACTTGGGTTCAGAATTCTGACAAGAACAAAATGACTGTTGAAGGTAATGCAGTCATTCCCTAGCTTTGACTTGCAGAAGTGTGTTAATATTTTACATCACCTTGCCATTGTGTTGGCCAGACCACAGAGTAGAGGCACAGGGGAATAAGCTGAAAAGTTCTCTGTGGTGTAGAGGCAAAATACATGCAAAAATCACTGCAGCTAAATTTGCAGTGTCAGGAAATCCCACTTTATACTGCTGCCCATTCTCAAATACCTAATTTTTTTTTTACTGTTCTTGGTGTGAAATGTTTTGTGCTTGGTCTCAGATTATGACTGAAATACAGGGAAGGGAAATAAAATGCATTTCTTATAGATTAAAACGACTTCTGTACAGATGCATTCGTGTGTGTCTAGATATTCCTGTTTATTTAGAACATTAAAGTTTGCAATATTTTAAATTTTTTTGTTATAATTTGTAGAAGCTTTTAAGGATCCTTCTCTAATAGGCACCTTTTTATTATGGAAGCTACTGTACAATTCATAAGGGTGATCCCTGAAATGTTAACATTATCTCTTCTGGTATTGTATTTGTTTAAAAATGAGGATATGAAAGTTTTCTGGACAGTTCTTCACCTTTTAGGTATTTAGGAACTTGTCATATTGTTAAAGAAAGGTGGTTACACTTTGATTATTGCAGGGATTTTTTTTTTTGACAGAACAGGTACACCAGCTGTCTCTGGTTTTAGCATGTGCATACCCTACACATCTCAAATCCTGATAGGACTAAAAACTGTTACCCTGTCAGTAGAGCAGAGAAATGCAAAAATCAGTTTCCCAGAGAGTATACTCTGCTGTTCAATTTTCATAACAGCATGCTCAGAATACAACAGGTTGTGGTGGGAACTATACAGGAAAAAAAGGTACTGTTAATTTTTGTTGTAATGTTTTGATTAAAGAAAGTCAACATGAAAACAGGTATTGAGTAATCCAACTTAGACAGCCTTCCTTTTTCCCACTGCAGAAAGGTCTGTAAAGTTCCTGTTATTTGGGAGGCTGGCAAACCATTTCTTTGCTGGAGGTGGAAGGAAGGCACTGCTTGACCTAAAGCACTTCCCCATCTCTAGAATTTTTCTACTTGGTTTTAAGAAGTCATGACCTAGCCAATTAGATGGCCAATTTTCAGGCCAGAAGGTTATCTTCCCTTTAGCAGGTCAATTAAAATATACATCCCTACCTTGGTTTTCCTTCCAGGTACTCTATTTATAGCTATCCATCTGATTTTCATTACTAGAGGCATAATTGATCTTTTGTCCCATTTTGAAGCTTGTATGCACCTGTCTTACAGGTTCATAGCAAAATCAATTATCCCTCTGGCTACAGATACATCCTGGTGCTTCATTAGGAATTTGTCTGTGTAGGTGGAGTCCTGCATGTCAGAGTGGCACCAGGTGATGAGCTGGGCAGTCAGAGCAGCTTGCATGCTCCTGCTTGTATCTGATGTCACACTGGTGTGGTCACTGACAACGTTTTGAGGACAAAACAAAAACCAACTGGTAACAAAAACCAAAAACCACCAAACCAAAAAACCCCACTTCGGCTGAGTTCATTTAAAGAAGAAACTGAAATAGAGATTAATTTGAAAACAGTGTGCTTGGACTTTTCTGTTCTCACAAGTCCATAATAGAAGATTAGCAGTGTAGTAAGGTAAGTGATTATGTGACTGAAATGACCACTTTGCATGTAGTATTTATATAACTTTGCTGTAATTCACTTCATCTGACTGATGTGGAGTTTGAATAATTCAGTAAAGTACACCTATTTCATTATAAGTTTGTCCTCTCCAAAAAAAACCACAAACCAACAAAAAAATACTATTTTGGCTGTTTATGATCAATAATTTTGTTTTTTATGAAATCATTCATTCTGTCTTATATAGACTTTAGTGGTCTTTATGCCCTTTTTGCTGAAAAGAAAGCCTACAATCAGCAGTTGTAGATCAGAAGTCCTTGTACATAGGTAGTATGATGTAATCACTCAAAAATTTATCTCAGATCATAAAAAATAATGTATTATACATTCCCTCATTTTTAAAAATTAAAATATATAAAAACAATTTACAGAATCCTAAACTATTTTGTGACTGTTCAATTGTGAGAGTTCATTAAGTCCTGAATTTTATTGGTGGTCTGGTTTTTCATCTGTAATTTTTGACAGTGTTGTTTGTTACAAATAGTGGAGTTTTATATGTAAATATATTGGTCCAAGTTGTATGGGTTTTAAGCATGCTTTAAGCTACATCATGGTGTCATTACCTCTTGTTAATTGTCAAATTACCTAAAATTGCTTTTCATATAATCTACTTGTCCTTTTATGTAAATGATTTAAGTTTGTATGTCAGTGTGTGGGCTACGAGCAGGTAGAGAAATTTCTCCAGCTTCCTAAATGTGAAGTATTTTTCTTCTCCTCTGGCAAAATTACCCGCTGGAAGCAAAGGAGGCTAAAGCTGGCACATCCTTTGCAAAGGCAGTCTGGGTCATGCGCAGAGCACAGCCAAGCAGTGAGACTGAGATTGTATTGACAAGAACAAGATGAATGGCCCCCTGGAGACTATGGGGTTTGTATGCTCGTTTCCACCACCTTTTCATCCTTTTGTACCCCCTTTCAGTTCATATGCAGATTAACTCAAAGCAAGTCCACACTAAATACTCTTTTTCACTTTAGTTTTGGAAGGTAGGTGGAGGATCTAAATATTTATGAGGCTTTTTTCCTCTGGTTTATGATGCACTCTTGTTGAATGTTGAGGAATTACGTTAATGAATGCATGCCTGCACACACAGACACAGAATCCAGGCAAAAGGAAAGAGAACCACACAAAGCATTGTCAGCTCTAATGTCAGTGCTTACTAAAACAGTTCCCATTAAAAAAAAAAGGAAAGAGATTTAAAATCCATTGCCAGGAGAAAAATAAATTGTATGGCTGAGCACAAAAGAAAGAACAAAGTTTCATCTTTGCTTTCCTCAGCTGTAAATGAAGCTCTTGTTTCAGCTCTGAATAAAATTGAAATAAAACATGTTAATGAGAGCTTGTCTGAAGTCTTAACTGGATTTGTGTTTTCAGTAATAAAAGACCAAGCTTCAGTCCTGTACAAGTTTCCTTTAACACCAGCAATAATAAACATGATATTTTTTTAGTGTGATACAAGATGCAGTTAAATATACTTTAATTAGACTTCCAAGTCAGATAATTAAATGACACTGGTTTTGCCATGATCGTATTGAGTTCACTACACTTATTCAGGAGACTTAGTTTTTATGAGATGGGATTTTTATGAAAATTGAACTTTTTTTTGTTAAATAGAACATACTGAGATTATAGCCAGATATACTAGAATATTAATTTATTTTCAGAATGGTTAGTTCAAAACTGTAACTTAAGGAACATTTTTTCCATAGATGGAAAAGTAAATGGCATTAAAATACTACTACTGAAATATGGGCATATTAATTATTTTACATTTACATTGTCAAAAAGAGTTGCCTCTTGAACTTATGATTATCTCTGCCTTCCTTCCACCCCTTTTTATTCTCCAGTACACACATAGCTGTGCCAGACAAGGCTGCAGCTCACACAAGTGGGACAGTAAATTCTTCTGCATTCAGGAAGCAGAACAAGAGATTTTAAAATGTGCTTTTGTGCTATCATTAAAAAATGTACTGAAGCAACTGCAAAATAGTAGCTCTTCAAGGGGAATAGTATTTCTCTGTCTAGACTCAGTTTTTTATATTAACAGTATGCTTATCTGAAGTTCATAAAACATTGTCCTAATAAATATGTTTATCTTTTTATGGTACTTCATGTTCTAGGTATTCAGTTTTCTATGTAATTAAATCCAATAAAGCCATCTATATTTCATTTGTTCTAAACTTCTTGGTTTTGATCTTAAAACACTGCTTTTGGTATTTTCAGTTACTTTGCCTGTGTTACACAAGGGTTGAGTGAAAGAAATTTGTTTAACAGATCCCAAAACAGTAAAGCTTTATATGACCCAATAAAAAATTAGTATTTAACAATTGAAATTGCATCATTTTTGTTTAAGCTGTTACACTTTAGCATAAATCTTCTCCCTCTTGCCTTTTTTTTTCTTGTAAGTCTACCTAACCAATTGTGACCACAGATACCATATTAGATATTGCTGAAGTACTTCAAACTCCTTGATGTGAATTAAAAAAAATATTTTAAAAAAATCTCAGTTTTGTCTGTTACCTGGTGAGATTTCAAATTTGCCTGGACTTCTCCATCCTGGGCAAATTGAAGCACTTATGTGTTACCTTAGCCAAACACATTTTCCCACAGTGTAATGATGCGCCTCTTTTCCTCTGGCAGTGGATTTGCAGGAAAGGGAAGCAGGACTTCCTTCTATGTATACATGTGCAGCATGCAGTGAACTAATAGGCAAGTGGCAAAAAAATGCATCAAGCTGGTAAATGTTGGAAGAAAAAAGCATCAGGGAGATGACATACTTGAATAAACTTTGAAGAAGGAGAAGGGGTAGAGGTAGGCATAGCAAAAAGTTATATGGAGGACTGTAAGAAAAAATGTTCAGAGAGTTCATGGCTTGAGCAATGAGTTTTGGGGGTTCCCTTGAAGCTGCTAACATTTCCAAAGAGAGGAGATAAAATACAGCATACCAGCTAAGGTCCCTTTTTTGGGATGAGAAGGGTGGATGAGCTTTGGACCTAAGTCAGGGAGCAGGCACATCAGAGTCCTGTAGAAGGCTTTCATTTGTAATACCAAGTAAGTACCCACACATACACAACAAAAAAAAAAAAAAATCCCCAAAGCCAGAGGCTGTCGTGTCCAGGAGTGCCATGATAATGATGAGGAAAGCAATTATCTTTACTTTTCCCAAAAGGAAGTGGCACAGGAAAGTTTAAGAACAGACAAAGATCATAAGCCTGAGCTGGGCATCATGTGCCTGTCAGCTGCGCCTCCAGCCAGCATGCTGGTGGTGAGGACAAGCTGCCTTCTCCAGGCCCAGAGGTTCATGTGGAAAGGAGCCCATGTGAGGAGCCAGAAAGCCTGGACCAAGGAGACCTGTGGCCTGTGCATGAGCTAGCTCACATTCCTTTAATAGAATATAGGACATCAACTAGTTACCTATGCTGACTGCTTTGCTGCTTCCACTGAAGCCAATCTGCATCCACAGATTTCTAACCTATTAGAACAATCTCTGCTTCCAGAAGATGGAAGTGCACAAATTCACCTGTGAAAATACAACACCAATGCTTCCAGTGCATTCTTAAAGGCAAGACCATGGGCCTACCTAGTGATCTTCTGCCTATGGAGGTTTTGCTTCAGCCATTCCTCAGTTTCTTGATCAGAGTCCTACAACAAATCCAAACTTTGGGTCCCAATGCAAAATCCTAATTCCTGGAAAAAAGACGGGAAAAAAGAAAAAGGAGAAAAAAAAAAAAGTAATGGAATTGATTATAAGGACCCAAATTATAGCACTATCAGGATCACCAAACAGGTTAAGATTTCCAACAAGAGAAACTCCCTTTTATGTGTTTGTACTCTCTCTGCATTTTTTTATTCTTTTTCCTCTGAATTTGTTTAAATTCAGAAACCACAAGATATGTAAGGATTAAAAAAAAATTTAAAAACCCACAACACACACCCCTGGAAATAGCAGGTAAGTTCTTTCAATACTCAGTTGTTGTGGTGAGCACCAAATATGTGCAATACTCCTTTTTCTTGAAGCTGATTCTGAAGCATTGTCACATTATATCTGAAGGCATGGGTGCATCCATGTGTTTTTAAGAAAGTACTTTCATGAGTCCACCTAATCTTGAGGCTGAGATCTTTCCAAATGACATCCTGCATAATTTTCCCTTCTTTTTTTTTTTCTTCCCAAAAAGAAATTTCCTACAGCTGAATCACAGCATTCTAAATGGAGTCTGCCACCCGCCTAAGCTATGAGAAGTCTGTCTCCATGCTAGTGTGACAGAGTCATCTCACAGATGGGAGGTGTATCCCCACGGGTGGCACTGAACTGAAAGGAAATCTGAAAAACAATTTTTTGTGTATTTGATGAACAGGATTACAGTATTTGTCTTTGGTTCCTAAACAACTGAATTAGGTGTAGAACACAAAAATTCTCTCTCTGTACTCACAGATGCCTCAAATTCTGCTGAGATAGACCTAGAGGTCGTAGCAGACAGAAAGGTACGAGTGCTGAAGCCACAATTATCAAAGTGCTTAGAGGTCTAACATATATCCTTAGAGAAGTTTCTCAAATGACAAGTCTACCAAAAACCCCAACAAAACAGGTCTGCAAATTTTCTCAAGTTATGGGTGATGCATGATTTTTTCTTCTCTTATACAGAAGCGATGTTGAAATTCATAGTTCAGATTCATAAGCAGAGTTCTATTAGTACTCCCCAGCCAATCTAGTTTCCAGAAATATTCTTCAGACACTTAACCTTCATTAATTAATTGATGAGGGAACCTGAGCCTACCTCTAGACTAAAAGATTTACTGCCTTGGGCACAGAACTCCTGTAGGGTTTAAGTGTCATAGCAGAAAGGCTGTGAGATGCTGGAAGAATAAAACAGAGCATCATTCCTTCCTCTTACACAAATAAACTCCAGATTTCTTCACAAATCATCAAGAGGCTTGTGGTTGTTCAAGCAAATGGGTTCCAATATCAGCAAGTGTTGACCTAGGAAGGAGGAAAGTGGATTTGGGAGAGTTTTATTCTTCAAGCATAGTATTGTTCTTATCCTGCTTTCTCCATGCAAAGGGGGAAGGGCAGAAGAGGAGGTAGAAGAGCTGTTTGACAGCTGCTTTCTTACCTGTTTTTTGCCAGCATAATCTTCACACTTTACAGATACAGAGGGATTATTTGAAAGGCAAAAGATGATACAGGCAAAGGTTGCAGACTTATTTGAAGAACAACAGAGTAAACTGAGGAGCCTATATTGTTATTCCAAAAATAAATACTCCGTTTCAGAATATAATAATTTGCCTCCATTCCATTCCTGACATTTTTTAAGCAAGAACCATTGCTAATTTCTTTGTCAAGGATTTCTTTGTCAAAGTGTGAGAATTTTTCTTTTAAAAACTATTGAATATCAGGAATTAAATAAATGAAAGAAGTTTACAGAAACCTCAAGCATAATTTCTTCCTAAAGATCATTTAGTGTTCCTAAACTGAGTGGACTGAATTTGTTATCAAGTTTGCAAATATAAATGCTCGTAAGTTGAGTATTAATGACATGATCTACTTTGGGAGCATTCTAAAAGTTTATTATTGAATCAGCTATCTTTAGCTTTTTTATTTGACAAAAAAAAAACAAACATGTCAAAGCTGAAAACTAATCAATTAACATTTTGTGATATTTGTCTGAGGAAGATAAAGGGCTTGTTTTGTTCTTTAAACACTGCCTTAATCACTTTAGAGTGATTTTTAAGAATAATGTCATCTGAATAAGGGTAATGATCTAGCAAGGCACTGAAATGAGACAAAAGAAATTTGAATTTAATGTCAGCTTTTGATGCAGCTTTTTTTCTGCCTCTCATCTAATAAGTTTAATAATCAGAAGCTGCGACCATAGCGCTGCTCACCCTGGGCTGGCCATGTTTACACTGTTGATATTTCACCCAACACAGCATGGCAGCTTATCACACAGTGCCTGGCAAGTCTTTGGGAAATGTTACTTGGCCTTGGGGGAAAATTGTCCCAAGGCTCTTCTGAGCAGCACTGCCACTGGGATGCACTCCCAAATTTCTGTGCACGTGTAATTCCCTGGAGTTAGATCAGACCACGGGACAGTTCTGCCAGTAAGTGCCCCTTTAGTGGGGAATAACTATTTTTCCTTTCTTCCTCTCCTTATCTACTACATCTATTTGGGCCACGATATCACTGGCAAAGTAATCTCTCCCTATTATGTGTAAACCATCTATTACAGGCAGATCACAACTTTAATTGAAAGTTATTACATAGTATATTAATTAGAGTAGCAACAAAAAGATTGCTGAAATTTAGAAAAGTCTGATAAAAGAAAATCTGGAACTCCCCACACAAATATATATCTATTTCTGTAAGTGTGAGTCTGTCAGTACACTAATATACAGAAAATGCAGGCATATATATTTTTAAATATACTATGTAAAAGAGTTCTGCATTACTGCATCCCTCTGCCAGCAAAATTTAGATAACAGTCTATTACACAGCTTTATGACAGATATAGATATGTTATAATATATACATTTTTTAATATATAAAATATATATATTTGACAGATAGATAAGCTTATTCTTGCATTATGAATGGCTCCTTCAAAAACCTGGACATAGGCATATTATATGACATTTCACTCAAAATTGACAGTATTTCACAGAGAAAACAAAGATAGCTATTTTCTGATAATATTTTTAATTATCTTTTAAGATCAGGTTACATACCATATCATTTAAATGATAGCACCAGAAGACCCTACTTAATGAAGGATGAAGTTAAGAATAGAGATGAGGGATAGCACAAGAAAAATAGAACCTGTGCCTGAGACAGGTGTTTTAATGGCTACATCTTGGCAGTGAATTTCCCTCTAACACCGGTAGCTGTACATGAAACAAGAAAGGTAGTTAAGGAAACAGCAGAGGATAACAGTACATGCACAAAGAGGGACCTTGCACAACAGTACAAGACAAAACCAGCCTTGTAAATTGGAAACCAGGAATTCAGAAACCTAAAAAGATTTTTCCTTTCCAAGTAAAACAGGGTGAAATAGCCACAAAATATGCAAAGCAGCTGTCTAATCACACATCAAAATGGCAATCTACAAATACTCCAGGCTTCTTTTGGATTTACCAGCTCCATCAAGAATGTGCATTTAGTACCAGCTGCCAACATTTCCAGGAACAAATGTATGAAATAGATATTACAGTGTGTGGCAGAATTTCCTTACCTGACAGTAAATTATGTGCCTTTGCAAACTGATACAATCTCCTCCCTTGGTCCAGGGAAAGGAGCAAAATGTAAGTGATTGAGCCAAACACTTATTAAGGCCCTTCAGACCTGATTAAAGCCAAATTGCAGGAAACATTTAATATAAAATATGCACAGCAACACAACCTTAATCAGATGTTCACATCTCTCAAGATATCAATAAATGTTTCCTTTTTGATAAGTCTGACTTAATAGACTGTAATAATGAACAGGAATGTTTCAGAAACATCATTTAAGGGAGTGAAAGAAATAAACAAGCTCAAACATTTAAAAGTCAACACCAATTAGCAAACCATTCTTTTCAAAAGAAATCTGAATTTCATTTAGCTTTAGTCAAACAAACACACTAAAGGCTTTGTTTTTAGAATAATTGGTTTTGAGACTTGAGAAACACCTTCAGGATGTTGGTATCTTCATTCACAGAAGGCTACATTAGCAGCAAAATGTACTAGGTGCTTTAAGTTTTAGCAGTGAATTAGAATATAAATTTACAGACAGATCTCCCCATCTTAAGAGGTTTTGTGTCTGTTTGTTCTTACATTTGGCAAGAAACAGAAACAGAGAGGTCAGAAATGGGATCTTGCCTTGTGCAGCTGCCTGGTGACTGCACCCATGTTCAGCTTGACCATGTGAGTTCCCACCTGGGTTTGGCACCTTGAGGAACCTTGAAGCAAGATATGCACAGCACATACATTTAGCATTTTCAAGCAAAGCAAATTCTCAGAAGCACTTGCACTCCCTTTTGGCCATCTACACCATGGAAAAGTGGTGCAGATTGCTTAAAGCTCCAAGAACAATACTCCAATATCCCTTCTCATAAAGGTTTCTGCTCCGATTCAGACACAGAGTGTTTGATTTGTGTTGAATGGTGCTTGCCGGTTGTATTTCAGAGGTGATGACAGAAAGAAAAGCTGTCACAAAGACAGACCTGCAGGAAGAAATGAAAACCCACTGTGTGTCTAAGCAGAGGACAGGACTGGGGGAGAAGGTTTGTGTCTGGAGCCAGAAATAGGTGTGAAATAAAGTAGTGACCTTAAATCTCACATCATACCATGACTGCTCTGTGAAGAAGCCCAGGGCTGCACAACAAGGAGATCTCTTTACTCTAAAATTACTTTCTTGCCAGCAAGGAAGAGGGGAATGAGCATTCCTACATGAGTGAAACCTGTGAGAACACTCACCTGCATCTGTACCGATATTGATTTTCTCAGAATGGTTTCCTGAGTATCAGTGGGCTCAGTTTTCCTGTGTGAAAATAAATGACCTCAGTTATTCTGCTGCCATGGGATATGAAGCAAATAATTACCTTTGTTCAGGTTCTTGTAATTCAGAAGTAAGAATATTTGAACATAAATGCAGTAGTGGATTTTTAATGCAGTGAGTTCATGAAACCAGGTAACATTGTTCTTTAAACTAGAGAGAATATTCCAGCCCACCTGACATCAATGAATAACTTGATTCAGCAATGCCAGGATTTCATCCCTAATTTTCCAGAATAGTGATTGAAATTACAATATTCCCTTGAAAGAGGCTTTCCTTTAAAAAAAAACAAATTAACAAAAGTAAAAGATATTTGTAATTCCAAAGATTGTATTTGGAAGGTTTTAAAATTGTGTTTCATAAACAGTGCCTGATATGTACCATCAAAAGAAAAGATTTTATCTGTATTACTGTTTCTGTTACATCAGCTATTTAAGCATGCTGAAATAAAAACCCCAGAATAAGCAGCAACAGAAATAATAGATCTTAGAACACCAGAAAACTTCACAATATCATGAACTGCAAATAAACTGAGTCTCACAATTAGCATTTTGCATTTTTTCGTTACATGACTACCTTTTTTAAAAGGACATGAAAACATAAAACACTTTTTAAAAAGTTAACAAACATGCAGCTATGAACTGGGACATTCAACTGTATTATCAAGGAAGAGAATTGATTTTTTTATAGATAATTCTATATTACTTATTATACCACATCAAGAACCCCCTGCATTTTAGCAATGGTTTTGCTGCATTGAGTCAGTGCATGTGCCCACCAGGCTGTCACAGTGTGCTCAATGAAAGAGGCTGGATACTACATGATGTCCTAGCGGGTAGCGTCTTTTAAATAATTTGTATGTGGTGCTGGACTATAATGGTGCATAATTCCCTCCAATGCTGAAGTGGCCTATGCATAATAGGGCCTTTGGTGATGATGATGATGATGATAAAGCTAGTAGAAGAAAGATGCTCTAACTCAGGTACTTCTCACTCCTGATCTCTGTCCCTCATAAATAGCGGAGGGAAAAGGCTCTGTTGATGGGAAGCTTGTTTTCTCAAAGGTAAATGGAAAAAAAAGGAACATGCAGAGAAGATATTCTCCAGGATCAGAATGTACAAAGCTTTCTTCTCCATCTTCCCTTGACACCACCCCAAACAGGTCAAGTCTTCCAAAATTTAAAAACCACTGAGATGACTTTACTACTTCTCAGAGAAAACCTCAGTCTCAGCAGGTGGGAGTTACTTATTTTTTTTATTTGCTGCCAGAAAAACCTAAGTACTCATAGGTATCTGTGATTCACTTGAGGAAATAGAGAGTGAACTGCAACAGAAAGTAAAGAGCAAACTGATGCTGTAGGTGCCCAATCACCTGCAGAAGAAAGCCTTTCCCAAAGCAAGGAGGGAAACAGTCAGCAATGCCTGTGGGAATCAGGAGCTATGGAGAGAAGGAAATGACTTAGCAGATGGCTTTGGTGCCTCTCAACATCAGCAAAAATGTAACATGAAACTAGAAAAATGCAAAGAACTGAAGCAAAGAACAAAATGAACCTGAGAGGAATTCAGAGGGTGGTGGTGAAGGGCACTTGTGGTGGATGGGACAGAGCAGCCACAGTAAGGAGGTGATAAACAGAGTGCCAGAGGCATGACGGCATGTGCTGTGGAAAATAAAGTTTGTAACTGCAGACATTTTAAGAATGCATTCATTCACTGAATACAGTGCAAAGCACACAAGCACACAATGTCTTGAGAGCCAGAGAACTGTTCCTCCCTCAAAAGTCTTTAAAAGTTACTTTATTTTTTTGTGTGGGACCACACTCAGATACACATCACTGAAACTTTCACCGTTTTGCTTCTGTTCGGCTGACTAGTAAAATTCTCTAACTTTCCAAATTATTTTTTTTTCCCTGTGCTTCCATTACTAGCAAATCTGTAAATAATGTTCTTGAGACTGGATACTGCATATAGATTCATATAGGTCACTAAGAGAAATGGTAACCCTCTATCCTCTGCTACTACTTTGCTTATTATATTGCATAGATAGTTTACTAGACCTAGTGTTCTCCCACCATCAAAGGGCATACTTCCTCCCTTTTCCAATGCCTCTGTTCCTTCTTCTGTCCCTGTAAAACACTTCTCATCCTCAAGTTCCTTTTTCCCCCTTACCTTAATCTTCCACTGCCATTCTTACCTCCAAAATAGATATCCTTAACTTTTCTTAAATTGAATTTACTACTTCTTCACAGTTCACCTTCCTTGTGCCTCTAAGTTCCAGATGTTATCTTGAAAGCCTCTCAGGTGGCTACATCTTTTTTATTCCTTTCACCTGCTATTCCAACTTCAAACACATAATGCAGACAATTAAATCTACTCAGTTTGCTGTTCTTTCCATATGTCTCACAAGTCCTGACTTTCTAAACTTTCTGCATCATTTCTTTCCTGCCTAATTACCCAGGCTTGTCCTGCAGAGCTGCTCTCCCTGAGCCATTTGGTTGGCTTCCATGTGCCACATGGCACCTATCCTGCATTAATATCCACCCTTTTCACGTGGCCGGTACAACCAAAGTGTATATTTTGACACAAACAATGTTATAGTATTTCCACTCTCTATTTTGTTGCGTTGTGCAAACACACAAAGGTTTCAATTAGCCTGTAAGCTTGTCAGGGCAAAGATCTTTCTTGCCTAAACTAGAAAGAACCTTTTAAGCACAAATGCAGAGATTTTGGCACCATCTTATTTCCAGAGGCCTTATTTTGTGGAAAGTAGAGCTCAGTGCTTCCTCTCCTCCCCCATCCTCTCTCTGCTGTCCCTCCGATCCATTTGAGTCTCCAGGCATAAACACTGTTTCACCAGAGTTGTTTTGCAGCTCTGTAAAATTGCATCAGACCCAAAGAAACGTAGAGGTTTCTGGGGTGACTCTTTCTGTTACAGTAATACGTCCTGCTGGCTGCTGTGTTGTAGCACACCAAAAATTTAAGTCCATATCTTACCCCAGCTACCTCTACTATAGAGTATAGTTAGTGGAAAAGTAAGGAGTACAAATTAGGAGAAATATATGTTATCCTTCCACAAATGCTTTTTTTATCTTTCCTATAATTAAAATTATATTTTACTGTCTTGACTTACATGTTGGGTGTTTCTCAACAAATCTTACAAAATGTTGCAAAATTCTCTTTGTATCACAGACCAGGAGAACAATTAAACTGAGTTGTCAGTCATGTTATGAAATGGCACCTTCATTCTCAGTCTTTCATTTCACTATTCAGTGAAGTCTGTATCTTGCTCTACTGAATACTGAGAGAAGGAATTCAGTGCAGCATCTACATAAGCAAGGATTAGAGCTGTAGTTTGTATAAACATATTACGCAGCATTGCAAAATGAAGGCATAATTTAAATAACTTAGAACATTCTTTCAAGGCATACATTACACTTAATTTTTTCTGGCAATATTTTTGCAAAAAAGTTGAATTGCTTATTATTGCAGCATCAAATGTGCATCAAATGGAATCCCAATCCCATATTCAGTTTCTCTGGTTTTCCAACAGCATTGCTCCAATATCCCTCCCAATCATATACATTACTCCATAAGAACAGATGGAGTTTATGCACAACTGGCTTTTTTTCCCCTATAACGAATCGAAACGAGCAGCCAGACAAGACAGAAATTTGCTGAAATTCTGAATTCTTTCTGCAAGTTTAAAGATTTTGTAAGTTATTCATTGATTATACAACATCCATGCTCACAAGCATCTGTTGGTTGCATATGGGAGTTTAGACAAACTCCTTTTCTTATACTGCTGTGGAAAATAAGACACAACTTGATCAAAAGAGAAGTGCTGCAGCAGCTGTTTGCAGGATGAGCTCTCTGCCCCCCTCTGAACTGGGGAAGGAGAAACCAGTAAGAGAGGATGTACCATATCACACACACCAAGAACTCAGGGGCAGATATGATAAAACCAAATTTTCTCATCTGGGTAGAAACAAGGGGAGTTTTGGCTGAGATTCAACTCTGGCAACTTACAGGAAGATTATGAGCAGTTCATAATAAGTACGAGTTTTTCTCTCTTTAGTATGTTTATGCAGATAATCTATCCATTTGGAAAAAATGCAGACCAGGTATATTCAAGGCTCTTGAAACTCATGGATTTACTCCTAGTCATTGGAAGACATGCTTACACATCACAGATCTTCATTAGCTGAATTTTAGCTTTCAGATTTCTGCCTCCAGCTTCAGCTACTTGTTTCAGTCCATTCAGCTCTGAACACTGGAAAAGATGAATAAATCCTGACTTATATTCTTTCCTTTTCCTGACTATCAAAAGTTCAAACCCAACCATTAAACATGCAACATTTACTTAATGGCATGCTTTGTTAAGGAGTACTGTTCAGCCCTTTTGAATATGCCAAAAACATAGGAAAACAACATAAAAAATTTTAGGAAAATTACTCTGACTCATTCAGTTTGTTTCCTTTTTTTTGTACTGTGATGAAACACTGAGCTGTAAGAATGGATGCCTCCAGGAGGCACTAGGGAATTCTTGTCACTATTAAATATATCACTGTGTTGGGCTATTTTCCCCCCCCAGGGCTGGAATTACCAGTCTTTTAAGTTGCTCTCCCTTAAGGTGGAAGGGAGGAACATGCTAAAGAAATAATAACAAAGTCAAGAAAATATCTATCACCAAAAAGAAAAAAATTAAATCCCACAACTCCAAAGAGCAGAAAGAAAGACAGCCATTCATTTAAATCAGTAAAAGAGCTGGGTTCACTTGTCTTCACCCTTTCTGGTTTTCTGTCGTGAGTTGAGAGCACATTCCTGCAGTTCAAAACTTGGCACATTTTTCCTTCTCATCTATGCTGCCTCCTTCAGATATCTTCTAATTTCTACTCTTGTCTGAGCCTAGTCCTGGCTTCCAACTTTTTAAGTATTCCATTTTAATTTTTAGAAAACTTTTCTTGTATGAATTTCAAGCCATCTAATCAATTAACACAATGAAGTTCAACTCACATAGACTGAATTTCAAGCCATCTCATCAATTAACACAATGAAGTTCAACTCACATAGGTTTTGAACTAGCACTTAAAGTTTACTATTTCTGTTTCAGACCTGAAATTCAAAAACATTTTTTTTCAAAAATATCACTTGGTCTAGTAAAAGAGATTTATTTCCTCTCTCTTGAAAGGAGATATTCTTTTCTGAGCACTACCACCAGTGTGCTCTTGGACTCAGATTTTCTATGTTGCTGTCCTGTGCTATATATTGTATTTCTCTCATTTACATTGTATATTATTCAAAACCAACACCTTGACTATTACAAGAACTTTATCAATGATGCACCACAAATAACAGTACTGCAGGAGATCAGGTTTGTCAATACTTTGCTAAAATTCGGCACAGTATTTTGCTTATCAATTGTAAAATAATTTAATAATTTTACAATAATTTAATAATTTGGACCAGCTGATCCAAAACAGCACATTCATAGTTTCTATCTAGATTTTAGAAAACCGGTAAGTTCAAGGCAAACTACGAAGCCACGGTGTACATTTGTATTTTCATACTCCCCCTAACACACTGTAGCTCCTACAATGCAGTACGACAGGATTAATGGCTTCATTTCTAGACAATTTATTTTCTAATTCCATCTGGCTTCATTTTATACTTTCACAATCCAGTGACTTTATTGACACTGCAAGACAGGAGTAAGTCACATACACAGTGTTGTGTTTGGATGCTGCAATATATTACAGCATTCAGACAGAAATAGAAAATGGCAAAGCATGTCCAAAAGTCATCTCAGAACTTTGCCAAGGCACTCTGGGTTTCTCCTAGGCTGGATAGTATTTTACTCAAATAGTTGCAGAATATGCATCAGTATTTTTTGTTTCAAATAGTGAACTTGGTCTGCTTAAAATAACGTTCCCATTTCAATATAAACAAGCACAGCCTCTCTACCTTCTACATTTAATCCATTATAACATGTAAGGGGGATGGAGAGAGATTGGAGAAAATTTGCTCAGCTTCCATTTCTTGACTTCCAAGATCTTCCAAGGTCCTTTACAAATGAATGAGAGAAAAAAAAAAGTCTTTGTATGTAGAATCTGCTGGGTGCTAATTTGACATGGCAATGAGATGAAAGTTGGATTCATGCTAGTTTCAACATCAGAGGATTGGAATGCAGCCTACTTAGCATAGAAGTCAAACAATTCACTGGCAATAGATTGCTTTCCACTTCTAGATCTGCTAAATAAATAGAAAACTAATTAACAGTGTAGTATGGCAGATGTAGCAGGCTAGAATTTCATTAGAGCACTGGCTGAGAACTGAAAGAATCACGAAGTCGTTATATGTCCTGGAGTGTAATGAATCTTTCTTACCGTCTTTTCCATGGGACAGAACAGATACTATTTTTGTGCCCCCTGCATAAGAATTTCCTGATACATTTTCACATAAAATAAGAATCAAAGTATAAGCCCTTGAAATAATGCAAGTATTATTTTCATTTCCCATAAAATAGCTTTTGTTCTGTAACAGCAGCATCACATTTCTTTGCCCTGTGCATTTTGGTTCAGCTACTTAAAACTTATTAAATATGTTTTTCATAGGGCATTTTTCTGTTTCATTATCTATGCTTTTTTTTCCCTGATGAAAAGTGATAATGGATTGTATTTCCTGTAGTGCTAAGAACAGGGATCACACAAAGGAATATCTATACTCACATTCTGAAAGGGAAAAAAAGGTTAAAGCATTTATTTTTAGACTTTTCCCCATAAACACACATTAAACTGAACTTCCTATATCCAGAATTGCATAACCAGATTTGGCAGTATTAATTAACAATAAAAGTAGTGTTTTTCCCCATAAGAATCAATAAGATAATTATGTTACTTAGGAAATGGTAGTCATATGATTTTGCTTTCAGTGCATAATGAATAACATTAAGTTCTGCAACAAAAAGGTTTTACAGACCTAACCAAGCTCTAGGACCTGTCTGAAATTCTTCCAGGAAAGCCTGATTGAAGTCCTGTAGCAACTACCTACTTTTACTGACTCTTAGGGTCATGTATATATACTTGCAAACACATGCTCATTTCATCCAGTACATGAATTCTTAAGCAGCATACTCCCAGGACATAGTTTTGGGCTGGCATGCAGGAAATACCAGGACCATTTCTGTATTTTAATATTTAGACTTTAGAAGAACACCTTTGCCATACTCCACATAGCTTCATTCCTAGGCAAAAAAATGAATTAAATGTCTTTCAAGTGTCCATTATAAAGCTAAGTGCTGTACATAAATATGCATGAGAGGTCATTATTGCCAAGAGATGATTCTTAAGAAGTTCAAGTGTCTCTTACTAAGATTTTCCTCCTTGCTCTATGGCAGTGAAGTGAGTATTCAAAGGTGTAGCTGCATCTCTAGAATCTGATTTCAGTGTTTTGGCTTCTACCCCTTCTGTTTTCTTGAGGAGTATCCCAGTGATAAACCATACACTCCCAGATATCCTCAACAGTAGGCTGGAAAATTACAGGGATGGAAGCACATCTTACGGTTTACCTGCACCAGGGGCCTAGCTGAGAATACTATCAGTCCCTGGGAACAACAATCCCTCCCAGCAGACAGTTGGATCAAATGCACTCCACAGCCTTTGCTTTCAGTCACAGCAGAAGGCAGCTCCAGAGTTAAGGAAATGCATTGGGTTCCCCTCCTTCCTGCAGCGCCCCACAGTCCCTGGAGCATGTGGGCAGTGTCCCCCTGGCACCACTGCCCTGCTCACCACCACCTTCCCAAACAATGGGAGAGTGCAGTGCAATGGGCAAGGCGTGGAAAGAGAAGTCCTGGGTGTGATAACAAGGCTGAGGAATGCAAGCACACGCTCCAGGGAACTTTGGATTTCAGTCTATTCTTTGACAAGGTAAAATCCAGAAAAGATCACGCACTGAATGTATTTAGACACGATTATGGCCTGCTGGGGTTTTTTTCCAGCATTGCTAAACACTGACGTTCCCAGCAATTGCTGTGGGAGCTGCATAAAGCCAGCATCTGACTCCAAATCCTGGGCTAGACTCCTATCAAACACTATTTTTAGCAGTTCTGTTGTAGGCGCAGGATACCTACAGTGGCAGCAGCTGCACTTGTCAGATGCCACATTTACTGGGTATTTCCCCCTCCCTCTGTGCTTTTTTCCACAGTTCTTCCAGTGGGGATTTTGGCTCTCTCACATGCATATTAGCTTGGTATTATGTCATTCTTCCAACTGCACAAACCTTTCCAAAATGCTTGTCAAACCTGCAAGAGTTTCAGTGTTTTGTCATTTTCTGGTTTGGGGTTGTTCTTTCTGAAAACATGTGGGTGGAAGCACAAAACATGTATTCCTAGCCTTTGCTCATGTGCAATAGGAAGGCCTGTGCTCTTCCTAGCACAGGGGAGCCTGGAGAAGGTGACTTTATGATCGCTGGCTGTTGTTGCTCCTTTTCCATCAAGTCAGTCACATCCTGAGTTACAGATGGCTGGCTTGTAGATAACCCAAAGAGCAAATATGTTGTCCACTCCTGATCATGAAGCTAATTTACTCCCATGCCTCTCATAAATCTCAGTTTCTACCATATGACATGATTAAAATAAAAACCTGTAATTATTTTTGTTTCAGCCTTTTGTTTATGATTTCAATTGCTTTTAGTGACCTGGTGCATATCCCCTCAGTACATCTAATTCCAGAGCCATGGTTCAACTTTGGAGTATATTGGTTCTTGCTCTCTAGCTAATGCATCCATTTCTTGAGTTATTGCCTTTGCATTGATCTCTATTGACTCAGTTAAAAGACCTTATCCATGTTTCCATTTCTGTGAGGGAGGGAGACGAGCTTGCAGTGTGGGACCTTTAATGGCAGGGTTATCTCTCCTGTCACAGCCTTCATCTGCAACGTATTTTACTGATTATTTTGCATGAGTAATCCTCAGCAGAGGCTGCCTAAGAGATGGAACAATGTATGTGTCTGACTCGTTGGTATTTTGCACTTAGCTAATGAACACACCCATGCAACTGCAGCACTGCTGGCTTGGACCCACTCCTCAGGGCAAAGGAAGGCTGTCACTAAACCAGTAAATCTATCCGGGGCATGGAAGGAACAATAACCAAAAACATGCACATTAATCCAACAAAATTAAAGCTGCACTAAAGACTTGACAATATCATCTGAGAACAGCAAGGGAAAGAGCAGAGGAACAGCTGGCAGAAAGTTCCCTGCTCTTTTACAGCCAGATGTTAAGTGGAGGCTGTGTGCTCAGACAAGAAGCTGTTTGGAAACAAGGGAAATGACATAGTGTCAGGAGGTTCACTTCCTCACACAAAAGCAGCCTGATTTCCAAAAAAACCCCAGCCCTTTGCTAATGAAAATGTTGCAAATGCAGCAAAAGAACAAATAGATGCTTTTTTTGCTGGCTCAGCAAAAAGAAAAAAAAAAAAGAAGAAAAGAAAAGAAAAAAGATTGGTTTTTCCTCTCAGCTAGAATCACCAATGTTTGTGTTCTAGGACTGCAGTGTTTGCTTGGCAGGCTATGGGCTACCTGTTAGAGGGGAGGACAAACCCCAGCAAGGTGTCTCTGTTTCCAAAATGATCTTTGGACAGCTTGGGAGCTCATGCCCAAGCACTTACTGCATTTTAGGGAAATGAAATTCTGACTCCCAAAAATAAAAAAGGAGAAATGAATCTGACCAGCTTTACATGAATTTAGCTCTCTGCCGGTCTGTGGCATGTTTCAAACACCAGCTCAGCTGCCTTTTAAAAAGAAAATTAGAGCTGGGACAAATGATGGCTCAGCAGCTGGGTTTGCCTGATAAATACCCATTAGATGCACCAGCCTCCACGAACCTCGAAGTCAAACAATCTCTGGCATTTTAAGCTTCCTCTTTCCCCACCATCTTCCAGCTTCTCCCTGACAAACAAATAATTTTAAAACAATATGTCCTTAATCCGATCGCCGTTCTGTATGGTCAACAAATCACAAGATGAAACAGATCCTCCAGGGAAAACTCATGTCCCTGCATTGTCAGTAATGAATAGAATTATTTCATGCTTCACAATGCCCTTGAGGAGGAGTCATACCAATTAGCATAACTGGGCTTTTCTTATTACATGATTGAAATTAATGAGAAAAGAGGAAAAAAGGAAGGGGAAAAAAGGAAGCTGGTATGGAACAGTGTTTTATAATGCATTTAAATCTATAAGTTGAGGATGCATGACTGTCTTAACAAAGCCCAGCCCCTCAAAAATTGCCTCAGTACTAAGAAATTTGGGCTGGTTTTGGCCATGTAAGTCCATCAAGATGAAACCATATTTCAAAATGAAGTTTGTGTAATACTTAAGTGTAGGACTGGTCTCATGTTTACATGACATGTTATTGCCCAGGTTCATTAGGGATAAAGATCTCCTACAAGACCAGTCCAGGACTGATGGAAGTATAAGGCTGTTACTGCAGAGGTCTAGAGGTCTAGGCAGTGTGGAAGAGTTTAATGCTCAAGGAGGCTTTGCAGCCACAGAAAATCAGCTCTTGCATTCCTTCATCTCTTGCTAGCTACACACAGAAATACAAAAAAGTTTGCTTTGAAGACAGGTAAAAGCCAACAGCAGTTAGGTGAGAAGTTAGGATCCCTTATTTGCTTTGGCACAGCTGGGAGTTAGTAAGGATTTTGCCAATTTTTTGGGGGCTAGATTTATGAAAACAGGCATGAGAATGCAGCTGACATCTCATTATCTCCCTTGTACCTTGGTCTCCGTATCATTTACAGTAACAAGCTACTCACAGCAGCTCACTGTAAGCATCTACCTGCAGTGTCTAACTGGGATTGCCTGACTGCCTCCATCGACACAGAAGCATTCTGTGATCAGCTGCTCAGGGGTATCAGCCTTTCCTCTCTGTTCATACAGGGCATGCAGAGAAGGTCATTACCTCCTTTTTAGTACCAAGGTCCTGAAGATGATTCTTCAGAAACTCCTCTGTTAACTGCACTCCATTACCTCCCCTCTGAAACTTACCCACTGTCATTTCCTCACCAGCCAAATCTGTCTCAAAGTTCCTTTTTTAATTCTCAGGTCATCCAGTTTCACCAGACATCTACATTTCCTAAGCAGGAGAACTAAGCATTTCCTTTACCTAGGACAGAAAATTCAATTTAATCAAAGAAAGAGATAAGTCAATCTGGCATAATCTACTGCAGTAAGCTGAAATCTAGTATTTTCTTTCAATATCTCCTACCTCCCTGTATCTGAATATTCTTGCCTTCAAAAATTCTTCCAGAGGTCTACATGCCCTTAAGGCTGCCCATTTTCCCTTACATACTTCTCTTCTGCAGATGAATGCTGGAACCAAAACTTTAATATGAACACATTCAACCTTACCCACTTTCCACATCATGCTGAAATATGAACACCAGCAGGAGGGCACCTGGGCCATGCAGGACAGTTTGCTGGGCCCAGCTCTTGTTGTCTCTGTGGACCAATTTCAACACAAAAATTAGAAAAGCTTTCCTTAGGACGAATCCAAAAGACCTAATTGAAAAAGGTGTCACAGAGGAGATCTGTGGGCTGAGACACCTCCAGGGAAGGAGCTTTGAACTCAATGTCCCCATGTCCCAGCTGCATGCTCTGATCACCTCCATGACAGGAGGTTGCAGCAAGCCAGCTGGAAGGTGTGCCTGCAGCCCAGCTCCAGCTGTGCTCCTGTTCCACAGCAAACACTGCATGGAAAGAGCTGCTGAAGCACCTCATGTCACTGGGGATCTGCAGCACTTCTTGGAGGGCAGTCACCAGCTTAGTATGAAATGAGCTTTGGGTCCCATTGCTGGGTAGCTCTGTCTCCTCAAGCACTGCAAATGCAAGCATTAAGGTTATGAACTCCATCAAAGTACACAAAAATTAGATGTTGCAACATTCACGCCTAGTTCTTTCATTCTCTGAACCTTAAAAAGGAACACAAACAGAAACTTGGCTGCTGTCCTCAGATATTTTAGCTATGCTGACTTGCCTCAGCTCTCTCCTTAAGGCACCTTTACCTTGATTTTCTTTTTCCCAGTCTGACATTTTTTCAGGTTAAATTCCATCTACCAGGGCAAACATTCTCTGCTTCCAAACGCCTTCTTCCTCTTAGCTCTCCCTTATGCCTCTTTCTTTGATGTCTTTGCTTCCTTGTGCTCTTTCTTCCAAGTCACAGATGTACCGTACTAACAAAGTTCAATATATAAGCATGTCACTCAATTACCTACCCCTACCCTAAATAATTGTTACATATTTATCACCTGGATTGGGTAATCCAACCCAGCATCAAGAAACTCCATCCTATATCTCCCATCTTACTCAGTGGTGCTCCATAGAGCACTGAAACCTTGTACTCTTACAATCTGAGCATGATAAAATAAATATTTTATTCCTCTTAACCCCATTCTTCTTATTTTATTTAATGAAGTAAAGAATTGGTGTCCACTTTTATCTGTCTAGTAATGATAATCAGCTGTCTTAAGTGCTCCCTGGAGCTGATAGACACTTCCTCCTCTAATATTTCCCTTTAAAAGTCTGGGATGCAGCAATGTCTCCTCCTAACTCCTCTGGTACCTCTGCCATAGCCATCTTAAGTATCTTGAATGATTTCATTCCTTTAACATTTATTTCTTAGGATAAACCTGGGGTGTAAACAACCTACTTTTTAAATAGCTCTTTATCTATGTTGGTTTAGTCAATTGTTTTATTCCCTGCTAGCCTTTAGAGTTAATGATTTTTTAATTTTTTTTTTCTGTCCTTGGAAAATGTCTAGAAACTGTGACAGACTTCACATCTCTCCCTACTGAAGACTGAAGTACAAGTAGTAATTCACTTTCTAGGCAATATCCCCCTTTTAGCCAAGGTAGCCACCCTGCTGCTCAGGAAGATGATGGCTATATCCTCAGCTTACCTGCAGCCTCTTACATACCAAATTTATAAAAACTTTTATCATGTTCACATCTTTTCCCTTCTTATTTTTCTGTCTCAGCTTTTTGGAACATTTTCTTGCTTTCTTTCACAATCAGCTCTTCTACCTGTTCCTGCAGCCCTGACCCTGCTGATTTATAAGTCTCATATTCTTCTCTCTTTATTGCACATTTTGTTTCCCCCAGTCAATCACAGTGGTCATCCTTACTTCAAGTAGAACTATTTCTCAATGGCATACAGATTTCTTGATTTCCATGGACTATATCTTTGAGTATTTCCCCACTGTATCCTACCTCTTCATTGCCTTTTGCTGGTTTTTTTTTAGAAAACATATGCCCCTCTCAGTGTTTTCGGAGAGTTCAAAGCTTTTGCACTTCTAATTTTGGGGAGTCACATGTTCCTGATTTCAGAACTCATTAAGTCTGGCCTGTGTTTTCGTACCCTCCTCTCTTGGCTCTTTTGCATGATACATGGCATATCTGGGGAGATGCCAAGTGCCTCAATGCCAGCCCACAGCTTTAGCTGTATATTCATAGTCTTTGCTATACTTCCCATATAGCACAAATGCTTCCCAGAAGTGAATGAACTTGTTTTCACACCACTCTGTGAGTAACCAAAGTGCTATTATTTATATTTTATGGAGACCAAAACCAGGATACAGAAGTTAAGATTTGCATTTGTGAATGAACTTAAGTGCTTTACTCTAATTCAGTTGAAAATAAAAACCATTCTCTTAATTCTGTAAGTTAATACCTTTTTCTGTTCTCAGAAGCCCAGCTGCTATCCTCTGAGAAGCTTTCCATTTTTAACACTTTCCAGCCCCTTTGTCCCACACACAAGTCCTGCCTCCACCAACACCAATTTGTTCATTCCACTTGCCCACATAATTCCCTCTCATTTTCCCTTTTGCTTTCACACAGAGGCTTAACATATATGTACTTAACACAGCTGAAGCCCAGACCAGCCTGCAGCCAGCATCACTGCCAGCAAGGCAGCCTCTGGACAGGGTTATTCAGCTTGCTTTGTTTTCCCACCTAGAGCACGGAGATCACAGGTATGACCCATCTGCTTTATAGTGGTTTAAAGTATTTAATTCCTCAGTGGTGGGAATTTGCTTCCTACACAGAAGGAAAAAGTGGAGAGATGAACCTCTAGAATGCTTAGTCCCCAGGGGATGCGAGAGGCAGTCACTGTTGTAAGCCCCAAGTCCCCTGCTCCATTTCCAGCTGCTCCTGGAAATCTGAAAGAACTGCAGACCCTCATACTTCCCCTGCTGAAATTCCACAGGGCCACTTCTGCAGAGCCAGATACAAAATGAGGGTGGGTTACAAAACCAATGTCCCCCACAACCCTGCACCCTTTCCCAAGCCTTTGCTGCCTGAAGACACATGTTAGCTCTGCCAAAATGGCCCAAAGGAGAAGCCAACCCTGGCCATGCCTGCAGGTGAAAAGGGTCAGGGCTGCTGCTCACTGACCAAAACCCTGAAGTCAGGGCACAGCCTGTTCCTGGTGGCTTTCTCACCCACAGCTCCACAAAGGATTTAGCTAACCACACATGGGACAACATGTGGGACAGGTGCCCTGGACTGAATTTTGAAGTTCACTGTTAAAGTTGTCTCACACCACAAGGATTTGTTGCATGTTTGAACAGGACCTGACAACTGGGGATCTGGTCACACTCCCCTTTTAGATAGTGAAGGTCAGTCAGCATGGTCAGTGGAGTCAAGAAAAGATTTGCCTGACATGGAGATGTCCATCTGAGTGGCTGATGTACTGACTCTGTTGGTCCACCCAGATCTCCCAGTGTAGCTATTCACCCCTTGGGCCACAGGATTTCTTTTGCTGTCTCCCAGGTTATTGGCACTGTCAATGTGAGTCTCACCCACAGATGGACAGAAATGCAGTGGGGCTCAGGGGGAGGAACTCAGCAGGAGCCTGTGCACAGGACATGGGACAGACAGCAATGCTTTGTCAACAGACAGACCAAGGCAGATAAAGGGAAATTAATGAGGAGAGCAGCACGAAGTGCCACAGCCCTGCCCTCCTACATCACCAATTGATTATAAATGACCCTATTTTATCAGGCACTCAGTAATGGCACAGCAGTCTCAGCTTTGGGCAGTTTATGGCAAGAGCCAGTTTGCTGTTACAAAAAGATGCTAATATTTTGAACAATCAGGTACCCGCCACCATAAAATAAAGCTGAGCACTTAAGATCCTGCTTAACAAGCCTGCTAATGCACTATTGAAATCAATGACACATTTGAACAGTAAGAACTGCCCTGAAGCTTTTTAAAACCTGCTGTCCTTATTTTTCATTTTGTGAGCAGAATTATTCCTTCCAGGAGAGCACCTTCTGTTTGAAAGGCTACGGGACCAAAAACACAAAGACAAGGACATGGACTGGTTGCTAACATGTGCCAGAAAATAGCATCCAAGAAGTTACTTGATCTTGCCCTATCTCAGCCTCTTCAGCTTGCTGAGAGCCAGATATAAACACAGAAATGGCCTTCTCTACTGCTCAAGTGCTTTGTGACTTGTGGATGGATGGAAATGCAATATTAAAGGTTACAGACAATTATTCTTAAATGGGCTCCGGGGATTTTTGTTTACACAATGCAGACTTGATAAAACAGTTTCAGATAAAACATATATCAAAACATTTAAGCAAGAGCATCCGTCACAACCTAAAATATGGAATTCTGTGAGAGGCGAAGGAGAGAAAATGGGAACTGTATAATCATGGGCAGGAAGGGACGATGGGGAAATAATGACAAATCCAATATAGCAACTTTTTTCTCTTTCAAATGACACTTCTCTTCAGCTAGCTTTTGTCGAAGGAAAAAGGAAAAAATCTCCAGTGATTTTTACCTATTAGATTTTGCTCCAAATACTTGCTACGCTCCGGAGCTGTGGCTGCGAGGAGGCCCAGCTCTGCCACTCTCAGCTAATAGGTTTGATTGTTCCCTCTGCAATGATACTCCCAGACTCTGACCTGAGAGTCAATGTGCCAGTCAGCTCTGCAGAGCAAAGGCAGGCCCCAGATAAGGTGGTGGATGAGTGACCCTAGCAGCCTGCAGCCGAGCTCGGCCACCCCAGCGCTGCCACCGCCGCCTCTCCCCTCGCACCTTGCAGCACTGCTGGGGAGATAAGCCATTGTGATCCACAAAGTGCTGCTGTTTAGTATACAGTATTTATATTTTATGAATGTTAACAAGCAAGGAGCCCTGAACAACTGAGCAGTTACAAGCTCAAAAGGCTTTGTGAGATATTTTCTCTAAGGGCTCATTAATGTGGTCTTTTAATGGAGCGCTTGCATGTCTGAATCTTTAACTGTAGCTATAAATAGAGTTTATAAGCATTTGACAGTGTGTGGCAAAGCTGTGTTAGCAGTGCTTGCCCTGCTTTTTTGCAAGTTCCATTTGCAAAAAGATATTTAAGAGGTGGAATTTAAACATTTCTGAAAACACAGAGCTGGATACATCCTAATAATGTTGCACACCCCATTCTCACTGGGTCTAATGCATGTTCACTCATTTAACAGAGCATCACAGCACCTCAGCAAAACATCTAATATTCACATGCTATTGAAGGGAAAATTAGAGCATAAAGAGGTCAAGCTACAACCCAAATGCCCTGCAGCAAACTAGCAGGGGAGCATGGGCAGGGACCAATGAGGCCAATTACCTGCCCTAATGGTCAAACCCCAAGTGACAAGTTCTGCCATTATTGTCACTGGTGCGCTGTAGCCACTCCAGGCCTGCAAGGCATTGGCACTGACTAATGTAGCACACAGTGGGATTTCCCCTGCCTTAGTGGGTTCCCTTGCCTGGAGAACACCCACCCTGTGCTGACCACGTGGCTTTTTCTCCTCTCCTGATGATCCATTTAGAGTGATGGCACCTTGAGCTCACCAGCCCACCCTATGCAATCTTACATGTAGTTTTGTCAGCCCTGCTGAAGAACCAGCAGAATTACCCAGCTTAATGCACTGTATAGGAGTGTTGGTTTATGATGATACAATAAAAGCTGCTGGAGAATCACAGCTTTTAATAAATCACCACATAGTTTTATCCATAAAATTGCCATTTCCATCCACTGCAGGGCTTGCACTAGCTCTCCTGTTTTGCCTGGCCACCTGGGGCTGTGCACATGTAACACACCAGCACTGCGTACATGCTGCTGTCCCACACAAAACAGCAATCACAGCTCCTGCATGACAAATTCAAAGGGCTAGTTTCCAAAATGTCAGTGACTTGAAGCATCCAGCACACCCTAAGGTACCCACAAGGTGTAAACAGACTTTTTTTACCTGTTTGATTTTTTAAAAATATATTTAAAACATGCCTTTTTGAAATATTTCCCTGTTGAAGCAACCCCTGGAAGCTTTGACAGCCTCAGCAGATAAACAGTGGCACATCCACCTTCATCTGTCTTTCTACCATACTCATGCTATCCAGTAGCTTCATTGGCTTACTTTACCACTAATACAATGGAGACCGAAGTCCAGATGTGCCTAGAAAAGGAAGCATCATACAGATCATGAGGCCACAATGGGAGAAGCTTTCTTGCCTGGCTTCAGCACCCAGTCATATGGTACATCTACTTGCTCAGAATTACATGTATTTATGAACAGAGAGAGTTCCTTTAAGGTAATTGCAGGGCATGTGTTATCCTCTCAGGCAGACATCTACTATGGGTCATTATTTGGATTTTTCACTAGCACTTCTGAATGCTTCCATTTTTGGTTCATCTCCAATGCAGCTGCAATTGAGTTTTCCACATGCATACATCCTGAATTTATTTTAAATGTGCTCAGTGTTGAGAAGGTAAGTGAGAATGCTGTTAGCTACCAGTCTGCATCTATGAATGATCAATTACTATGTTCTCAGTAGTTTGGTTCAACATATGAGAGAATATCTTGTGAGAGAAGATGTTAGTTTGTAATGAGACTATCATGGGCTGCATTGTTTGAGGGAGCCTGTTGTCAAAGGACTGCTTTTGTCTAGAGGGGAAAAAAAGAAAATCAACCAGAATAATTTATAGCTTTAAAATGCTGATACTTTGTGAGCATATTTTGGATGCTTCAACACCGGTAAACTACTGTAAACCGAAACACAATTAAATATTTAAGCAGTATTCTCTTCACTACACAGGAATAAGTATCTATTTGTCTTGTATCACAACTGCAAGCACTTAGTGTCTTTTCAGCACTGTGGTGTCCCACAGTCCATATTCAGGATCAGAGCCTCCTCGAGAAGCATGTGGGCAGCTCCCAAGTACTGTTTGAGCAGATCTAGCAGCCACATCCTCCTGTTTCAGTAATGAAAGCACAGGAGTTTTTTCTCCTCCTCAGTCACCCATGTCCACCTACTACAGGGATATGTATTTTTCTTTGCTCTTTAGTTAATTTGCATCTTACTCCTTCTTCCCTGCCTTGACCTTCTTCCTCTGCTGCCTTTTGCCTCCCATACACTACAGGTCTTCTAGAATATTTGCTCCTTTTCTCGTTAGTTTTTTTTCACCTTTCTCCTCACACTCCATCAGCCCTTTGATGCTGAGTACTTCTTCCTGTGATGCTGAGCACCTTCCTAAGGTTTGCCAGCAAATCTTAATTTCTGAGGATCTCAGCTCCATTTCTCCTGCTTGTAGAGGGCTCTGTCCCTGCCCAGAGGGATTTCTGAGCATGCCCTGCTGTGCTGAGCTAAAAATCACAGAGAGAAGAGGAGGAGACAGGCTGGGAGCAGGTGCCAGACCTAAGGAAGCACTTGCTGGGAAAGCAGTTTATTTCTGCTGCCTCTCGATGGCCTGGCAGGGAGACCATTCATTGAGGCATAATTTGTTGGGACATTCTTCCCCAGCTGCAGGTCAGCTTGGATCCATCCCTTGAAACAACAGCTGTATATTTCTCTTTTGGCACCATGAAATTGTCCACAGGAGAACTTTCCACCTGGAGCCCAAGTAGGCCATTAGATGGGGAGACAAAGCCCAACATAAAGGGTCTATGTACCAGCCACCTTTTCAGCAGCACATATTGCTGCTTCTCTGGTGTCCAAAATGCTGCTGTAGGTATTGACTCAGCCAGCAGCAGTAGGTCATCATTGGGATCAGGAGAATATGATCAAAATTCAAACAAACATAGGAGTGAGTTAAAAAAAAAATTAAAATAATGTTACCAGCTAGGAAGGCTGATTTTGCTCTCCAGTACACTGCTAGAAATCAGGGTGAGTGAAGCAGTGGAGAACACAAGAGAGGACGGGAAAGAGAAGAGGACTCTGCCTTTTGACCTTAAGAGGTAAGTTTCATTTTTCCAGAAGAGAAGACAAAGACAAAAATCTCAGAAAACAGCCTTGGACTCAGTCTCTGGCTATAAAGGCAAATCTTATGGCACTGTAGGCTGAGCTCTCATTAGCTTGCCAGAGAATGTCCACATCCAAATGGGATATCTCTCCAGTACATCCCACCCTGCCTCACACACACTCTCAGCTCAGCTAGCAAAGCCTGCAAGCAGTCACATTTGGGTACCTCTATGAGATTGTAAATTTGGGGGTTGACCTATTAATCTTGTTCAGGAGAGTCTACTCTTCCAGCTGGGACTGGAGGGAAAACTGTCTCTGTACCCAGGAAATTTTGGCAGAAGCATTTGGGCCAGCTGGGAAGGTACTGGCACAAATTTCCTCTTGCAGACATAAGGGCTGCTGAGGTGGTTCCTACCATCTCCGTGCCTGTGCAATCACATATTTTCCCTCTCTAAAGGGGATATCACAGATGCAAGGTTACAGTCAGTCTTACAGGAAAGTTATTTTCAGCTTGGTTCAACCTTAATTTACCTCTTGACATGTTTGGAGTTTTTCCCTTCCCATTTTTACTATTTGTGTTGGGTTTTATAGGGGAAAATGAGCAAGGCATAAAAATACAATTTCATTTCTCCCTGTTAAATTCAAGTTTAAAGGCTATTACTTATTTCAGTACAAGCAGCTGTTGACACGAAGTTTGGTCCCATTTCCCCTCCAACTTAATTTCTTTCACAAATTCTGCATTTATCTGTGAGTTTACCTGTGGTGCTTACCAGAGCAGCACACACCAAAGCTCTCAGCCACTTCCTGTGGGCAAGGCAGCACAGCCCTCACTCCCTCCCTCCCCTCTCCCTCCCAGGAGTGCAGTCCCTGCCCTACTCCCTTCCCACATGCCTTTGGGCATCAGCCACTGCTGGATTTTGTGATTATGGTATTTTCCTCCCTCTCTCAAGCACAGCATCAAGTGGGCAGCACATCCTGCAGGCAAGCTGGGTTATTCCAAGCCTGTGTTGGGAAGGTCCCAAAAGGCACCACAGGAGGCTGGGTACTGCATGCAGCAGGAAAGCCAGGCAGCTGCAAAGCCTGAAGTACAAAACCTCTCCATGTGCATTTACAGTATTGGATTTATTGCACTTTTATTGGGCATTTACTGAAATAAGTGAAGAGGTGTAAAGTTCACAGTAAAAAGAAATTCCTTTCATAGAATTTTCATGATTCTTATTATTGTCTGATAGCAGCAGTTTTGTGTAAGTTCTTAAACAAATAGATAAGAATCACAGATTTTAACCTTAGCCAGTGTTTAAAGAAAGGTGCACACTACTTTTTTTATCAAATCACACCATCATATAAGAGACAGAGCTCCCCAGCTTCCTGACATTTTCTTTAGAAGGTAATTTAAATAGAAAATTGCAGGTTAAGAGCTAATGAGTAAAACAGATTAAAATTGCATGAACCAAAGTGACACAGAGAATACAATTGAAAAGACCCCAGAGCTATAACACAAAAATATGGCTACATGCAAATATGGTCCTTCTAAAGCCCTGCTTGGGGACAAGAAAAAATGTACTGGAGAAAACCCCTCTGCAACCCACTGTACAGCAACAACATTAAGTCAAAGGTGAGCTCAGGAGCCAGCTCCTTGCTCTTCTTTTTCCTCTGAGTAGTCTCTTTGACTGCATTAAGGCCAACCTGAAGGCTAAAATGGGCAATATGTAGCAGCAGCCATGGCTCTGTGCAGCTACAGCCAGTTCTGTCCGCGCTGAACTGAAACCAGAGCAGTCACACGGCCCTGCTTCCGCATTTCCCTCTCACTGACACCAGGGCAAGGGGAGGTCTGGCACCAGAATGGCACCAGCACTTGTTAGAGCAAGTGACTGGCTTTCACCCTCTGCTCCAGCACACATTTTCTGTGTGACTGCAGTTTGCTCAGCGAAAAGCAGAAATAGCAGCACTTTGGAGTGCACGGCAGCACTTTGAGTTTCAGCTGGCTGACCCTGGGGAGCCACCACCCCCCCAGGAAGAGGGCTTGTGGTGGTCTGCCCTGCCCACCATAATGCTGCACTGCATCCACTGAGGAATAAGAGAGAGTGGCCCTTTGCTGAGCATTAGAAGAGAGCAGTCACAGCTCTTTCCTGGTCTCCCTGCATTTGCAGCACACACATTATTCCAGTTCTTGCCTGGAGCAAAGCTAGTGCAAGGAGGCAGCCCAGGCTTCTCCCTTGTAAAAATATCACTGTGTTCAACCCCTTGCCCTGCTGCTTCATCCTCCTCCTCCCAGCCACCAAGCCTGGCTGATGCCAATTACCAGCTGCTTTCCCCAGCCACAGCAAGCATCTGCTGTGGCAGGAGGGAAGCAGATGTGCAGAGACTTTGGCAGCACAGTGCACACTGGGCACAGCAAGCATCTGCTTTTGCCAGGGGCAGGCTGGTGGGTGCTGCAGGGCTGGGCTCTGCAGGTGCCCAACCACACCAGGGCCACCCACAGCTGGCCAAGGTGGCCACTGAATGCACCCCATGGCACTGGGAAAGGTCCTTTCACTGACCTCCTTGGAGGCCACAGCTTTGTGGTCATCTCCCATCCTTGGTTCATAAGCCCAGCTCCAAGCTGGAACTAGCACACAGCTCATTTCACCCTACTCTCAGCCAAGTCTGCAGACATTTCTGCACCTCAGGGGTAGCATCTGCCCTTCAAGGTTTATTTTGGAATGTTTATGAGGAAAGAGTGTCTTCCCCAAGCCTTCAAGGTGGCAGGTCCATGTGTCTGCATGGACCATGCAGTCAGTGCCATGGTTTCACAGGAGGGAATGGGAAACAATTGCCACAAAATGTCTCAGGCAAAGCAAATGAAATTGCTTTGTATATTTAAAAAACCCAAACATTTAAATTTTCATGAGAAACTTGAAACTGAAATTGGAAATTAAAAACTACTGTTTGTACAACTGCATTCTATTGATTAAATTATAGAAAACAGCCCAGAGTGAGGGCTGTGGAGAAACCAATCACACACTCAGCAGACCATCCATCTCCATTCCCTAAACTTAATTATAGCAATATGGGAGACATGAAAATACAGTGCAATCCTACACAATAGTAATAAAGAGCTGAAAATATTCGTGGATTTGAAGCAAAGCTGTTGAGCAAAGCCAATGCAACCATCTTCTCGAGGAACTAAAAAATGCTCAATGAGTAAAAGGTTTTAAAAAACCCCACTGAAAAAAAGAAATATTATTTTTCTTTCTTTGAAAAAAAAGAAACCCCAGGCCATTATAATATGTGAAAAAAAATGCTGTAGAGTGTGCAACTGCCCATTTTTCCTACTTCATGTGGTACCAAGACTGTCTTATAATTAAAAGCTGCTATAACACAGACCACAAAAATCAATCCTGCACTATGGCAGTAGTAAAATTATTGATAGAAAAGAGTCTTATCAAGTTAATTTAGGCTCTGTTATTTTCATTACTGGACTTAAGTAAGCAGATGCTACAGAAGGCCAGAACACTGGCTTTAAAGAAGGCCAGAACACTGTTACATAGATTTTTATATGTCTGTGTATATATATACCCACACACACATATGTAGAATTTAAAAGCAAATGGTCAGAATTTAGTAACCTAAATTCTTTTCTGTGATGAGGATTTATTTTTTTCCTACTACTGATAAAGAAGAGAAACCTTGTTAATGAGGCCTCAGTGGTAGTTACACTGCTGCCACTACACTGTGAGTGATGTACAATTTTTTTTTTCCCAAGGAGGGCTTAACTGCTTTGTAGATCCATAACAATATTTCACAGAGAAAGCTTTATTCAACTGGAGCTCTTAAACCTCCTTTGTGAAATGTTGTGGTATTTTGTCAGATACGTGGCCTTTGCTATGCACGTGATGCTGGTAGGTTTCTAGGCATGCAAGTTCAAGAGCTTTATTTTCCAGATATTTTTTCAAACAATTAAGCTCACTGGTAAGAGCTGCACTTCAGAAAGGCAGGAAAAGAAAAATAACCACTAACTCTTTCTTCTGCAGCAGCAGCTGGATTTGCTGCTGCTGTCTGTGCAGAGCAGCTCGGATGCTGGCTTTGGCTGCCTGCAGGTTCACAGCCCTGGAATGTTTCTGGTGGGCTTTTCCTCCTTCCTAGGAACATTCTTGAGATGCGGGGGATTCCTATCAAAACTATCATCACCCTCACAACACAAGTCAGTCCCCAGCCTTTGGATACAGACAGCTGCCAAGCTGCAGAAAACATAGCTGTGCCTCTACAGAATTCTTCACAGAGGGCTTTTTTTTTCCCCCTTATTGTTGCATTTTAACGTGCTTCTAACACCCAGCCCCTATGGGGGAGTGAACAAAAGGCCTTTTAAAGGCAATCTTTCAGAATGCTCCAATTGTGTCCTTAATTGCATCTAAGTACATGTGGGCTCAGCTCTATGCGGACATAGTTTTAGCTGTAGGTTGATTTGAAGCAAGCCACACATTTTATACCAAAGCAATGCATAAAAGCACACACAAGAGAAGAAAGCCTTAATTTAGTCACATTACTACTGCAAGTAATAATGCATAGCAAGCAATAATCAGATGCAAGAAGTTTAGAGCAGATGTTCCCTTTACTTTGATTCTTGAGGCAGAGCAGTAGCAATTTCTTCCTTTCTAAGAGACATAGATGATTCAGTGTTAGTAAAAAAAGTGTTAGGCATGAAGTTCTTCTACTTAATAGCTGAGGAATAATTCACGCTGTGAAATGTGGTGCTGAACAAGAGCTTCCAGGTATTTCCCCTCCCTGTACTAAGAGCATTTTGAAGGAGGCCTGGGGTTTATCTTTGGGCTTAGGGTATAGTTTAAAGTACTATTACTTCTAGAGTCTACTCTTCCCCCACCCCTTATCCCTGTTAGAATTTAGTTGCTTTCCAAAGAGGTGGGGAATTGAAGACCACCCACCTCAGAGTCTCTTGCTCGCCATGTGCTGGGGAAGAGACCAACAGACCATGCAGGAAAAGAAAAAAAAGGCTCAGCAGGTTGTGCCACTGTCTAGGAGGAGCAAGGCTCAGCTCCATGATGCCTAGCTTTAGGGTGATACCCTAGCTTTGATGGTGACAACATCCCATCCAGCAAGGCAGGATGTTGTCAAAGTACACTGCGGCAGAGATGGCAGTGCCTGCAGAAGAAGATGGCTGCTAAATGTGTGCTGCCCTCCCAACAGCATCAGCAGGTCCAAGCAGGCCTTGGAAGTCACATAGGAAGTAAGGGGAGAAGTCCCAGGCTGGCTCATATCACAGCAGTATGGCACCTAGGAAGGCTCTGCCAAAGAAAACCCAGAAAACTCAGTCACAAAAAGAACCCAGGTTGTCACTGGGGAACAAATGGTGGCCCAGAGATGCAGAGGGTGGTGATGTGCAGCTGCAGAGGCCCCAAAAGTTCAACAAATGCAGGCCTTAAGTGCTCACAATGAGAGCAAATGTTGGGAAGCCAAGAACTTCCCACCATTTGCTCCCATTCCTGTCACCCACCTGCAGCAGCATTAATGTTTCCCACCACAGAGCTGCTCCCTGGGCAGTAGCTGAGGCAAAACATCTCTGCAATAAGACCTCCTCCATTCCCTTCCTCCATAATACTGCAATGTATTGGGAGAAAGAGACGCAAGTTCCCCAAAACTCACATTTTCCAAATCATAAACTGTCAAGGAAAAGCCTTTGCCGGAATAGCTGCTCACTCCTGGTCTCTTCTCATCAGCTTCCCCCCTACCCACACAGATCCCTCAGCATCTCTTCCAGCTCAGCACAGCACCACAGGGACCCAGGAGAAGCGGGAAGCAAAAACACATGAAAATGGAGTAATGAGGCTAATGCACAAGATGGAGATGGCCAGATGCTGGGATATCATTCCCTGCTTCTAGGGCGAGAATTAGGTAAGCCAAGCTGCTTTTCTGTAATTGCTCCTTAGGGAAGGGCTTAGGAATTACACCCAGAAAACAGAAACTGAAATTTGATATAAAACTGAATGGACCACACAAAGCCAGCCCCCCTGATTAAAGCAATAATGTGCAACACGAGGTAGATGGTTTATGTCAGACATTCATTTTTCCTGCCTATACCCAGCAGGCTTCATCATCCAACACTGCTATACATGTGGTTGACAGGCTGTGTTTGTGATGTGGAGACTTCCTTGAGATTTCTTTTAGTCTGTTGTGTTTTGAGGAGCTTGTGCACTGGGTTTCTTTGATCACTACTCCCATATCAGAGAGCAATGTGACTTAATGCAAGATCAGAACAACCCTGTGGCAGCCACAGAGCTGCAGTGGCTGCAACATTTATTGCAGAGGGGTATGCTACCAAAATCATCCATCTACTTACCTGCAGTCACATGAAGTATGGCAGGCTAAATTAATGTGTGCATCACATGGTTACAGAAGCAGCGCATAACACAAGCAACATGTGCCCACTGCTGCAGAGCAAGCTACAACAGCAGGCTGGTATATAGCTGATCCCATTCTGCCCTCCAACAGCCTTAACCTCTGATTTTATTTTTTTCCAAAGGCATTGTGCTGATGCAGATGAACAGAGGAAGTTTGGATTGCTGAGACCATTTAATAAACTGAGGGTATGTCATACAAGACCCAACACTATGGTGCTCTCTTTAGATGCCCCCTTTCTTTCTATTACCTGTATGCATTAGTCCACCTTGACCAGGGCAGAGTAAGGAGGCAAGTATTTAACTTCTTTCAGTATTTGGAAAGCACTAGGATTGGTTCCCATTTCATCCCCTCCCACCCCACACCCCCAGCAGCCAGGGTCACCAGAGACCACAGAAAGTGCAGAAGGCTCCTGTGCATGGGTACCCACAGCAGCAGAGAGGGCACGGTCCCAAAAATGCCCCTTCTGACAGCCTTACCAACGTGGCTGTGCCCTCAGCTTTCTCTTCCATGAAGGCACCTCTCACCCATTCTTCTGTAGCTTAAGGCTTTTGCTCTATGTGAGTGGCTCTGTTGGCAAAAAAAAAAAAATCTGAGCAGCCTCTCCTTTCCCCCTTGAGGAAGGGGACTCAGGGCACATTTCTGGTTGGAAAGTGCCACAGCAGGGTGGCCAAGATTAGGTGCTTCTGCTGCTAATGGGAAAGCCCAGAGAGGGGAGCAGTGTCACCCACTCCTGGGCACAGCGACCCTGGTCCTGCTGCACACACACCAAGAGCACAGGGGGTTGTGAGCTGGGGTTTGTGAGAGCTGCTCAATGCAGTCCTGAGTGACATTAGTAAAAAATAAAGTATTTGTGGATTTGTGGCATCACAAATGGGGCATGAAGCACAAATCTGACTCCCTGCTCTGCAATAAACATACTTTTTCCTCTCTGAGGCCGCACTTTGCTGTCTCTGCTCAAACTAGCTTCCACCCACCTCACCAGAAGCCACCACGGGCTGTCCAAGGAGAGGAGAGCTCTCAGCAAGGAGCCCCACAGCCATAGCCAGGCTGGATTTGCTAGGCAAGAACAAGAGCAGCTAAGATATGCCCCACCACACACACTCCCCTTCCCTCCCCTCACATGCCGGAAGGATTATGGGGCCAGTGCAGGGAACTTCTTGTCCTGCCAGGGCATAAACCTTCCTCTCCCGGTCTCCAGGAGGCACAAAGCAGCTCTGAGGGGTTGTAAGCAGACAGGCTTTATATGGAGTTCCCACAAACATCACTGCTTTTATTTAAGGCAGAAAACACAGGATGTTACAGATGAGTGGAAAAATGTGATGTGCCCCACTACCTGCAGAGCCCCTCAGACTGGAGAAAGCTCTTCTGGAAGTCAGAGGGTCTCCAGACAGGATTAGGAAAGCACATAGCGTCTGCTCCGACATTTTATTTTTGCCCTGCTTGGCTGCAGCTACACCTCCCTGCACCCCACGCGCAAACACCCTCCCAGCTAGGGTCCCATACCTCCCCTCCCACTTACAACTTCCCACAGCCCTTTTGTATCTGACTCCTGGGAGGCTCTTTTCAAACTTTCTTGGCAGCTCCATCTCTTTGAAACACTGGAAAGCTACCAGTGAGAAGCCTGGCTCCGGCTGCCTGCCACCAGTGCTGGCAGCAGCTTGCTCCATCCTCTGCCAGGCTCTGCCCCTCTGCAGGAGCCCAGGGGCAGCCCCAGCCACCCCTGCCCCTGCTCACCTTCACATGGGCAGCTCAGAGTGCTCAGTGAATCAGTGGCTCTGCAGCACCTGCCAGCATTCACAAAGTGCTAGAGAGCCCTAAACACTGACACCTGTTACAGAGCTCCCTTACACAGCTTTGGGGAGGAATCATCAAAAAATATTTTATTTAATGCTTGTTTTCATGATCATGCATGAAATATGTAGCCAAAGGTACATTTTTTTCCCCCTATAACTACCACATGCTTTTTTCTTCTTCAAGTTAAAGAGTTGCCAGCCAACCTAACACAATTATTAAGATAAACTGGAGATATTTCAAACAAGTAGTTTCAGAAAACCAACACTTACAACTTAACTTCCCACACATTCATTCACTGGTGCTCCTTACCTTACCAGGACTGGAGAGTTAGAAAGCAGCTGAAGACCCCAGAGGAAAGCACAAAACATACTTCTGTGAAGCCAAATTCAGCTCAATCCCTTGACACTTAATTTATACCCCTTGAAACACCTGGCCCAGAGTACCTTCTGATTGATTACAATTAAAAATTTTTGATTGGCTTGCCCCTTGCATTAGTAACCACAATTACATGATCTGGTCAAACAAGAGGCAGTTACTATTTCTTAACCATATTTTTTTTTTCAGCATAGTAAGATAGCTAAGCAGTGTATTGAATGCCATACTATTACTTGTATGCTTAAGCACCTGAGTCCTTGATCTTGTGCTTTATAAAGTGCTCTGAGCTGTGCAGTCATTGCCTATAAATATGCTGCTGATCATGCTTCAAGGGACATTGTCAAGGTTGGAAGGCCTACAGTTCGACTTAGTAAAATTACATCTTAGGATAGTTCTATTCTTAGTGTTTCTAAATTACCAGCTTGTGGGGTTTATCATGCTTCTTTTTATCAGTCCAGCTCCTAGAAATAATAAGGTTATGGGAGAATGTTCACTTTTAAATCAATGGACCAGACATAGGAATTGTATTGATGGAGGCTAATGTTCTCATCCTGAACATGCAAATAAAAGCACTTTTCTATAAAACTTACTTTTCCTGATGTGAATATGCATGACCTCTATTGCCCTTATGGTTTGCCATAAGGTCACCCCTTGTTGAACCTATGTCTTGTGAAAGAAATTTTCAAGAAAGAGCACAAGGCTGAGGGCATCAGGCCCGGGCAAGTCTGCAGCTTCACAAAGTGCCCATTTTCCATGGTGTCTCTTTGTCAGCCAGCAGTCTTGTCCTAGCTGAGGTGAAGAGGAGGGGATGCAAAAAGAGGGGGCTGGGGAAAAGAATTACAAAGGCTGGTGAGGAGCCTGAAACTTCTCATCCCTAGCAGAGCTGTTGGGAATGCAGAGGAGTGATGGGATGGGGAAAACCCAGGGCTGAGAGCCCTTTCCTGCACAGTCCCTCCTGCGAGTGGCTCTGTGGCTGGAGCCCAGCGTCAGGGGAACTGAAGCCAGCTATTGAGGAGCTTTTTGATCTCAGGCAAAGAGCAGAACTGGACTTTCTCTTAAGGGAAGAATACAAATAGCTGAGGAGTGAAAGGTGGCCTGGGAATTCTCCTTTTATGAAGGCCTTGGTTTATTTCCGAGCTGAATAACTCAGCTCCCTCTGAGCTGCAGTTTTCCAGCACAGTCTGTACTCATGGGAAACCTGCAATGCCACAGTTACCGACTCCATAGATGTCAGTCAATGAAAAAGTATGGCTCAGTGGTGCCAGAGAAAATGCAAGGCAAATGGGGAGAAGCTCTAAGCAAAGGCTGAGTGGATACTGCCAGGGTGGCTGTGTAGAAAGGCACTTTTGGAAGAGGAGACATGGCCTGTGCCCTCCTGCATTATCCAGCTAGCCTCTGTGCTGCAAGGTTTGAAGATAAAGCTCTGGAGTTTCCAGAGGCAGGGGCCTACAGCCAGGCTTCACTTCCCTTTCTCCCAGAAGGCAAAAGATTTGTCAATACCCTAAATATGAGGCAGAGTTTTGGATGTACTTACCCATCACAGGTGTATGTTGGACACAGCACAGACCTTGTCTCAAGTCTAGGAACTAGAGGGTAGCCCTGGAAAATTTGTGCCAAACAAAACTCAGGAGGAACAATATTAACAAAAAAAAACAAATGAAAAAGAAAGGCCCCCCTCTGGGGCCTGGGAAAAAGGCACACCTCCAGCAGCCATGCCCAAATCAGGGACTGGTGAGTGAGTGCTTGTGGCTGGTGGCATCACTTGAAGGCGCAGCTCCTCAAAGAGGTGGGAAGAGTAAAAATTTATTTTTTTTTTTTTATTCACAGGAAAGAGAGGAAAGTAAAAGAAAATCCTCATGCTGAAGATGCGACAGAACAGAAAAAGGCAAGTTCTACTGTCAATCTAATGACAGATATGGCTCAGCAGGTGGGAAGGTGCTCCCCACATTTCCAGCAAGCATCCAAGAGAGCAGGGCAGCGTAGGGGCTGTGTCTCTCACTTGGGCAAGCCTTGTAAGGTGTGAATATAGATATGGATATCAATAAGCACTTGAAAAAAGTCTCATGTGTTTAACACCAAAGAGTGCATTTCAGGTTCTTAACAGTTACACCGAAACCCTTGAAAGTGCAACTTGCATACATTTGAAGAGCTCCAGAAAACATAATAAAAGCCAGATGAGCCGAAAGTCTTTCAAAGTACTTTAAAAAATCTCATGTTATTAGGCAAAGTTAATATCTCTGATTTGTTTTGAGCTGACTCAATAATTTTAAATGGTTGTCTTTGAGAATTGTAAGACCAGTTGTTTTTTTTTTGTAGGTTTATTCCATAGCAATGCTTAAAAAGCAATAAAGCCAATCTCAATAGCTTTGCTTAAATCCATGACTATATCAGTTCTGTGTTATGGGTACACAGGGAGAAACTAACTGAGTAGGAATTTGTAAGGGATTCCTATAACAATAGTTACATTGTTTGCACACATACACACCATAATAATAACAAGAGAAAAGCAATAGCAACCTTGCAGTTACAAAAATACCAAGTGCCCTTTAAAAATGTACGTGTATATTCTGTGTTTACCCAAGATGAACAGTGTTGCTAGGGGCTGATACTTTCTGTATGCTGTATCTTCTGTCTGATTTATTCAAGTTTTTTTTCTGGGCTTCTTTTCTTCAAAACTGTGCTTGCTTGTGCCTTATGTTCACCAAGAGGAACCTAAGTTCCATGACTAAACACCTGGAAGCTGAGAACAGGAGTGTGTAAGAAACCTGGATTAATTTAACGACAGTGCCTTATAATGGAAAATATAAATTTTCCTGCTGCAATTGGTATATACATTCAACAGTTTTATTGTATGTCAGTGCACATTATTCGGCACAGCTGCCAGAGAGGCATTGCTGAACTGGTGTTTCTCTTCCATGACAAACACCTATTAAGCAGTCAGCATAAACTCTTCTTGTTACAGCCTCTGACATCACCCTCAGGGCAAGCGGACACAGAACAGCGATTGCTGAATCGCGTATGAAAATTATAGTTTTATTGTCTACACAAGTGAAGGTTTAACTCAGACTCCTGCTCGAGTCAGCTCTGTTATAAAGGAGTGATTCTTTCAGGGAACAAACAAGCACAGTACACCATTGTAATCAAAGGAACAGACACTATTTATGTATTGGAAAGCCTTGTTCACAATAGTGCTAACACTCCAATGCCCCAGAAGCCACTATTAGCAGCTGTAGAGAAGATAAAGCATGACTAACAAGATGCCATACAGAGTCAGATAGTTTTTTCAGAGCACAGATGGAATCATCCCATTTAATATAACTCAGTTTACATGCACGACCAATAAGTGGGAATCATGTATTTAATGTTTATATAAGCATTTTCTCCACCGTAGCGTTCAAAGAGTTCCAATGTCTCTTGGATGAGAACTCCAATATTTTCACGCTTCTGCTGGCTGTATTCTATCCCATCACCTAAATTAACTGGTTAATAAAAGAAAAAAAAAGAAAAATAAAAAGGGAAGAGTTAAATTGAATTTTGTCTTACACTTCAAAATAACGACATAGAAAATTGCAATTGCTGGTCAATTGCAATGAAAATAAATGAAAATGAAAATAATTAAACACATTCTCATATAAGATAAATATAGATTCTCTCTTTCACAGTCCACCTCTAAAACTATTCCTTCTTTATCTTTAACACTGCTTATTTAAGACAAAATTCTACTGCCAGATGCATAAGCACTTTTCTAAAAAAATAATCTAGACTTGTTATGGCTTGAAATCTTAAATAGATATTAGTTTGGGATTGCTCCACACTAGTCATCATATTCACACACTAATGTTGTTCCTGATAGAGGCAACCTGGCTAAAAGAGACTTTTGTGGAGTATAACATGGAGTATTATTGAGCATCATTCAATTTCAGCTTCCTGAAAAAATGTGTAAAATTAAGTCAACGCAAAAGGACAAATTATTGCAGTCCCCAGACACAGTAACATTAACTGCTGCTTTGTCTAACATGGACTAGTAAGGGTGATACACACTCATGCACACAGATCATAATTCTTTAAAAATCAGTATGAGCATCTGTGATAACAAAACAAGAGCAATAAGAAATAACTTCACCTACAAGTTGCTGAGAGATTTAAAGAAGGAAAATATTTTTCATTTGGTTTTAAAACAATATTCTGAAAAGTATCTGAAAAAACATCTGAATATATATTCCAATACACGTATAAAAATAATTTGGAAGGAGCAAAATAGACTCAGACCAGGTTTGGTGTAGTGGGGGCTGCCACACTGCTGTAGGGTAGTCCACATGCAGCAGCCAGTGGCCTCACTCTGGGCAGTGGTGACAATGTGCCTATGTTAACATCTCAAACAATCAGTGGCACTCTCACTCAGCCAGAGAAAGACCCATTTGTCAAGACAATGGAGCTCCTCCAGCAGAGCTGGCCTTTCACATTTGAAACAGGGCAAACACAAAGGCAAGGGTAGATTTTGCCCTCACTGTTGCTTCTAGATCCCCAGGATGATGCCATGTAGATGTACAACTGCACCAATCCTCACATCCTCTCCTAGATCTAAGCCCAAAGATCTGGATTTAAAACCTGTGGCTTTGTTACCAGCAAAAACTGAAGAACCATGATCATGAAGAAACAGCTGGTGAACCTGAGCAAAAATCCTTTTGATGAATTTTTCTGTAAAATACGTGACTTCTTACACATATTTATGTCACTTTACTTTTTATGAAATGGTTTTACAAATACTGATGTGGCATATGAGGACCGTGATTCTTGAGTGGAAAGGAGGTAATTTATTTTTATGATAATTACTTTAAAGCACACAAATATTTTCCAATACATTAACTGTTAATCTCACTGACATGAAAAGCCAGGGTTGTGACATCTAAGTTTATTACAATGAATTTACTGTTATGTTACAAATAAAAGAAAATGAGAGTGCATAAAGAACACCAAGAACTATTAGAAAAAGGATTGACTTATACAAAAAGAAAAGCACATCAGAATTGGGTGCAATTTAGAATAAACATGGCTTGCTCTTGCAGAAGGCAACTGAGATAACTGTGCCTCACCACCTGTCTTGCATGTGCAGTGCAAGCCCTCCCCAGAACACCTGGAGGTATTTCTGATTTCACCAGTTTGAGCAAAGGAAACCCTGAACCTTGACCTAAGTCTTGGCAAATACGTAAAGGAATTACTGACTTTCCAACCATATGTCTATTATCTGTAATTTTAAGCCTACACACATGCTCTGCTAATGAGCTTACACAGCTTTCATCGTTCTTTCAAAGAAGTAGTAAAAAAAAATCAGCTGTCTCGAAGTAATGGTGATGGTGATACATTTCTAAGGAAGTCTGGGGGAGGCCAATGAGAGGCTGTGATAATGCTGGTAGCAGAGGTATTTTACAGAATTGCATATTATAATCTTTATTATAGAACATAGTCTGTACAAAAAGTTATGTCTTAGATGCTTGTTTAAAAGGTACCTAAGAGTGTGAGGCAATGATAAAGGAAATCGTCTGCAAGGGAAGACTGAATGTGTGATGTGCAGACCACCATTACAATTTTTTTTCCCTGCAGACCATCTGTGTTTTATGAAGGTTTGTATCCTCAAGACATTCATAATTCACACCAGTGTCACGACACAAGCTACAACCAACAATACTGGAAAGGTTATGTCAGCATTGATGTTACCTGGTAAGTACTGAAATGGCTATCCTATGTAGTTATAGGAATTAGCAAAGCTTTCATGCAAATATTAAATGCATTAGCCCAAGAGGACAACATCCATTAAATGCATGAGTCAGAATGATCTGCCCAATGAACCTAATGGTAAATATCTACTTGTAATAATAATGATTAGTTGGAAAAAAATAGCCCTTGAAGTATAAGGGTCTCAGCAAGCCCTTCTCTGGTTTGACTTTATTTCCAAGTTAGTTTGTCTGAGAAGCCAGCTTTGTCAGCCACAAAAATGTTGCATATGTAAAGTGTGAACATGGATCTGGTTCAAACTCTTCATGAAGTTGTCCTTTGTGAGGAAGAATAAATCAACATGAAAATGCTAGGAAGCACATTTGTCATATCTTTGACTCAAAGTGAAGTGTCTGGCAAATTCAGTATGCACCAAGAACTCATTTCAGAACAAATGTTATTTCTATGTTTAGAAGAAATGCATTGAAGGACTACTGACAGATCTAGAGGATTACAATCAAGATCCCTGATCCCAGCTCCCAGCCCTTCCTGGATCAAAAAGTTAGTTCCCAATCTCCCAAATCATGCACCAAAGGTTTTATGGTGCTTAAAGTGAAGTGAAAGTCTCTGCACCTGTCGAGACCCGTGTTAGCTGATGCAATCAGCTGGCACACCAAGGCCAGGAGCGGCACTCCCTGCCCTGCCAATGCCAGCTGCTGTAGCCAAGGAAACCCTGCTCAGGCCCTCAGGGACTGAACTCAGCCTTTGGCAGGGAACAGAGGAGAATTTGAATTTTGCTATAAAAGGTGGTTTGTATTTGAGTCTAGACATGCTTCTATTCATGATTTGGGATAATTCTGGTGTTATTTGTATTTCATGTTATTTCATTTTAAAATTTCACTAGAGTAATGCCACAAATATAAAATATTACTGCTTTAAAGAAGGATGAGCAAGTTTCTCTCTATGCACTATAAGCCTGATATAGCAGTTTTGACATCCTGGAGTCAAGATCAGAGAAAGGTAACCTAACCCTTAGAGCTCACTCAGATCTATTCTTAACTCTAGACATTTGTTAGCACCTGAAAGTGCCCAAGACATTCCTTTAGCTTATTAGATTTCACTTCAAGGCAAACCAAATCTCAAAAAGAGGAGTTTTTAATCTCCTAAATATGTTGCTTGTAAGTATTTCACAGGTACAAGATCTTGCTCCTGGTGATGATTGTTCCAAAGGTTCTGCTTTACACAAATTAAGGGCAGGGTTTTCATACACCTGTTATTGCAGGGATGTCATAGATCTTGGGATATTAGATTTTCCACAAATGTTAAATATCTGAGGAATGCTTAGTATTGGAACAACATTTAAAAGAAATTTCCGAAGTGACTGTGTAGACAGCCCCATGTTCCCCGTTTAGAGGACATTTTTAATCAAATTGTAAGTCAAATATAATTCTTTTGTGCTTTACAGAAGAAAGTGTTTCTTTACTGATTTTAAGTGTATATAGTCACACTTGTGTATTTCAGCTTGTCTTGGAACAAATGATTCTTAGCAGAAGTTTTTGAAGTGCTACTAGTTAAAAAGGGCTCTGGTATAACAGTTTGGAGTGGGCTTTTTTCTTTTTTTTTTTTTTTTTGGTACACAGAACAATAAAACTCCTTGGAAAGACAGGCATCATTCCTCCCTTTTGAGTCTTGAAAAACAAAGATACTGAAAGGTAAGTAAAGTGACTTCCAAGGAAGGTATGAGTCACAAACCATGATTCTCAACCTTTATTGTTGACAATGAAAGTACTATTTATGGTAAAATATAACTATGGTAAAAATCCATTTTAAGTGGCTCAGTTCACCCTAGTCAAACCAACACATATTTTTAGCAATTAGAATGAGTACAGGAATGCAACATGCTGACCTGAATGTTACTTCAAAACAAAAAATCCCAGCTGCAATGTGATTGAGTCTGTCACATAACAAAATGCAATTAAGCAGTACAGACTACCATTAAAATTTTTTGAGGAAAATTTCCAGGCTTTCTTTCCTTCTAGGAGTCATCACCAATACCAAGAAATAAATGGAAGCTGATTTCAGCTACAGACTGACATGCATCCATGTCAGGGTTCACATCATGTAAGTTCACTACTCAGGCACAGTTCAGAGTTTAATTAGGCTTCCAAAGTCTTCTTGTTAGGATAAATTTAATTGTCATAGAATGTGTTGGCTTCCTGACTGGAGTGGGAAATGAAAGCCCTGATGAGTCAGTGTGGGGAGAGAGGAAGGCTCCTTTGCACCACTCCTATCACTGTGACTCAGAACTCTGCTTTGAAATTGTCAGCTCCAGGAAGGATGAGGTAGTTCAGTCTCCCTGTTCATTTAATTGAAAGTCTGTGAAAAGTCACAGGGTAAGAGTCTAAACCCCTCCTGTCTGCTAAGAAACAGTGGGACATTTCCAGTTCATTTCACTCAGGGCAGGGAAGAGACACCAGGAGGTTATGACTTGTGGTTGCTACTAACCCAGACAGAGAACCCCATGTTCCCTTTGTGAAGGCTCAGCGCAATGTGAACATCAGTTTTAAATGTTCTTTAGGATAAGTCAGGATTATGTACACACAAAGTGCAAACTGGCCTCAAGTAGGCTGGTCCCAAAGCTAGAGTTCTGGAAAGAAGAGTTCATAGAGTACTTTGTGTTGGAAGGAACCTCTGGAGTCATCTGGTCCAAATGCTCTGCTCTAAATCAGCCTCATTTCCAAAGTTAGACCAGATTGCTCAGGGTGGAACACCTCCAGTTGCTCAGCACAGAGTGATCCCAGAATGGGAAAGGGTGCAGAAATCCCCTTGGGCTGGTAGAGATTTTCACCAGCCATTTCAAATGTGATGGAGGAGAATGCTACTCCTTAAATATGAATATGTGTTTCATGAAGGAGTACTTGCTGGAGTTACAAATGTCATAGAGAGAATTATTATCTGTTTTGATACAAAAAAAACCCTAAACTTTTGGTGTAGTAACAGATTACCACACATATAACACTGCCTTTGGAAGCCTTATCTTATTCCAGGGAAAGAAGCACAAACTTTGCTGAAAAAGTAATAAAATTTCATTAACAGTCTGATTTGAAATCATGAAACATAATTTTAAAAACTGAAATTAACACATATATTTCAAAGCACTTTAAAACATTAAGGCTGAATGTATTAATATAACCTGAGAAGGCCAAATCTTTGAATAAGCACAGACATATTTTTTGACACTATCAACACTTGAGTTCCTTGTCTCTTGCTTTCCTTGGCTCTTCCTTCTATTTTTCATCACTAGTGCTGAGTGTTTATCACTTTACAATGCTACAGTACTGCAGAGATTGCAGAAGAATATTTCAATCCAAGAAGGCATGTATGCTTGGAATTTAAAAAGAATACCAATATAGAGACATTTCAGCTTATCATGTCCTAGAAAAGATTTTCTTAATTCTCATTGAAGGCATTTTGCTTTAGCATAAAATATAGATTCTTCCTATAGTTATCTTCCATATGCAGCCAGCTTTTAGTTATTTCACAAATAAGCATTTACAGTGAAATGAAAGCGCTGTTACTATAAATGCTATTCAGAAAGTCAACAAGTCAGCAAGTAGAGGAAGTGTTCTGATTGGACAGGAAACATGGAAATTATATTTTACTAATGATGTAAGCTTACTAGAGATAGCTGCAACTACTTGCAAATTGATGGAATACAAAAAAAAAAGAACCAACAACCCAACAAAAACCTAAACCAAAGAAACAAAAAAAAACCAGCTGAAAATGAGCCAACACAGCAGCTGTTATCGCAGTTTTTCCATTTCCAGGAAATGTTATCAATATCACATGTAATCCTTTCTCAGCCCAGGTTTTGGGATTTTTTTATTTTGCTCTTTGTTTTTTTTTACTAGAAGTAAAAGAATGAAAAAGAAGTCACAGGTTTTGTAACAAAATTTATTAGCAAACATATCAATGCAGTAAAAAACAAGTGAATATTTTTTCCTTTATAGGTACTTAAACTTGTCCTATTAATTGAGACTTTGAAGTTTGCCTATGTTAGTGCTACAGATCAAACAAAGCAGAGTTAAATAATCTTAGATAAATAGTAAGCTCAACAGGAGAATGGAATTTGGAGGCTGACATCTCATTGGCCTTGGGACAACGTTTTACTATTGCAAAATAATATTTTAGTCACAAATCACGCTTAACATGCAATGAGAGTTGTACCAGTTATGTGAATCTGATGTTCTGCCTGTTGTTTTAGAGGTATATAAGCTAGTAAAAAGTAAATAATATTTTTTTAGTTGGAAGTCATATTTATGTGTGCAAAATTTGCATAGCTTTGCTGGACTGATGTGAAATATGTTTGTTCATCCCATTAATTTCTCATCCAAATATAGCATCATTAATGCAAAAGGAATTAAAACCATGAAAAAACAAATCTTTGCATGTGTGTGGAATAAGCATAATTTATTTTTTAATGTAATTCAAAGTGACAAACCTGAAAGTCCTCAAGTGTTTCAAAGATCACTGAGTTCAATATGAAACACAATCTTAAATCAGCTAATTTGTGACATTGAGTTACACACATACTTAAACCCAAGATACTTAGCAATCCATCCTCTTTCCACTAATTGGAAGTTTTTTATTAATGCAACCAAAATGCTTTCAAGGGGGAACCCTATGTTTTTATTCACAAGCAAAAAGCTCAATAATCAATTACTTTGTGTTAATAACTGCTGCTATGTTTGTACATCTGTCATGTACTAATGGAACTGGTTGTGTCTAATTTTGCCATTCAAAATCATTACCATTTAAGAAGTCTATTCAGTCTATTTGCCCATCAAAAATTGCACAGAGAACTAAAATGACTTTAACAACTGCTTTTCTAACTTTGTGACAGAAGGGTGAGCCCTTTTTTGTCAGAGGAAGTTTCACCTCAACGTGAGGAAGAACTTCTTTAGGTTGAGGAGAGCGCTGGAACAGGCTGCCAAAGGAGGCCATGCAGTCTCCCTGTCTGGAAACATTCCAAACACACCTGGACACATTCCTGGGTCACCTGCTCTGGGTGACCCTGCCTTGGCAGGAGGGGTTGGACTATGTGATCTCCTTTCCTACCTTAACTATTCTGCGATTCTGTGGAATGTGGCCATATAAAAATAGGTCAATGCATTAAAAATTTCTCATCAAAATAATGGGAGCAAGCAGTTGGATATGCCTACAGGTTGCTGAATATGGCTAAAGCTGCCAGTTTTCTAGTTTTACTCTTCCCTAATTAAGGTAAATAAGCAAGAGCCTGAAGTCAACAGAGGGTGTTTTAGCAGTGATTTGAGGAAGGACAAGGAGATGAAAGCTATGAATGACTGTGTGGATTTGCCAAGACTTCTTTCATTGCTGTAGGACAAGGACAGAATTTAAGCAGTTTAAAGGACAACTAGCACTGAAACTGGAATGTGCTATTTTATCCTCAAGCCAGACATAAAGAAACACCCTGCTCCACAGGTATCAGTACTATAAGGATCAGGATATCTCCTTCTGGTGTGTCTTTATATTTATTTATATAAATATATATATGTAAATGAATTGGGTACTCTGATTACTCTTCCTTTGTTTTTCCAGTTGCATTAATTCATATTATAGATAAAAAAATAGCCTTCCCATGATGTGAATTTGCTTTCTTTTTATGAAGGACATAAAAATAAATACTTATCAAAAGCTAGTTAACAGCTATACATTTTACATTAAGAAAAGCATAAATTTGAATTCATAACAGCTTTTCAAGCAAACAGAAAAAAGCCAATTTTTATAAAACTAAAATGTATTATAATGTGTAGTCTTACAGAAATGCAAAACAGATAAAAAGAGAAAAGAAATTGTGTCCCCTAGGTGTGTTATTTCTGCAGATTCATGGCTTTTGAATTGGGTAAGTTGAAGCTTTTTGAAAAAAAATGTAGAAACCATACATAGACCACATTTGGATTAAATTTTTTTTTTTAGCTTTAGGGATCTGAATTAAGTGTGAAAAAGAAAAGTGAATAAGAACTATTTCATCAGTGACTCTTAACTGAAAAACACTCAATCTCCTTCTTGTCTAAATTACACCAGTACCAGGTGATAGAGGATATTTACGTGTCAGTAACCTGACTTAGACCACTTATTCAGATTTTGTAGACTGACACACTCTTGCAATACACAGCAAAACCTATTGTTTTGCCACTTATATCATGTTTATAAGATTACTTTCTTTACTATCTCATATAAAATCATTATTTACTGTGCCACTAAAGATATCATAGACTCTAGGCTGTGTTTATTAAAATGTACTCCTAATGTTTTCACAAAGGGATCACAGTATTATTAAAACACAAGCGTTTTAGTAAGGCATAAATACATCTGTTTGTAACAATGAAGTAATTGCATACAATTAGTGTGTATAAAACCAAGGATGGGAAATGACGAGCAGTTTTTTAAGGTAAAATTAGTATTGTCATATATTAAAATATTTTAAAAGAAAAATATTTTTAATATATCCCATATGTTTATTTTATTACACTTTATTACTTTTCTTCATTGTTTTAAGAAAATCGAGATATTCCAGTAAAAAATATTAACTAAAGTTATTTTTTCCATTCCAGATAGCATTTTTTCAAATAAAAATAAAAAACAAACAAAGGTCCTAGCAATAGGAGTAAGAATAAAGAATATATTTTTCTGATTTCCAGTTCATGACACAATTTTATTGTTGGCATGTATGAATATATAAAAAGATATATTTATACATTTAAATATATATATTTATATAATATACATTAATTTATATTTATATTTATTCATATATATATTTGTATATTTTAATATATAGTAAATATATATAGGGAAAAACCACTGCTCCTTCTTGCTAACACTTGAAGAATTGCAATCATCCAGAAGCATATAATGCCTTAAGGTTGTTGAAAAAAAGACCTTTAAACATCTGTTCTGGAACTACACATGGGAGTAAAGGTGGCTTTTCTGTGTGCAAAGAGGATACATGACATGCTGAGCACTGTGAATTGGAACCTGGTTAACACTGATCATACAGGTGTCATAACAGAGACAACCTCCAACTGCTAACAATGCAGCACTTCTGGTGCACTTTGTAATGCTTCTCTTAATATCCTTCCACTTCAAAACAAAAGCAATGAACCTCAACAGTCATGCTTAAAAAAAGAAAATACCTTTGCTTTTCAGGTGAATTTGTAGTTGCTTGTCCAAAACTGCTGCACATATCATGTATCTATAGGCAGTGAAGTAGTTACAGTAATCTCATCTCCTCTGCAGTGGTCATTTGAGCATTTGCTATTCTGATTTGCTTCCATTCCAGCACTTTAAAGCACGAGAGTTTTTTGTCATTTATCATTCTCCAGCCAATCCTGGAAAATATGACCATTTTTGTCCTCTAACATTGCTAAAGCATGCTACATCTTGTAACCACAATCTTAATTCCCTATTCATCGCTCCTTCATCTTACAGTCCTCCCAGCCCCGGTGTCTGACAAGCTTCCAGCTGCTTGGCCTGCAAAGGAAAACAGCTCCCACACACCCACACACATGCATGGCACGTCAGGTCAGCGAGGAAGAGACAAGAGAAGAGGCAACTGATATGGCTGAATGCTCTTGGTCAGCTCAGGCTGGCCTAGAGCTTTCAAACAGCCAAGAAAAGAGTTTTACAGCGCAGCAGAGCACAATGTGCTTGACTATTTGAAGTTTGCATTTTCATGTATTATAATGAAGTGCAAAAGTAAAAAGCTGTCAAGAAAATTCTTCCATGGCAACTTAAATATGCTTTCTCACACTTGGGTGATCTGAGAGTACATGCACACATTGTAATCAGCTTTACACTAATAACAATGAAATGTCCATTCCTATGAAGGAAAGTCATGAAGGGGTTTTTAGATAAATTTGGGACACCTTGCAAAGATAACCTGGAAGTCAGCGTGACGAATATCTAAGTGGGAAATATTTCAAGAGTAATAGTCTCTTGAAGTTTTCCCGAAATGCTTATTGCTCAGTGGATAGGGTCAGCCTCCAGAAGAAAGGAAGAAGTAACATCTCACAAAATTCCTTTATCACTTTTCTCCAGCAGACCACAGATGGCTGTTTCATCTATGTTATTTAATGCTAATGGCTGCAGTGAGTTTACAGGTCTCTGACCCAACTCTGCAGCTGCACTGCTGCTGAATTGATACCCATGGAAGCAGTACCTCAAGATTAAAAGAAAATTCTGCATCAGAAAAATCTCACTGAGCATTTTTGGACAACAGCAGCTAGAGCAGAATGGTGATTTTTGAAGGAAACAATGTTATTTTAAGGGAAAAGAATAACATACATAAGTCTCAATAAAATAATGTGAGGAAAATTCATGAGTCACCAAGAAATGTCATCACTGGATGGTGGTATCTGGAAAGGTCCTCCTGAATTACTTGTCCTAACACAGCCAAAGTTTATTGGGTGCTTGACTGATAAGTAAAATTGACATTTCTTGTCCCAGGGAGAAGAATGTGGGCATGGGAGAAGTATAAGACAAACAAAGGCTGAAAGTGGAGGAAGGGAAGCCAAGGACATTCCTTTGACTAGTTAATTTTCTGAAGTATGCTTCATAAAGGTTCTAACTATAAGAATATATGCATTATGGTTTAGCATAATAATTCCATAGTGTAACTAAAAATATCTCACTGGATGCCAATTGACATGTTATATCTGAGCCTGTTGACTTTCTGCTGTAATTCTGTAGCAAAACATGGTTAAAGGGTAGATAGGCTTATCTGCACATCTGATGCTAGGACCTAATATCTTTGCTTTACAGTTATGAGTAAGAGTCTTACCTACTTACTTACTCCCAAGTCTGCTTTGGAAATTATTAGAATGGAATGTCAACTGCATTAACGCAAGCACAGGGCTCTTACAGGAAGGTGGGTATCAGCTAAAGTATTGACTTCATAAGACAGAGGAGGTGAACTGGACCTGTTACCAGTCTGTGAGAAGAGAGGTACCAACAGCCTCCCAGCGCTTGAGACCTCTTCTTTGCTACTGTATTCTTTTCCTTTAATTGTATAGATTAAACAAACAAACAAACAAAACCCAAAAAAACCCACCAAAAAACAACAACAACAAAAAAACCCACCCCAAAAGTGTAACCCAGAAATCTTTTGCTGTTTTTTTATATCCTCATTTTACAGAAGCATAAGCTTTCCTCTCTACCTAACATCAAAAAATGCAGAAAAGTCAGTAAGTTCAGGCATGCTTGTTATCAGATCTAGTGCCTCAGCCATCTGCCTCAACAGTTCCTGAAACTGCTGATAGTTGTCTGGCAGAGATTATAACCACTGTCACTGAGTCCTGAGAAGACATTGAAAAAGGTAAGCTAATATTAATTTATTTACATATCTTTGCCCTTGTAATCTATCTCTATCTAGCAGTCAGAATGGCTTAAACTGGGGTTATGGTTCTAGTTCTGTAGGGGAAATGGCACGAGAAGATAAGAACATGATTTTATAGGAGAGGAACAATAATAGCACTCACAATTTTCAGCTAACAGCCTGACTTAACTTCACACATCCACAGAAGACAACTGTGAAAACAGGCAGAATTAGAGACACAGGGCAGGAGACAACACTGTGGTATAAATCTCTTACAGTCAGAACAGAAATGTAGACCATGTCAGGAATTGCAACACCTAATACCTGTGGGCTCTGCAGGGGACTCAGTAGGGCTGCATTACATTTACCTCTCAGCATATAGTAGGAGTTGGATTCCCAAGAGCAGTGCTCAAGAGAGTGAAGGGCTGATCAGTGAGTCTCACAGAGGCAGCCAGTGGGGAACAGGGAGCAGAAGACTTTTTCTCTGAGACTTAAATATTTGCATTCGGCCTGGAGCTACAGCCCAGGAGTTTTCCTGATGGTAGATAGCTATTGCCATTCCTTCTGGGTGAGACTGAATGATTTCTTTAAAAGCAAGTTGTGTCACGAAACTCTAGTGATGCCTGTTTCCCATGCATGTGTGTTGATTTTGCACTACACCTCTTTACAATGACAACTTGTTTCCCACGAGTTCTACCAGCTAATAGAGGGTATGAGCTAAGGCATGTTTTGACACCTTGTATCTCTTGCATACCCTACCCACAGTTCTCTCACTAGGACATGAATTTGGATCCCTCTCTCCTACCCAGACGCTTATTTTTCCAGAAGCTTTGCCCCTTCTTCAGTTTGACTGAATTTGGACAATGAGTTTAAAAGCTATGTGAGTTGAGGGGGCGGCTGGGAAGATTTACAGAAAAGAATAAACTTATGGCCCATTAAGCCTGGTGTTTTTAAGGCAGGCAAAAAAAAAAAAAAAAAAGAGCAAGGGCAGAAATGACTGCCTTAGTTTTTATAGTTTGAAAACTTAGTGATGAAGCACCCTCCCAGGGAGCAGAAACCAGCCCAGCCTATGTGGTTTCAAATCTGCATCTTTCATGATCAGGGAGATTTCACCTAGTTATCAAATTATTTTCTCATGGAGAAAGGCTCTTGTGACCTCTGCCTTATGATTTGGCAAGGAAGCAGCTGTGGAGACAGACCTATTGTTAAACTATGAACTTATGTCAATATTTCAGAAAAACACAAAGTTTAGCAACTGAATCCAATTTTCAGCAGCTACCTGAGTGGGTCGATCCTGAGCCTTTAGCAGTTCCCAAATGAAGGCTGCAGTGAATCAGAACATCTGTACATGAGGCTAGATATTTAAATGTCTAAATACATATTTACATGAATACAGTCTACAGTGCCAATTTTTAAGTGTTTTGACTTGAAGTAACTTCCTAACAGATGGTTATTCTGAATCTATCTTCATTTATTTATGGCTGTTTATGTTTTTACAGATATAATAAATGATCCAAAGCTTATTCCTTGTCTATTTATTTATATTTTAATAACAGTTAAAGATATTGTTGTACTGCACCATTTATAGAAATTATATAAAGATGGTCTTTCTGTGTTGTACTTACATGAGATCCCTCTGAATGTTCAAGGAAAAACTTCTATGACCATAAGACAAAGTGAACAAGCATAAATGAGATGTAAGAATCATCTATATTATTGTAAGTATAAGTGAGATGTTGCCATAAAATAAACATCCCCCAAAATACATGAAATAAAAAAAAGAGGAGAAAATACAGGAATATAGATAAAATACTTAAATATGTATATGAGAAGCTTTGGAAAGTGGAATTCAACAAAATTCATGCAAATTTTCCCAATAAGATAAAGCTCATGGTATATATAATGCTGGGTTTGATATCATAAGCAGATATAGGCCTGACTCAGGAAACTATCATGAAAATGTGTAAGTGATTGCAAAATCAGGACTAAAGAGTGTTTATTTATATCAAAGCATTTCCTAACTAAAGCAACAAGCATATACAAAGTATAAGGAAATGAAGGGTATAATACCGCTGCCAGCGATTGTCATGTCTCACCATGTAAATCAATGAGTTTCAGAAAAGTAAATGAGACAGGGAGTTAGCTTTTCTCTGCCCACTACAGTGATTAATTAGTTTATTTCCAATTAAAAAAGTACTAGCTATGTTGTTATCTTGTAGCTTTTTTCACATTATCAATAGCACCAGAAAACAACAGCTATCCCTTACATCTCTAAAAGCAAAAGGCACATGTAACCATGAAACACTCTGAGACTTCAGTAAAAAATGTCATGAGAAAGAAAATTCCTCCACTTTGAAGTTGTATTTGTTTATATGTAAGTTTTAATATCCAGGGAAAGCAAAGCCTCCTGTAATTATTTTCTTACATTACTATGACATGCATTTTTAATCCATGGTTTTAGCTACAATTGTCTAAAGGTTCAGAAGATATTAAGAGTTGCCAACTTTTATTATACAACTTTACATGCACTGTAACACCTCTGCATTTGTATCAAGAAATCAAGTCTGAAAGGAAAGACAAGGAAATTTTCCCACTGAATGATAAAGTTCGTTTATTTCCATAAACCAAATAAATTTTTCAGGAAACATAAACTCAAAAAATTATTGATGTAGAACGGTTTTTATCACATCAGCTGCAGAACTCCGCTGGGGAAAACAGAAAGGAGAAGCCCTTAGGCCACATTTTGTGTGACCTAATTCTTTCAAGGGTATGTTTCTGCAAATTTTTAGGAAGTGACAATGCAAATGAACAACAGTTCCCACTGTGATGTTTTCATGGAATTTCTGCATAACCTCCAAACAGCAGACTTTGCACCAATACTACAGTACACAGTTTTGTTGTAGTGCTTAATTACGTTTGGATGTAAATGAGCAGAAAAACAATTATCACACACCCAGCAGAAGAAATGGTTATGCTTCTATAAATTTCTGGTATTCTACTGCTGTGATTGTCAATTTAAAGTTTCAGTCTCTGTGCTGCTGCCTGTTAATGATTAGTCTACTACATTTTGGTGAAATTGCACTCCAGTGAAGGGAAATGAAGTAAAAAGATGAGGGAAAAAAGAAACTAATATTTTGGAAGTCTAATTAGAGTGGCAGGGCCAGTGCTGGACTTAGCTGTGATGAGGTTGACTTTCTATTAAACTCAATATGCTGAATTCACTGAGAGGAAGATCAAATGCCATGATTTCATTTTCATGGGTGATGTGTTAATAGGAGTGGGATTAACTTCTTCCTCCTGTCGTGATTTTTTTTACATTAATGCAAATCAGAATGCAATCATTCTTCCCTTTGCCAGTATAGTTCTAAAATCTGCCACTTTACTTTCAGAAGGTGCCGTGCAGCTTATTTTGAAGGAAATCACATTGCTTTAACAGAGGAAGAAAAAAAAATCATTCTATTGACTTCAGCATCATCAGCAATGTCTTCCAGAAATACATTTTAAGAACTTCCTATGTCAGACAACCATTTCTTACTTCTATGATTTTAACTCACGCTGCTTTGTTTCTAAATGAGTACTTGCAGCAAGTGAATGTGCTTTCATTTAGCAACTTAAGTTTTCCATTTAAACAACTAAAGATTGCATTTGAGCCATAGTTGATTAAAGCATGTTAATAAAATTCTTTTAAAATTAATATAATTGGATTTTTTCTCAAAATAGTAATACCTCTGCAAAATATCCCCCAAACTCCAGAAAACTGCAAGCCAAACCCTTTCCTCCAACCAATACCCTCTGATACTGAACTCTGTATTTCTTCCCTAGAACATGGATGATATTTCACTTTTCCTTTAAAAGTGTTAATGGGCATTAACCACATCTATTACTAGCCATATATGCTGAAATACTTCAGAGTTCCTGACACATGATGTCACACTTGGTACAATAAGTATGGATAATAAAACCTGCTTGAATGCCAATAAATATATATTGTGGAGAAATATTACACATGAAGCTTCATCCTTCCACCTACAATTACTTAATACAGAAAGATCCAAACCATATATAATTTAGATGAGGCAGAATAGCATTTTAAGTGAAAAAGGTCAGATGCATGTACTACACATTTTTAATTTTAAATTGTGCACAAAGTCTACTTGTAGACCTTTGAAATTGATGGCAAATGTGAGTGTTTATTCAGCTGGAACTTTAAGCATTTCATATATAATGCATATGTTCCCTGAATTAGTTTAAATTTGCTACTACAAATACTCGGATGTTGGGCACACATCTCAAGTATTCCATACAGCAGATTAAAAATGTAATATGGACATCAATTCCCTAATCTTCATAATGTCTATTCAATAGTAAAAGAAATCAATAGAATTTTGTATTTGATTTTCTAAGAGAACCACAACACCCCACTTCTTACACAAATACAAAGAAAATCTAAGGAATGCATTATATTTATTCTTTTTTTTTTTCTTTTTAAATGTTTTGTTCTGAGGATTTTTCTCAAAAATTATTTTGAGAAACATCTTTAACAAAAATACTTCTATTGGCAGGGTTATTTTCTTTGGGGAATAACTTTGATAGTCCAAAATCTTTGATGTGTCAATAGTTCCACCATGTTGTTTATTTATCTCAAAAATGTTCTCAGCTTTCACTTGTCCCAGTGTCTCACATGAATCAGCTCTTAAAATACAGAAGTTGTACAAATTCACATTCTATCAAGATACAAAATATCAAGAAGAGACTATTGAGTTAAATTTTGCTAAAGCTATCATCTTCCAACCTATCACCTTATACTGATGGATTCTCATGTTAGCTACAGCACCAAAGCAGTTCACTTGGATAGCTTGGCATTCAATCATAGAATGACTGCACAGTTAAAAATTTTGAAAAATGCCTTTTCCCACCTAAGGTTGACTACAAAGCTGTATCTGAGCCTGTTGTTTTATGATTAGGTCCTGGCTTTTTCATTGAAAACTGCCTGAATGAAGTACTGAAATTTATATTACTTCAACAGAAGTACCACAAACACAGAGTGTTGTTATCCTTTAAAATGGTCAGGCTGAAGATGTGGTCTCTATCTGTCAAAGTCCTGTAAGAAATGTTTTTCCCCATGTGCTGCAGAATATATTTATACATGAGAAAGCTCATCCTCAGTTGTTCTCTTTTGTATTAATCATGAATCTATCAATCTGAAAAACGAAGCTCATGGGAGCAGAAGATAGGCTAATTCAATAAACAGAACAAAAGATTTCAGATTCCCTGTCAGAGGACATTAGATTGACCACAATTTTCTCAGCTTTCCGAACAAAGCTGAAAACTCACTTCAAATTAGTATCCTCATAGTCACTATAAAAAACAGCTACGAAGAAAAAAGTAGGACATGGATCATGGTGAAAGAAGTGAGGCTAAGAGTAAATGAGATTGCTGAGCTGTTGTGAGTCTAATTAATTTTTGGAAAATACTCAAATGCTATGACAGGTAACATTAAGATAGGGGAGAAATACTTTACCATGGAAAAGTATTTAACATTGGGAAAATAGAAAATGTTGGTTAAATAGAAAATCAGATAGGAGGGTGATTTTTTTTTTTAATTAGCAATGAAATAATCACATTAAGTAATAAATAATTTGTGGCTTTTACCATAATCACAATTGATTCCTTAGTTGTAATGGTTTCTAGAAAAGAAAATGGTTTAAGTTAAGAAAATGTGCTATTTAAAATGCATGTGTATGGTACTCTGTAATAAGGTATGGATTATAACTGCGTACTTGACTGACATTCCATTAAAAAGCTTTAAATTGAGTAAAGATGGGTGTGTATTGAACTGTTGCATTTTAGTGCACCTCTGGTGGCAAATCAAGAGATCGCTCTTGAACAGTATCACCGAGGGAGTGGGGCTGTGTGTTGAAGGGCAGTGTCCGTAATCAACAGTCTGTAATCTCTCCCTACCAGGTGTTATCTCAAGAAAATGCACATGCTGTTTCCATCTTCTGAACCAAACAGAAAACATTAGGACAAAATATTAGATTACTTTTCCATAAAATTTAAATACAACTACCCTTAGATAGTTTTTTTTAGAGTGACAAACACTTATATGAGCTGAAGATCTGGCAAATTCCATTTACTTACTTACAAAAGACAAAGTGCTTCCCCAAAGACAAATGAGTTCATAAGTTTCTGAAACAGCCACAAAAAATCATCTTACCATCTTAAAAGCACCTAGCAAAACATACTTGGAATGTTTGGAAATATAACATAGACCCTAAAGAATAATTTATAAATCGGCATTAAAGTGCAATATTTACTCCAGGTTTATTGACCCAGCAGGAAATAAGTGTTATTGAAATCTTAAAATTGCTAGTGCACAGAATTGAGTTTGGTTTCAGGAAGAAGAACAGGAGTGAGGGAAAGATGAGTTTTTTGGACCTCTAAGTCATGATGTCAATGAGTAGCATGTGACAGAGCCCACCATTTGATATTATGAGCTTTCAGTGCCAGAGGTTATTCCTTGGAGCTGTTTTATTTACAATATTGCCATTAGACCTAATTCATTGCAGCCCATGTAAACAAGGAAATGGCAAGACCATGGCCTTTAGGGATGTCTATAAATAAGAAAAAAATTAATCCACTTTTGTCCATGGAGGTGAAGTAAATGAATAAGGAAGAGGTATTTCCTACTGCTACTATGTAAGGTGAAAGTCACTTCATGAATATAGATGCTATTTTAATTGAGGTACAAGTAGATCTGCAAACAGAATCTAAGATAAGGCATCTACCATTTTAAGCAGAAATAACAGTAGTATATGTACATAATATTAAATACTTAGCAAATTGACCTTAGTGGAGTTTACAAATTCGGATCTAAATATAAAATGCAGGTATTTGAATCACCATTTATACTCCAGCTATACATTGTGACTATCCTTTTGCATAATTTTAACACCAATTGTTTGTTACATTTTATTTATTAAAAGAAACAGTCTATGTTTTATTTTTCAGAGAAATATTTTCTTACAAATAACAAACCAGAAAAAAGCTTTTAAAATTATTCTACTACATACAAAATGTTATAAGCTTCAGAGTGTATTTTAAATGCTCCAGAAGAATTGGATATTCGGGGTTTTTGTTAGTTTGATACCCACCATTGCTTCACATTGAACAATTAAACTGGTCAAATACATGTTTCTCTGGGAATGATGAATGAAAAACATACTGTTCAGCATCTTTGTTAAGTGTCATTGAATTTAGCATGTATGCTAGGAATGAAATCTCATTTCTTCTTCTAAATTTGTAGATCACAGGTTGCATTAAGTGGAGAGTAACTCCCACACAATATTTGGATTTTGTACAATTACATTTCAGTAACTTCTAATTTCATTATTATAGCATGTCCTCTAAGATGTGGAAAATGTTTTGCTTTTTTTTTCTGATTAATGCTTCATTTTTAACATATTATTTCATAATTCCTGTATTTCTGAATCCCATGATTGATTAGAATAGGGATTTAAACAAATAAAATAAGCATACTTTGCTGGCTGAAAACAACTGATCAAATACAAAGAGATGAAAATCAAAACATAAACCCAGGTATGAAAGGCCTCCCTGGGCATCAGTGAACCTTGGCTGCTTACCTGATTTCTGACTTGGGCTCTAATGGGCTTCAGTAGAACCCTGAATGCACCAGGGCCTTTTTCTGATGAATATCCTGACTATCACTGGTAGGCTTCATGTAGAAATAAGAGCCCACAATGACCTCTCTTTTCTCCTGTCTTTCAGGTGTGTAGCTGGTGTACTTGGATATTTATGTCAGTCGGCATTGACTTTATGGCTTGCTAGCTCTAGTAGTAAGTTCCTATTTATGTCTTAACCAGCATCTACATAAGTTTTTCAGTGAGCCACAGAAATATAATTTGAAATATGCTTTCAAACTACAAACTATTAATTAACATATAAGTTAAGTGGGCATGGCTACAGTACATGGTGTCAGTCATTGATAATTTTTGGCTTTGCTATTTAGAAACTGGTGTGTTGAGCTATAGGTCTTGATATACATATTAACTTTTACAGTTCTTGGTGATATGAATACCAGAATTTTACATATACAGAAAGCCTCTAGGATTATTGGCATTAGCATAAAAATAAATAAGATGTAGAAAAAACCTTTCAAACAAGAAGCCTAATAAAGCACAGGATCTTCTCTAAACTCAGCCAGAGAAAAAATAATCTTTAAGTATTTTTCTCTTTCCACATAAGCTCTGGAGGTTAATAAAACACATAAAATAGAGTCAGTAGTATGACTGCTCAACTAACCCTGAAGTTTTCCAAAAGATATAAGACAAAGATCATCTAAGCTTATTTCACAACTACAGTCACCCACATGATGAAATCATTGGCCTGTACTAAAAGCTAAATCAGCTTCTGGACGAAGAAAGAGTATATTTCAACAATATTACCAGGTAACTTTCAGACTTAAAGTGGTATGAAGATAAAGATAAGAGGAGTGTGAAATGTAGATAGCATGCTGAGTTGACACACATTAACTGGATATTCACCACAACACATGAGAGTTGGAAGTCTAAGTGTGTAATTGTTTTCTGGTGTCTTGTCCATTTGTCCACAATACAACAACACCATGAAATTTTCTCCAATTGTGATTTACTCAAATGTCTGGAACTGTACTGAAAGCTGTAAAATGAGAAAGCTCCAACAGCCATGTAGAAAGGTAAAGGTGCACGGTACTTCTACATTTATCTCCTTTCCATGGTAAACAGCATTTAACCTTTCCAAAAACTGAAATCACACATGAAACAAGAAATGCAAGTAACAAGGACAAATAGTCTTTCATTCCCCACAAATAACAGCAAAATAAAAGAGTAGAAAGAGAATTGGAAGGAAATGCTGTGTGACCAATCTTCTGGAAGTTTTCAGGAAGCATGAAGATTATGTACATTTAAGAGGATAAAAAATCAGATTTCATTTAAACACAACTGATATACATTTCAGTAATTAAGATTGATTATTACGATGTCAGTAGATAAATCTCTTTTGTTTCTTGCAGTGGCCTTCTGCCACTACTAACTTCACTCTCAGTTTATTTGTTTCAGGAAACAAAGGGGCTCATTTATGCAAATAAACTTGATATGGGCAGATACGAACAATCTTTCTGATGGCTGATGTTGCAGATTTCCTAATGCATTAGTTTCTGACAATACTGACTCAGTTTCCAGAATGAATCCTGTTCACTGGAAGAATTGTACAAAGTACATATACAGTTATAAAAAATACTGTCTGAACCTTCCCACATAAAGGCTGAAGAAATGTAGAAGCAGGTAAGTAAGGTAAGCCAATAATTACCAGGGACAATAAAAATTGCAGATCTTCTTGCTAGAACAGACTTGCAAGTAGTTTATCTTTTCATTTTTCATGTCTTCATCTCTGCCACTTCATTCAGAAGAAAAGATAGGAATTGATAGGCTTAAGTCATTGCAGAACAATCAGCCAGGCATCAGGAAGGTTCCTCTCTGCAGGAACCAGGCATCAGGAAGGTTCCTCTCTGGACTTTCCCATCCATTCCCAAGCTGCTAATCTATCTGAAGGTTAATTAGAGCATTTTTCTACTTTGCAAAATTACAGTTCCATTTCTCATTCTAAAATGACTCACTAACTCTCAGTACTGGGTAAATATCCAAAGTCACACAAAACTCTGAACTTCTGAATGTTCACAGACCACCTGGGCAAGTGCTGGCCATTCCTGTTTACAAAATTTCACGGTCTATGAAATGCAGCTAAGCACTAAGTTTGATAACAAACTTTTCATCAAACAACAGTTAAATCAAGTAAATCTGAAACAACGTGTCACTAAGATGCGTCATTGTAATTTTCCAGTGTGAAGTCAATTGGAATTATAAGAAGTGATTTTGTGCTAAATAAGAAATAACATAATCATTCTCACTTTAGTATTTGTATTCAAATTAAGGGCCAGGAGTCAAAACAGAAAGCAAACCTAAGCTTTAGACCTTAGTCTCCAACTTCAGGAAAGCAGTTAATATACTTATATCCATCCTAGCTTAAGAGCTATAATTGATTATGTTCTTAACTATAACCCAATGCTTATGTTCTTTATATGATGTTTGCCTAAATTCATTACCACAAGAAACACTTGAGTCACTGCTGGAAAATTCTCTATCCAAACCTCAGAACTACATTACCAGACAAAAACTAGGTGTACAGGATTTAAATATTCCTTTGCATTCAGGAGCATTTGTTAACTTTTGCACACTTCTTTTATGTTATATACAAATAAATATGTTCATCCTCAGTGGTCTGAAATGGTGAATGATATGAAATGCAGTGAAATGGTGTGAATAATAGCCAAGTAAACAAAGATGCTGCAGCTTATTTAGGTTCATCTTGCAAACAGGCCAGCCACGTGTTCATCAGGCAGGGGCTATGCTGGGCTGGGTTATCACATGTGGATAATGTGCCACATTCTTCTCGTGCCACACTGTCGCATTCCTCGCTGCGCTGGATGGAATCTCACAGGCTCACAGCCTTGACAGAGAGTGCCTCAGCAAAGTTACACCATCCCTCCTATTAAAGCATCCTTTGGGAGATACTGCTAAGGCTAATTCATAAGTCAAGAATTTTTTGGATGAACTATGACCCTGCTAAATATAAAAGGAAGTGCTAAATGCTACACAGCCCATGTTCTTCTCTTTTTCATGGTAATACAAAGATTTTTGTATTACCTAGAAGATCCATATTAACTTGATCAAAACCTTGGAATATACTGTAACTCCAAATTCTGGATTAATCCCTGATTTAAACAAAGAAAATTAAAATCTGAACAGCCTCTACAATTCTTGGCTACAAACAGAAATGGGATTAAATCAGATTCCATCTACTGCTTATGCTTACAGGGAAATTAGAAAGGAATTTCTGCATTGGCAGTTTCACTCAAAATGGTTTCTTGAACTGCGACACAACAATAAAGATATAAAACAAAATAAGAAAACAGGCACTTTAGTGCTTTTGTCTGTCTAGAAAGTGTTTTGATTCTTGTAGGATAATATTTTAATCAGATTTATAGTTTTTCTATCATGAAGAGACCCAAGACTGACTCCACAACACTTTACAAAATAAGTGATTCCATTCTATTGCATTAGATGGAACGTCATCCAGGAATAAATATTTAGGCAATTAGATATGTTATGTTAATTTTGTACAAGACAATGCTCTAACCTAAGGCAAACAAAATGAAATCACAGAAATTAATTTAAACAGAAGTGAATATAAATTGTGAAAGTGGCACATTTTTGATAATGAAGTTTAGTCACACAGTGATGTGTGAGTACATTTTCATAGACCATTACATTATAATATATTTGAGAAGTAAAAATAAATTATGATTCAAAATTTACAACAAAGTTTTGACAAAAGGTTGTGTTAAAACAAGAAAGTTCAGGAAGAGGTAGGAAGAATTTAGCTCTGTGCTTTCACAACTTATGTATTTTCACTTAAACTTTTGTAAAAGCTCAAAAATCTCTAGCCACTTTTGGAATTCCAGGCATAGATATTCTATTTAGAGTTAGACTGTATATCTACATTTTAAATATTCATACCATCTTCAGCACATCACTATATGAAATGATTCATCACTTTCCTGACACTGAGCCAAGGAAACAGGTTGGTTTCTATTTATAGAAGACTCTTTTAAAGAAAGGAAATGCAAGTAAAACTAAAGATACTAAATAAACAACACTTAAAATTGTGGTCTACACATTATACTATGAAGTTCTCCATAAGAATTATTGCAAGGAGAGGCTTGTTGTATAAGAGTCCAGAAAAAAATCTCCACTATTCTATTCTCTTACTTTATGATTTCTTAAAAATCTTAAGATTTCTAAAAAATTAAAAGGCTATTGAAGTAATTTTTTTTCCTTCTTCAGGTTTTGTTTTTTTAATCATACCATGGAAAGAATGACATTTTTGCCAGGACCAGATAAGATTTTTTGATTTTTACCTGATACAGTGGAATAATGCCAACCAATAGAGCAATGCCAGCTTCCATTAGAAACTTTGGCAGTCATTAAGAAATAATCACATATTCAGACACAATGAAAAATATTTTGGTTGAAAAGCTACTTATGTCTTAAAAAGTTCACATTTAAAAAAGAACTAGATATATTTTTTTAGAAAAAGTTATATATTTTGAGGTTTTAAATTAAAATGGAATCATAAGTTCAAAAATATTGATTGTACAGGACATAATTTTAAATGTAAACATAAATATAGGAGTTTTCTGTTAGAGAATCAAGCCTTGACTACTTTTTTTCCAAAAATGTCAAACTAGAAAACGTTAAAAAATTTTAAATCACTACAAAATAGCTTTTGTCAGAATCACAGAATTATGTGGGCTGGAAGGGTCCATAAAGATTTTTGGGTTCCAACCTCCCTGCCATAGGCAGGAACATCTTCCACTAGGCCAAGTTGCTCAAAACCCCATCCAGCCGGGCCTTAAACACTTCCAGCTTTTCTGGGCAACCTGTTCCAGTGCCTCACCACCCTCACAGTAAAGAATTTCTTTCTAACATCCAATCTAAACCCACTCTCTTGCAGTTTACAGACATTCCCTCCTGTCCTATGTGCAAGGAAAATACTATTTAGGCAAAAAAGTTAATTTCTTTTGTTTAAATATAACTCTAGGTACATTTCTACAGCTCTGATTTTCAAAAATTTGTGTATATACACAAAACTACTCACACAGTTGAGTGCAGTCAGGAGGCAGGGAATTACTCACAAGTGCAAACTTATGTTTATATGTTTATGTGTTTACACAAGCAAGGAGTCACTTTAGAACTTGGTCATGCTGTGATAAAGCAATGCAGGTATTAAAAAATCATCATTAAAATTTTAATGTAGAGCATGTGTTACAAAGCTTGTAAAAGTGACAAATCCCAGCTAACCAAAAGTTTTCCTACTTTGGAGAATGCAAAAAATGTATTCTCTCCCTCATGAATAGACCATTACAAAAAAAATAGGGAAAACTGAATCTGAGTTCACATAGTACAAGCTAAAGGTTTCTCAACCATGAAAAAATACATTATTGTCATTTTTATTTCTGTAGAAAGTATAATGATGGAAGAGGAAAAAAAACTTTAGCCTTGTCTTCAAATACAAATTTAACATTTTGTTTTCTGTTTTGTCTTATTCTCATTACTGTATTGTCAGATATAGTAATGAATTTCTTTCTCCTGTCTGCCAAATTCCCCTAGAAAACATCAGTAGTATACCAGCATGTAAACTAATCCTGAAACTTGATTGGAAAATGTATTTTTGAATGCTTCATTCTGGAGTTCTAGCTTTAGAAATATATATTAATTTACTTATTTTAAGAATGTGTTGAAGTTTCTTGTTTCATCATAGTTACCAAATACAATTGTACAGTAGAAATTCCTAAGTAAAAAAAACCCTTAAATAAGATTTAGTAATCTAACCAATACTGATGCTAGTAACTCTGAGATGTGTACAGGTTACAAATCACAAAGAATGATATTTATTTTTTGAGCTAGAAAGAGCTGCATCCTCAGTTTTTGAGGAACAAGGTTGAAAACTCATATGAATTCTATAATGAAATCTTTCAGATTTACAGAATGTGCAGGGAGACCTGATATGTCAATTCAGAATTTATTTTTGTACGCAAGCTGCTTCATTTTTGGTAAAACTGTATCATGTTGTATTGTTATACAAACATATTCAATGGATTATCAGGAGAGGAATCATAGCACAAAGGCCTGAGGTATCAAAATGTATGGAAAATGGCAGTAAAGGAAAAAGAGACATAGGAGTTATATCAATGTACAGGAGTTATATTAATGATTAATGTAATCTCATGTGAGAATAACAGTAAAATTTCAGGAAATTGGAATATAAAATAGAAAAAAAATCCTCCTAGAATTTAGGATGTTTCAGGTCAAATACAGTCCTAGAACATGGGTAACTTCAGACATTTTTGTGTTTAGTGGCTGAAATTATTCTTTCTGTTTTCTAGTTGCTGATAACTTTTTGCCTCCTTATAAATTGTTCTCCTAAATTGTCCTCCAGGGAAAAGTGTGTATACTGGGAGGAAAGCAAATCAATGCCAATGGATATAAGTTTCTTCTATCATGTACAAGTATTTTCCACATTGTTATTTTTCTGAATAATTTTCTGAAATCTAGAATCCACTTAAAATTACCAAAGCTGAATTTTGAACCAAATTAGTTTAATTCTTAACATTTCTCATTAGAATTTGATTTGTACTTTGTGGAAGCCACTGGAAGGCAAACACAAAGGCAAACATTAGCCTAAGGTTAGTCTCTTAGTTTCTTCAATGTTTATAGTACAGGAAGAGGTCAGATTCCTCCTGAGGTGAATCAAAATGCCTAAAATTAGATTCTTGTCTGGAACTGACTTCTAGAGAAACTTTATACTCACAAATGAGTAGAGAGAAACTCTATAGAAATAACCCTCTTTAGCATAATTGCTAACCTTTTGACACTCTCTGATTCTTCTTTCTCCTCCTTTCCCTGTTATATTATCTCTTATTCTGGATGCATTTTAATTTCATGTTAGGCAGGATTTTGTGTGTATGCATGTGTGTGTGTGTGCACAATGTTAAAAATCCAATATTTTTAGTACTTTTTAATTTTATATTTTGGGACTCTAGAGTTGAAGGAACATGTGGGTTTTTTTTACTCTCTGTCCTAGAAACATTTCTTCCTGTCATTTTCTCTATGCATCTCACATGTTTGGAGGTGAATTCAGCTCACAAACCCAGCAGAAATCCCAACCATGCTTTTTTTGTTGCTAGATTAATTTTCAGACAAAATACTTAATTGAACCATGTCTCTTAGGGGTGAGCTAAAGGAAGCAACAGGGCCCTTTGGCTGGGAGGGAAGGTGAGAAAGTGACTGCCTTTTTCAGCAGTGGGAAATACAATATTCACTTGGTGACTATGGTCAGACAATCTATTCCAGCTGCTGGAACAGACCCTGTAACTTTGTTTAAGAAGTCACCACGTAAAGTTGCCAACCCTGGAGACTCATCATTGGTTCACCTACCCTCTCAGGTACTCTATATTTTCTTTAAACCCCTCTTATATAACTTTAGTAGGATAAGCAGGAGTAAAATGTAATGAGGAAAACCTTTTTTTCAGAGAAGCTTTTGATATGAAACATGCTTGGTTTTTTATACATAGAGCAAATTATAGTTATGTACTGAAAGGCAGTATTCAGATAGCACATTACAATAGTTTTGTGAGAGGCACCTACAGTCATCAACATAATGAGTTTTCTGTTTGTTTGGTTTTTAAAAGCAAAGTACCTTTTTATAGTATGCATTGAATCACTGGTAGCCCTGGGTTCAAACTGCTCCTCCTCTCCCCCCTTCTCGATCATCTAGATACTGGCACCTGGATGGATCTCCACCTATGAAAACTAACAAATATAGACCCTGGTGCAGCACAATTCTACATCTGCTCACAGCTGTCCATGGTATTAGCAAATCTTAAAAAAATCTACTAGTGAAAAGAAAAAGTCTCTCTACAGTCCTAGTTGCTGCAGTATCACATTGTCCTGAGTATGTTTATACAGTCACACATGTAGGAGTGACTGTAGTCTTGCATCCTCCCTACCCCACAAAAAAATCTGCCTTAAAAAGAATCAGTAGGTGCTCTGGTAATGAAATGGATACGTGAAAGCAAGACTCTACATTCCTGAATATGCATGCTAGTCACACTTCCTTTTTTAAAGATAATATATGAGCAATAATATATTGCTTGTGAATAGGAACAGCAGCAAAAATATGTACTTCTAATTGCAGTGAGTAAAAATTACAGTAAAGCAATGATTTATGGAAGAATAAGCAGGTTTGCCTCTGAATTATTCTTGTCAAACAAATTCTATTATGGGCACTTTCATCAGAGCCGCTTGTTTTTCTTGTGGGGTCCATTTCCCCCAGACCTTCCCCACAAGTTGCTATTCAGGAAGCCTGTGGTTTGCTTAAGACAGGATTAACACCTAAATTTAATCTATAGTAAAAAAAACCCCAGAGATGTATGTTACTCTTTTGGCTAACTTCATATGAAAAAATTATTTACTAATTACATAAATAATGTATATTGTAAAATATCTCAATAAAAATTGATAAAACATGACCAGCTGACCCTCCCTTTTATGTGTGGACAGAAGAAATAAAATGTCATATTTTACATGTTGATGAAAACTGGAATGGATAGAAGTAAGACACAGCACAGAAGTATTAAGTGTAAAGAAATTAAGCAGTGAGATTGCCAATGAATTAATAACTAATGAACTGTTATAATCTCCTTTCTTACTAAGCCAACAGTATACTCCCATGGTCCCTTTTTAATAATTGAATATGAGTTGGTTTAAAAGTCGATGCATTTAAGATGGCTTTGATAAGGTCAATAAGTGGGTATCTCCTGCCTTGTTCTACTGCTGTCTAATTCACCACAATTGTGCTGTGCTTCATTAACTTCCATTTTATTATAAAAGAAAGTGAAATTTATCATGAGAACACATTAAATGGTGTGACATTAGCTTCCTGCAATGGGCAAAGTAATGATTAAAATATGTGTCTGCAACCTTATGGCCAGTTGGAGGGATGCCACTAATGTTTGAAAAATAATGGTGTTGCATGACAGTTGTTATGATGGCAGGGGGTGATGTGTCAGTCATTTATTCCCTGTGGTACAAATTTCATATGGGGAAGCAAAAAAAGCATCATATGACTGGCATTTGTAAGCCTAACTTGTGTTCTATTAACCAACTGGCATTGCTTCTCTTTTGAGAGAGAAAAAAACAAGCATTGATTCGGCCAAAGTGCATCTTATTATTTTAAGAAGGAAGCAGCCTGGATTTTGTATCCTTCAAGTTAAACTCATTCCTGAACTTACCTTAAAAGAGTGTGGATGTAAGGTCAGAAAGAAGTTCTTAGACAACTTCCGTTTCCATTTTAATTAGCATTTGAAAAAAAAAAACCCAAACTGTGATTGGACTTTTTTATGTATGCCACTTAACATGCCCACTTTGAAGCTGATGCCACTCAAACTTTTTCCATATTTCCAAAAGAGCAAAAGATAGCTATTAATAATATGTGTATGTTGGATTGCCCACCGACAATAATAAATGATAATAATGATAATGAAAGTAGTGTAGAAGTTCTTGTTTGCAATTTCTACACACAATATCTCCAATGTCTCATGAACGTGATGTTGGAATTCTACACATGGAAGAACAGAAAATTGTTGAGCCAGGATTTACTCAAAACAGGCAAAAGAATTAGTTTGTTTAGTGAGTCTCTATACTCACTAAACAAATAACAATTTCAGGACACATGTTAGCATTAGTGCAGGAGTTCCTATTTATCTGTAGTACTGTCAAGAGGAGAATGCATCTTCTTCAAAAATATTAATTCATAAGATAAATGTCTGAATTTTGAGCCAAAATAAATTTTAAAAACCCAGACAGTATTTGACAGAAGGCTAGAGTGAAATAAAACATAAATTATTTGAATAGTAAAAATAAGCTAGTCATTTTATGAAAGTGTCCATCTACAGATAAAGATTAATGGAACTGGTTAGGGCTAGTTAATAAAAAAAATTCACAAACAATCCTTCCCAATAATTTCCCAGAAAGATTTTGCAGTCTTCTTCTGTAGAAATCATGCATATACTGAGCCAAAGATTATATATCATATCTTATTTAAGAATGTTACAAAATGAATTAATATTAGATATTAATTGGCTTTGGAATGTATTTAGATTTCATTAGAAACTGAGCTTTTTGGGGGTTAATGGAGCAGGAAAAGCAGCAATCACAGTAGTAGGTCCTCATTCTCATAAACTATTATGTAGTTTCAAAAATAAATAATGTGCATTGTTTCCAAACACATAAGGAAATAGATTTACTACATCGACTGAATATTCTACTACATATTAAAAGCAACCACAGGAAAGGAAATAATTAAGAGTAAAAACCTCTAAAGGTCACACAGTCAGTAAAGAAAAGGGTAGGTACATTGTAGAAAATACAATTTTAAAAGGCAGAAAACAAAATCAATCTAATTGTCCCCAAGCTTCTTAGCATGGTGTTGTTTTCATCTTGTTGACTAACACAGTTGCAACATATAAATCCCGTTATAATCTTCTCTCTTGACACCAATCCTTTCAGGTCTCCTCAACAGAAATGGTTCCATTTTCAAGTCAACTCAAAACACAGCTGCTGTCATCTTCCTAGCCTGGAGCTCTGATGTAAATAGTCACACCATTTTTGCACACCTTTCTGGCTTGCATTTCCCGCTGTACCAGACTCGGAGTTCTGGTTCCGTAACTATCATTCCTTCTTCTACTCACTGCATCCAAGTGTATCAACCTACTCTCATTTCCATGCTACTCACCCTATCGACCAGGTTTGGACATGTTTTATTGATTGTTCCTTACAAACAGCTTTGTATCAAAGGAAACTTACCAAAGCTTTTTTATTAGGGAGAACAGACTGAGAGGCTACAGAGAAGTGCTCAAAATCCTCTGCAGTATGAGCTGAAAAAATTCTATCCCATCCCCAGTGCCAATTCTAGCTGTTCAGTTTCCCTAGAGCAGCTGCTAAACTTACTAACTGTAGCGAGCACTGATGTGTGTCAGCTCTCCTCAGAAGTCTGTCAATATCTTGGCCAAATATTTTTGACTAAATAGATAATTCAATTTCAGTGCAATAAGGTGTTTCAGAAAGGAGCAGCAGCTAAAATTTTTCAAAATTAAAGAGACAATGCATATAAATCCATCTTCATCCCTCCTAGTTTTGTTCATATGAGTCAGAAGGCTCCTAAGAGATGTTGCCATTATATCTGTTTGAGAGACAGGAAAGGGAATTCCCTCGCTTCAATTAAAGCTGGGGTAGAGCTTATGAGAACCTACAGCTGCAGTCACAGAGGAGATCACTGGTTTCTTCAGAAGGTTCTGTGCTCACTGAAAATTAAATAGCTCTAATTTATATAATTCCCTTCTGTCCCGCCAACATCTATATCCTTCTACAGATACATCTATCACACCACCATTAATGAACAGACTGGAGAAATGCTGGAGAAAATGAGCAGGGAGCAGCACAGAAGACCTCAAACCCTCAGAGAATGGAACATAAGTCTTCTCAATAAAAGAGGGATGCTCTTACTCCCCTATGTGTAGTCACTACTCAAAAAGTTGTGTGAATGGGTGCATAACTACATGCAGGTTCTGGGAGAGTCCTACAATGCACAAACAATTGCTTTAATATGTGAAAGTCATGGGTTTGAATTAAGGAAAAAAACCAAACAACTCTGCTACTCTACTTTCCTTGGGACAGCAGGAAAGAGTATAAAGGGGAATGTGGAACTGACAGGAAAGCAATTTCTTTCCTAACACAGGTAAACATTAATCTCCTTAGTAAATGGACACAAAGAGAAATATGCAGAAAAGTTATTTTTATCATTTGATAAGTCCAGGAGTGTTGAGAATGTGTCCAACTGAAATATTTCAGATTAGTTAACCAAAGCTTCTCACACAGCAATCACGTCCTCTTTTGAAAAATTACTTTCATTTTAGCTGTTCATTTTTGAGCAAGTGATTGCATCAAAAAGGGGTTCAGGTTGGGTTCAGCTGAGGAGCAGCACAGAGGAAATCCTGTGTATTGCTTATAACACAGCTACTAGAAACTATAGTAGGCTATTTTAAGCTCTTTAACTGTCAACTGATTCTACTTACTCAGCTTTAAATCTTATTACTTATGGTTCAATTTATGCTGATGACCTCTACAATCAAAGAAACTGGAAGACAACAGGTGTTGGGTATGCAAGGATGTATACCATATCCAAGTTACTGAAAATACCTATATGAAAACAAGAGCTTTGTTGTTTCTTTGTTTGAAAACTGCAAATGAGACCTATTAATAATAATGTTTTCACTCAAGACTCTAGAAGCATTTAAATAACTATTATTACAAATTATTATAAATGCTAATAAATACCATAGGTTTACCCACTTAATACAAAGATTCTTTTCTTTTGAATGCTCATAGATCGTGCTTTTCTTTTTTTCGAACTGCCCTGACAGGAAATAATGTGTCACTACCCTTATATGAACAACAAATCAGAATACAAGAAGCTTTAGAAGAGCAAAGTTAAAATCTGTTTAGGATCATGAACTGACCCCAATGACAAACACTTTGAAATCTCTTATATTAAACATACTGACAGACATTTGGGGAAAAAGTGTTTGATCGGGACAATTATTCAATTAGGTGTTAAAAGCTGTTTATCATATTTAAAACCAGAATGTAGAGATGTTAAGCAATGTACTATGAAGGAAGCTTGGATGCTGACACAAAAGAACTAAAAAAAACCCCCAAATATTTCCTCAGCAGACAGTGGTTAAATTTCTCCCAGCAAGGGAAGCATAAATTCAAGAATACTGGAAATATGCAAACCAAATAATTTTATTGCTCTAATCATTCCATTTTAAGCGTTGCTTTTTCTCCTGTTAGGTTATCTTTTTCTCTTTCCTATGGTTAACCAGTGCAGGCTGTCAATTAGTTCATAAATAACCTCATCTCAGAACTTCTGGTATTCAGTTAAGCTAATTACATGATTGCAGGCAGCCCAAACCTCAAGTGGTTGTTCCCTTCTACAATCCTGGCAAAGGCTTCAGGAGTTCCTGGCTACATTGAATAAAAATTTAACACACTGCTTACCAGAGATCAAGTGGCGTTATAAACACTGCAGCAGGTTTGACAATGTAGCAGATTATTACCACAGATTTTGTTTGCTTTTATTTCAGTTCACAGTAGCCCAATAACACTGTGAAACCCTGAATTCAGAGTGGAAGTCTCCAATAAACTAGCTGTTTCAAGAACCAAAATAATAAATATTAAAGTACTGTATTTAATCAAATGTCTGGGAGGTAGTTTTAATGATCAAACTTAATTCCGTAACTGATACACAAGATGGAGTGAAGACCTTATTGCAAAATAAAAATGCTTCTTTTTTTTTTTTTTTTTTTTTTGCTGCTTACAACTTGCTCGTGAATACTACTGAGCAGATGTATCTATTTTTATGCTGAGAATGAAAAAAATTATTTTCACACTTGAGAGCATGTTAAAGAAGACTTTGACTCCCTTAAACAGCAAGTAAGCTTGGCTTTGGTTATTGGATGTGAAAATATTTTCTAGCAAAGGCATTAAAAATGGCACTGCTTAAACACAGCATCTAAATTCGATGGTATCACATATGATACTATGTGTGTGGAACAAACACAAGTTTACACCAAATTTGTAAGTGATTCTGTACTTAACTCACTGTCTTGTACATACCACACCTAACTTCTGAGCTTCAGGTGAAGTATACTTCCTTCATCACTGTTCCTCTTTTAAGTACTAATATTTCTCTTTTCTTTGTCTTAAGAATCAGCTCAAGAGCTGGAGCTGAATACAGTAGATTGTTAAATGCTGGCCAAACTCAACAATTGATTTGTTTTAATGCATTTTTGTAAGATGAAAAAAAAAAATTGAGAAGGTTTCTGTATTCCAGCATGCATAGTAATTATGTGAGAGAGACAACTGGCTGATTACTAAACTATCAGCTATACAAAAACTTATTTCAGTTGCAATTTGCAACTCATCACTGAGTTTCCTTTAAATGATACTTTGAGTCTAAGCCCATTAGAATATCAAAATAAACTAGTAACTGTAACATTTGGACAAATCCTGTTTTATCCTGTTTTTTTGAGAAGTGAATGAAAAAAGAAATTGTAGCTCTCTGAAAAACATCACATACCCTGAAGGGCATATTGGCACCAGAGTAAGACTTTTTAAAGTGTCATAGTTTGGATCTCTAATTTTAGAAATACTTAATTTAATAAGTCTTTTGAGACTGAAGACCATTTCATCAGCAACACTAATTTTCTGGAGTTATAATATTGAACTGCAGAAAAATCAGTATTGTCTTACCTGTTTAAAAGCAATGATAAAATGCAGCCTTAACTGACTCAAATTGAAAAAAAAATTCTTAAACAAGGAGAACTAATTACAACCTAAAGGTCACGAACAAATTTCACAGTGATTGTACCTTACTAGTTCCTTCACAGAATTTTTTGAATGTATTGGAAAAACTTCCACTGAGGTTCTCACCAAGTTGCTAAGCACAATTCCAATCTGTAAACATTCTGCACACAGTAATTTGCATTAGTTCCACATAATGTACAGCAGCATTAATTAATAGAGTGGATGGTGTCTGTACATCTGTTAGCTATTAGTCTTTACTCTAATTCATTAGATCTTTATCATTTACCTGAGCAGTCCATCAAGATCAGGCAAAGGAGACCTTGGCTCATGTCATCTGTGGAACAGAACAGTCTGGAATATTAAATTATCTTGTGTATGCCCTACTACTTTAGATGAACAATGATCTCACAAATTTTGGTTAAGGACTTTGAAATTGCTCTTTTGTGTGAATGAAACATTCAAAAATTATCCGGGTCTAATCTGTGCAACTGCTGTGAAACAATGGTAAATACCATTTGAGCCAATTCACGATGTGCTTAGGATCTTTCTGATCTGACTAACTGAACTGCATTCCTGCAATTCCTCCAAGCTGCCTTCCACCTTTCGTCCAACTCAGAGCTGATAAAAATTGTTATTAGAACAACACATTTACACAATACAGCTGATTGTTGTGCTTATTTTTCACTCATAACAATAAGTCATGGATTTAAGTTTAAATGACCCAGTTCTTCTGGTTCAGCATTATCCTTTCTTTTGTATCCATCTCAGAGGTAACGAAATTTAGACAAAATATAAATATTGAAGGCATGATGAAAAATGTTATTTCACGAGCAGTGCAACAAACAATGCAACAAATTGCACTGTATATTGCATATATTAATTTCAAATCACCTCTTCACCCTGAAGATTTGATGAGTAAGTCCTTTGGCAAGTAATCTCACTGTCCATCTCGAAAATGAAAGTGTCATAGACAATTAAGTGTTTACACCAATATTACTTTGGGATGAGTTTTACTTACCCTCTGACCCTTGCTGGAATCCCTCTGACCTGAAAAGTTTTCCTAAAATGTGCAAATTCTCTTAGATTGGGGAAATTTCAGGATTGTCACTATACATCATTTTAAAATAGGTAGTGATTGTAAGAAGAGGCTTTCCACAAGGAAATATATTTGATTAATGGGCCAGAAAATGAATGATTAGCCATTCTTACTAATTAAGCAGAGCTGAATCGATGCTTGCAGTAATATATCCAGTTAGGAGCCATACATCTTTGGTAAATCTCTTGGCTACAAACATGTAAACAGATGCAAGTGGCACGAGAAGAATTTCAGGGTGTTACACCACTATGCTGAAACTATGAAGAAAGTACTTATACACTAAAAATTAACATGAAGACTGAAAAAAAAAAGTAATAAAAATTACCTAAATTCTTGCCATCACTTAATGGGTTAAAGGAATAATTTTCACCCAGGCTTATAATATCACAGATACCTACATGAACAAGCCTGACTCTTCCCAGAAAAGTAATGTTATCAATGACTTATCTTCATGGGCAGGCTTTACTCAGCCATGCAGTGCTAGACAGCTGATGGTACAGACTAGCTGCTTGCAAATGAATAGTCAATTTTATTTCATGATGAGTAATATCTTGCAGGCTTAGAGGAACTTTCTCAAGACTGTATGTTTACTGTAAGCTGGGCTATAGCTCAAGTCCTGTTGTATCACTGGTCCCTCTGGGAGGGAATTTGCAGTGTAAGATGGAAATGTTATGAAAATTAGCTGGGTGTCATTGCAATTCCACAGTATGATTAGGTAAAAGAGCAAACAAACAAACAAACAAAACACCAAAACCCGGAAAACCCAAACCGCCTGATAATTATATCCCAAATCAACTTTTTATGTTTGTAAGGTACATTAACAATACAGTTGTCTATCCTATTAAGTTGGCAATCATGGCTGTCCAGTTAGGTGGACATTGCAGCAACACTTGATATTTCACTGTGGAGCTGCACATCTGTAAGCCAGTGGAGTTCTCCATAACTTCTGGCACAGTTGTTAGATGAACACAGACCTGTGTTTGAAGATGTCTCAGCAGACAGAAAACAAAGTGGGAGGAAAAAGAGAAATAAGGAAGAAGAGGACATAGAAGGGTGACTATTACAAGACAATGATAGAGAAGATAGGCTGCCTTTCTGAAAAGGAAAAACAGCAGCCAGAACTGGGAAATAATGAACAGAACTTTAAAACCTCACATGGCAGCTCATGCTTCAGTGATTTTCTCCATAGTGATGCATTCTGAACATTTGAAAGGCTGAAAGGCTAGCTGGCAGCAAAGATGAGACACAGTCCACTTCAGAGAGATCTTGGCTGATTTTGTACATTGGATACTGTACAGTTGAAAAGCTGTTTCTGCTACTGAGTTATTGTTAGCCCCTGGCATCTGCAGTAGCTTTCAAAGGAAGCTGCAGGTTGATGCTTATGCCCTGTGGCAAAATCTGACTTATTCCATCATAATTTAGAGGTCTGATCTTTGTTCTTGGACTTCCTGTGATTAATTTTCATACTTTAGTTTTAATGTGGTATTGCAATTGTGATTCCAGTTACAATCAGGCTCAGCTATTATTATGACTAGAAAATGTCTCTGTTGTGATTTCTTATCTTCAGGGCTTCTGGACTCATGACTTTCCTGGGGACAAATAAATTTAGTATTTCTGCATATGTCCGTATGAAAAGATACCAAACCATGGTATAGCAGTAAAACAAAGTCCTAATACACTGACTCCAGGCACCAGCAAGTGCAAATATGCCAAGCCTTGCTGCCAACTTTAAATAGGTGGGTGCCATTCAATCAGCTTCCCCCAAAGTAAATCCAGACCACTCAGTCTAAGCTAATAAACACATTGGACCGCAGCAACAAACATCTTGCTAAGGCTGAGAAGCAATATGGCAGAAAGAACCAAGATTTGACACAGACACATAAGCTGAGAATCCCTAGAAAAGTACATGTGAGGACTATGGTCTCAATAATGTTAATAATGCAATTTAAATTTAATGTTAAATATGCTATTTATTCTTCTTTATTATTAGAGCTTCCCTTATGGTTCAGAATCTTCATTGTGTAAACCCTTACAAACACAGGTAAAAAAATCATTCCTGTGTTAAAGACCAAATAGATTGGGTGGTGGACAGAAAGCAAAAGCCAAAATGTTCATAATGGATGCATGTGTCATTTAAATGTAAAAGTAGAGACCCAAGAGACAATGCTGATTCCTACCACAGTGTTACTTTAGATTGACTTTGTTTTAGTATTTATGTAGATCACAGCCAGTCTTTTCAAACTCTCACTGTCTACAATTAACCTGGGCTTTGATTCTGAATTTAATTCTGTATCATGTTTTGCTGATACAATCTGGTCACAACTGACATGCTGAATTGTAAAACTAAGATGATTCTGAATTTTTAGGGTATCCTTAAACTTTACTGGTATCTATTGCATCATTTAGGTTTTGTTCCATTTGCTATTGTTTTTAATTGTTTTGCATTATTGAGAGTCAGCTGCAGTAGCAGACCCCTTCAATGCTGATAGGTGCTGAGCTCCTACTGATGTCAGCAGGAGATACAAGGGATCAGCATTCCTCAGGTTTCACCCTACAGTCTTCATTGGGTTGTCAAATATAGCCAAAGACTGTGGAAGGAGGAAACCTTTTCAAATCTCTGCAGTCTCAAATATTACAGCAGTGACAGCCTTTAGTACCTAACAAAGCTCACTTTTCTGAAGATCAAAATTTAAATTACGCTTTTATTATAAGCTGTATGGAGCTCAAATAAATTCCTTGGTAGTATGAAAACAGGCTGCTACCAGCCCAAAATGTTAAGAGAAATTATCTTCATGTCACCAATCTTTAGAGAATTTTTCTCCAAATCTAACATAAAATATGTGTAAATATTACTTTCTACAGTTGGTCTCTAAAAGACCTCAGATATTTTTTCATCTTGCAGGTCTCTTGGAGCCAAAATGAAATTTAATTAAACACAAAAGACAAACATAATCTTGTGTTTCATTTATTCATTAAAAATAATAGTGTCATTTTGAGGAATAAATGCAGTAACTGATAATAACATAAAGTATTCTCTCTTGTTTGGTATGAAACTGAAATGTCTTGATTTTGCTCTTGCACAAAGTTTTAATTTTATCATTTATTATATTTTTTCTTTTCTTGTTCTTGGTGAAAAAAATAAAGTTATAATGACTAACAAAACCACCACCTCAAGGTATTACTCTCTGGAGCCAATTTTTGATGGGGATGGCTGTGACCAAATATTTGGAACATGGTATCATGTTCAGGGATGCTGCATAATAATGCTTAAGGTTCTTGAGTTTTGACTAGACATCATAGTGTAAGCCCTCCTAAAAATATGTTCTGCTTCTTTTACAGGCATAGGCTTCCAATATGCTCCATTCTTGATGGTTTTCTGGTAACATAAACAGTCATCAGACAAACATTTGAACTTTCCTTCAAAGCAAACTTAGTGCTATATCCCCTGTTGAACAGTATATTTCATAATAATAGGTTTTATAGAGATCATATTGGCTTGTTAAAGGTGAGAACTTCCCCTTTTAGCATCTAAATAAAAAAAAAATTATATAGAAAAATTTTAATAGAAGTAAAGATAAAGAAGGAGGTATTCACTTGTTCAGATCTCAGTAACTTGTTCTCTGCTAAGTTGTCCAAAGTTTATCTTTAGTTTTGGAAGTTCTAGGTGATTGTTCCTTCAAGAGAATTTTCTGAAAACTGAAATATCAGAACAGCGGCAGTATTTCCCTAATTTCAGTTTCATGTATATTTTTTTAAATTTTATTCTTTCACTCATTGTTATAGCCCCATGGTATCAATCTCTCCTTGATGTGAATGAAATTCAAATATTTGCAAGCTGAAGTCCTGCCTTTTCAAAAGCATTCACATATTACTTCATGAATCAGTTCCTACAGCTTCCAAGATTTTTTTATTGCTTGCTTTATGTAGATTGCATTCAAAAAAGTTTGTGTTTTATTGTGGTAATCTGAAGTCAAGAAATATTAAAAAATAATGACACCAGATGCATGCATGAGTATGTCTTTCTTAGCTCTTTAAAGACTTTGTCTACACAACTTGGATCAGCTATTTTTGTTCTCTACAGTGCATTGAAAATTTATTGTCCACCATCACCCCTGCCTGCTTTGTCATTGCCGGGTTTTAGAGTATCCCCCACAGTCACTAATTGCAGAAAGGCAGCTGGATAGAAATGAGAACATGTAAAACAGCTACAACTTTCCTTCTGTTATTGAGCCTGAAGTGCGCTACCAGAGCTGAAAAAATTAATAATACCACTCCGGGACTGTGTGTGAGTGGAGTACCAGGAGATGCATTACTTGAGTGCATTTCCAGCGCTGTTTCCATTGGCCAGTGTCTGAATAAGCCCTAACAAATTATTGCTGCCTCTCCCAAGATGTGTGCAGGCACATAACAGCAGATATGCCAACTGTTCTTCCTCTGAAATGTCACCTTTCTACTACTGCCATGGTGCACAGATCGCTGGCAGCACAGCAAAACAAAATTTGCACCCTGCACTGGTTGGGGTGACTCGGCCCGATATGCATTGCAAACTGTAATTGAAAATAAGTATCTCTCATCCTGAATTTCACTTTATCTGCCACCCAGCATTGAATAAGTAATGTTTCTCTTCAATCTTATATACCTGCTTGCAAGAGACTATATTTATGAATAAGGATCACCAATGTAAAAAAAACCAAACCAACATTATTGGCTTGGATCTATTGTACTTGTGTCAGAATTAGTCATCAAAAAACATGCAGGCAGAAATGGAGATACAGAATCATGTAGCAAGAGAACTGCTCTGTATTTGAGTTCCTATATGTTTGACAAGGCAATATAGAGTATGGTATTTAGCTACAAACAGAAATCAAATTGGATACTCTAATTGTGTTTCTTGCTCTCAAGATAAACACTGAGGCATGGCCATGCTTCCAGTAAAAAAGTGTTAATTTTAGGTTGAGGCGTCTTTAAGAAAAGCAACATAAAATGATTAGTGGTACACAGTGAAAGGGTGTAGCTTCATCAACACAAGACAATGCCAAGAAACTATGAGAAGCACAAATCAAACAAAGGAAGGGAAATTATAGCAGATAAAGGAAATGATAAAAATATTTTCAAAATAGCTCATAGATATTGGACTTAGGAAAACTGCAGTTACTGAATAATAGAATAGACCCATTTAAAACCCAGCAATTAGCATTGTTCAACCACAATTTTCATTTACCAACATTGTAATAACTTCATTAATGGAGCAGTGACAAAGGAAGACTGGTTTTGACCTCAGGTTTGGTCACCCAGAAACAGGTTATGGATCTATAATGAGTTTGTTGAACAGATTCTGGTGAAATATTTTGGTATACAGCATAACCGGACAGTGAAAGGGACATCTCCTTTCTTCAAACATGCTCAGTAGAGAGAGTACCCTTCCCTGGGACACTGAACACCACTTCCAGATCTTGATGAACTGTCACTGAAGTGTTTGTGAACTCTGATCATCTGTTAATGGGAGTTACTTTTGAGAAGGAGTAGTTCTGAATCTAGTATTTAATTTGTCTGGCTTTGATAGTAAGACATCAATGAAGAGATTGCAGAACAGTATGAGAGAAATGTACTCTTCAGAGTAACATTTAAGCTCAGATCATCTTACTTTTCCTTTTAATGTGCTGGCACAGAATAATGGAGAGAACTGAGCCCAAGTTTCTGTGCTATAATAAAGAGGAGCAGTTAGAAAATAGGTAATAATATCTATTCCTTGTGCCTCCTGTCTGGCAAGTATGCAGAGGAAAAATCTATACCTTCCATTACTTCAGATTTTTTCATACTATTGTACATTGAAATCAAACATGTTGATCTGATTGAACCACTATCTAATTCATTCTCAAATACAATTTCTTCAATTTTTGCCATTTCTCTATTGAGACAAATTTTTTCTCTTCTTTAGTGATGACTACTGCAGCTGAGTCAGATCCAGCCTAACATCATTTATTTGGCAATTAGTACAAAAAATTTGTAATAAAAGTAACTGATCTCATCAAGATTTTAACACATCTTTGAAAGCAGCATTTTAAATGTACTGAATTGTTCTCCAAAACAATAACATTTCCTTTTTAAAAGTCAGAAACCAGAGATCCTAGTTAAGCAATTAGAAAAGAAAGAAAAGAAAAGAAAAGAAAAGAAAAGAAAAGAAAAGAAAAGAAAAGAAAAGAAAAGAAAAGAAAAGAAAAGAATCCCAATCTAGAGAGCCCAGGTTTTATTCAATTGAACTGACCTTAAGGCTTCAATTTAAGCTTGTATACAAATGTTTGGAAAATGCTCTTTAAGATCTCATTTTCATTAGCCATTGTATTTATGACTTATATAGCAAAATCTTACTAGAATTGCTTGTCTTTTTAAACAACTTCATTCTAAATAATAGAATTTGATTTTTTTTCCCTGTGGAAGCAGAGGGCTACTTCCCTCTTCATAGGAAATCCCTAATCTCGCATAGAAAGTGCCTGCAAATGTACCTCTTGTGAATACAGCTAAGTGGAACAGCTTCACTCCTGTGTACAGCACAGATTCTTTGCCTGTGTTCACTGATACCAATCTCCTGTATTGAGCTAAGGAACTCAGAGACTTTATGTTGAAGGATCTGTATAGAAATATAACAGGAGGAAAAGAGCATCTACATGAGGAACAAATTCTCATATTCCCATCAGTACATGAAACCTAATCCCAGAGAACTGTTAGTTATAATCCCCTCCACTGGTTTGATCTGACTCCCTGCAGAGCCAGTGCTGAGAATGTGGCTGGAATCAATCGCTGGTGTCTGGGACAGAGGGCAGGTGGCAGGAAAGGACTTCTCTTCTTGGAAACAGCCCATATTTATGCTAGACATTAACTACTGGGCAACAACAAGCCTATTTATAGAATGGACACAGCTAGCCCATAAAATCCTTTTGGAGCTGACCTGATCACTCCTGTGTACAGCATAGATTCTTTGCCTGTGTTCACTTAAAACATGTGCCCCTACAGGATAACTGGAGGAAGAAGCAGAATAAAAGTTTGATGCTATGAGCCATTTAGAGGAAAAAAATTTGTAGTACTTTATAGTGATACTAAATCTGCAAGTGACAACAACAAGGAATTCTAACTGTGGCTAATGCTTTTTCTGGTGCTCTGACAAAAGACACTGTAATACCAGGTTATCACCTAATATTTAAACTTCTGAAAATAATAGTAGAAACTTTAATTGGAGAGTTCTTTGCTTTACTAAAGGAATAAAAGGGAAAATATTTGTGAAGAACTCTCGGTTTTTCATTTCTTTCTTTAAAATATCCTTTCCTGACAAGCACAACAGGATGCCTGCATTGCTTTGGACAACCCTTGGAATAAACAAGGTCTAGGCTGACCCCTTTTTGAAATATGAAAAAAAAAAGGATCCTTAAGAAAATATAAAAAACAATATTACTTCTCTTCTCTTCTCTTCTCTTCTCTTCTCTTCTCTTCTCTTCTCTTCTCTTCTCTTCTCTTCTCTTCTCTTCTCTTCTCTTCTCTTCTCTTCTCTTCTCTTCTCTTCTCTTCTCTTCTCTTCTCTTCTCTTCCCTTCCCTTCCCTTCCCTTCCCTTCCCTTCCCTTCCCTTCCCTTCCCTTCCCCTTTTGCCCTTCTCCTACCTCAGAAACAAGCTACTCTATTTTTACAGCAAGATTTCACCTGAGAAACTCAAATGCAGAGGCACAAAGATATTGTAAAGATGAAGCTTTCAATATGGCAGAACTAAAAGATCTTTTTTTTTTTCTTAAATTTCACAGACATTTAAACACTGACTCTGGAAGCACACAAACATTTAGGTTTGCATAGCAAGTTCTGTGACTGTCCTTAGTGAAATATGGTTTCCTTTAAAGTTAATTACATAGGCAACCATGTAAGGGAGGCATTTTAGGGGAATCCATTAGCAATATCTACAGTGGCAAATGAGATCACTTGGTTATATCCACAGAGGGCAGTGGAACCCTATAGGAACACAGGGCAGAGACCCCCCCCAGGTCAGCACCCAATCATTCAGCTATACTCATCTGCTTGTCCCTGGACTGTTTGGGGCTTCCAGCAGGCTTGGCCTTCATGAGGACAACTCAGTGTGCTGCTACAGTGCAGACATTTCCTAAATGTCAGCCAGCAGGCAATGGGAGCTTTCAGGCCAGTACCTGTATTACTGGTTATGACTGTAGAGACCATGACTAGCACACAATAATCTATAGGTGGCTAGGCTATTCCTTTATTCATATCTACACACATTTAGGCACACGTTATAAAGAAAGAAACTGATAACAATATCTTGAGAATAGAATAGAATAGAATAGAATAGAATAGAATAGAATAGAATAGAATAGCATAGAATAGAATAGAATAGAATAGAAATTCCTACTGGAGTTAATTTGAGAAGATTTTCATTCTGAGTCAGTGTTACTGAAGTGCTAAATTTGCCCTTTAAAATTCTTTAACAGCCCCTTGTTTAATTGAAAATTAAAAACAATAACAAAAATGTCACAGTGTATAAGTTATGTTGACTTTAACTCTGCCCTGTCTTGACAGCTTAAATTATTTGGGTTAAATTTAATTTACAATGAGACAAAAAAATCCCTTTGAAATCAGTAGCTATTTTGAGCTTCTTCCTTAGACATGCATTTACCCTTATCAAAACACTTTTGTCAGAGGTGACTGTACCCTGTTCTTCTTATTTGCCACATAAACCTTATTTACATAAATTCAGTTTTATATTACTTGAGAAGTAAAAAATCTGAAAATAATACAAGGAAATATATGGTGAAAAAAATACTCTAATGTGAAGATGATAAAGCCAATACACTGATATTTCTATAATCAAAAGCACACGATAAGACTTTTGTGTGAGTTCAATAAAAGCTTAAGTATGTGATTTTTGAAAACCTATTCTGGAACTTTTTTCATTCAGCACCAGATATGTTAAAATATATACTGAAGCTTCACTTGTCTGTCCCAGATCTACAAAGTATTCAAATAAATATTTTTCTGTATTTTCGTGTAAATATTAATTGCATTTTAGTTAGTTCCAATAAAACAACTTAGCACAACAATAATCAACTAAGGAAGAAGAATTTTACTCCAGCAGCATACAAAAACATATGCTGTGTAAAAGTATTATTAGAAATACCTTGTCTGGTAAGAAAAAAAAAAGTACAGCAACAATAAGGCGATGGTAATGAAAAGGGGGAACTCTCTTGTTTTAAAGACATGCTGTGGATTGACTCCTGAAAGCCCAAGTTAATATTTACTAACTCCAAGCACATTCAATAGCTTCAGATTTCTTTTCTTTTAGTGGGGCCATGGCTCCTGTTGTTTGAAGACAGAGCAAAGCTGTGAATAATGCCTAAGAGCAAAATGAAACCAGAAGTAAATGACTTTTTTAATGTGAGACCTTCAACCTCAATTCCAGCTCCCCAGAGGCTGTCTTTGACTCCTTATCAAATCATGCTCTCACAGGTGTCAACTGGGGATAAATTCCACAAAGTGGGGATTCTTCCACAAGGAAACTGACAAAGAAACTATTGCAGAGAAAGGTGAGCTTACAAGTCTCTCTTGACATTGGTGAAGGGAACTTGGGGCAGTGTCATTTAGAACAGGCAATTTAAATAAATGTGCTGTAGGAGGTTTAACAGTGACTGCAGATAGCAAGGGCAAGCTACGTAGCTGTTAAACCAGTCAGTGAAGGCTGCTGCTCAGCTAAAATAGTGCTAAAATTGAATTAATTTTGCCGGTTATGCAACATTTGCTGGACTGTTTGAAATGCATTTGTTACTGTTACTGGACCCTTCTGAAGACTTCTCATGACTCAGTTAGAAAAAAAATAGTAGAAAAGAGCCATTTTACATGGATAAATTGCTCTTCCTCTCTGTACCATAAAGGAGTCTGGGGAACAAGGAAAAAAATCAAACTTTTTATTGTCTTAGCGACTGATGCAAGAGCTGCAAGTGTTAGGGTTGCCAGGATTTAAGAAGGAATGTCCCAGGGAAGGAATGAAATTAACCTCTTCCCTGATAGAGGCTAAATTTTTATTGACATTTGATTTCTTTTCTGGAGAAAGATTTCCACTCTTTCAATATGTATTTTGGTTGAATTGAAACTTGTTTGACATCCATTGTGATACTGCATAATGACCTAAAGTCATTTTTTTGCATGGGTTTATAACATATAGAGCTATTTTTCAAGTAAAAGGTTTATATTTAGTACATAACTACTTTCCCCTATCCCTATACCCTCTCAAAAGTTAGAACTTTCATAGCTAAATTTGAAATGTTTAAATTTACATTCATTAATACAGCATGTATTTTATTCATTTATTATGTCTGCTTACATTTTTATATCTGTGCTGGTGATTGCATATTTTAGTATTCCTATGTTCACAAGGCCTTCTCATCTGTGACTTTTGAAAAGCATTCCATCACTATTTTCCCTCTGACTGATAACATTAGGTGCTTTTTCCCTGTGACCATGAAATAGCCAAGAAGGCATTGGAGATGGGTTTATTTAATGACTACTATACAGAATACAGAAAAAAAATTAAAATGCTAGGTATATGATGTTCTATTAGGGCAGTGGTTAGATATTTCCTTGTTCACCTTCAGTTATGGAAGATAACTTAATGGATGCAGCTTTCATAACTTATCAAGATTTATAGTAGATCTCAGCATAATACAAATATATCCATGCACACCATTTTTTCATCAAAGCAAAAAATTCATACAAATAAAATGCATACCATAAAACTGTAAGTGCAATTGTTAAACAAAATTTTTGTATTCTAAAAGGTGGGTATCAGTCTTACATAAATTATCTTTTCCATTGAAAGCTGCATTTCTGCTACTAATTTAAATGTAATGTTACTATTTACAGTCACTGAACTTTACTTACTAGAATACAATAGGAAACTCGTACCTAAATCAATGTTAATAATTATGTATTTATCAATTACTCCATCAAATACTTCACATTTCATTATTTACTACTTCCATTAAATCCAACTAAACTATTGTCATAAGGGAAGGATATCAGAAGTCTGCAATATTTGAGCCTTACCTAGTGACTGAACCTGCAAATTGATTGTGTGTGAATTAAGACAGACTCTTGCTCTTATTACCTGTAAACCAAGCCTGCTTCTTCTTAATAAAAAAAAAGTCTTATGTCCACATATAAGAGTTCTTAATACACTCTAAAAAACCCCTAATGAAAAAAATATGCTGTATTAAATTGGAAAGGTAACACCTCTCTTTTTCATCTTCTTGCAGTAAAAAATACATATTGAAAGATGATAATTCAAGTGTTTTGACATTAAGTCGGTCAACAAAACAAAATATCAAACTATATTTTCTAATTAAAAAACGCCCCAAACTTGGAATACTTAATTTGTTCTTCATAAAACAAAGACCCACAGATCCAATTCTGTAGAGAGGCCTTTTCTGTTTGTAACAAATTGTCTCTGTACAGATTTTTCTTAGCTCAGAAACTCCTACATAGCCCAAGATGACATTAAATATAGCATAGCATATTGAAAGTTATTATGCTGTTATTATGCATTTGTCATCATATTTATTGATTTGATATAATATTATATTTGAAATAGGATCAATACAAAAGATCCTTGTTACCCTTTCTAAGTCCTTGATATTATTGTTTTATAATTACTTTTCTTCCCTAAATCATCCTGTTGAAGTAAATTCCACAAAGACTTTCACTCATCTGGGTGTGTATAGAAGTCTACGTCCACATTGAACTGTACAAGACAAAATGGATCCTAGAATAAAATATCTGTCACAGCTACAGAATAAGTTAAAATTATATCTGGCTCTTCAGGAAATAATAGATTTGACACAATGTTAATTCTTGAGATAAATTAGATTGCTAACACAAATACAAAAGAAATTACTATTGCCTTTTAAATTGGGCTCATATTTAAAGTCATGATGTCAGGAAAAATGCAGAAGGTAGAGGAAACATTGCTGTAAGAACAGTCATCAAAAAAAATTTACTCCCATATGTCATTATAAAGCTAGCAGCTGTGTTGATGAAATCACAATTCCTTTTGGTGACATCCATATGGAATGCAGAGCTTTGACATTACCCTTCAGTAAAAGCTGTGGTCTGATTTTTTTGCATTAGGCAGTTGTCAATTTTATTTGATATTTTATTCCAAAATAAAAATGCTGTGGAGCATACATGCACAAGAAATTCAGAGTTACATTTGGTGTGAAATATGTTGTGGTGGGCTTGTTCCTGATGTAAAGAAAGTTGTCTGAGTCACGAAAATCACAAGACATTCAAGTTGGAAAGGACAAGAGCAGGTTTCTCATCCTCCCTCCTGCTCAAAGCAGGATCAGCTATGAGATCAGATCAGGCTGCTCAGATATTTGTTCAGTTAGATCTTAAAAACCTCCTAGAATGGAGACTCCAGAGCACCTGTAGACAATCTGCTCCCATGCTTGCCTGCCCCAAGGATGGCTTCATACAGAAGTTTATATCAGAAATTAACTTTCTCATGTTTTCACAAACTGACTTGAATTTTCTACTAATTAACTATAAGGAGTCTTCTTTTTCTGCTGTTGTACTCTCCTTGGGGCTTTGTTTTTTGAGTGCAAAGTCACAACAGCTTTAGGTGTACATTGAGAAAAGAGTTCTGCATGCTTTATACTTCTCTTAGATCTCATGATTTCTTAATCCTTTAAAGAACTCCACTTAGTGATTCTCTAAGTCTGGAAATGTCTCTTTTGCATCACAAGATGAGAAATTTGAAATTATGAAGGTACCCACTGCACAGGGAATTTCCCCAAATCAAAACCACACAAGTTTTCAGAACGCAGTATCCCAGCCATTGTCACTGGCAGACAGGAACAGCATATCCTTTTCCCACAATGTGAGTGAGGAAATGCTCTTGCTGGCTGGCCCTGAAGATAACACAGACATTATGATATAGTCAATTCTTATAATCAAGTTGTTTAAATAAAATTATATGCAAGTCTTAGTAGACAGCTACAATAATTGTTTCTGATTTAATTAAGCTGTAGATCATTATATGATATATGCAGTACAAACAATAAGTTGAAATGCCAGAGATGTTGCGTCTTCCCTCTGAGTCCATATTAAATGTTGAAATACTAAGAAAATTCAAGAGAAAAAACAAAGAACTGAAAAAGTCAGAGAAGACTAAGGAAAAGCTATAGATCAGTTTAATACAGCGTTTAAATATGGGATACATAAATAAAATGTATCAGAACAGAATCAAATAGAGAACAAGTAATTGTGCACACAATATTTCACTGAAAATGTCTTATGTGTGCCTCTATCTTTATTAACTACTTCTGGCTGCCATTTTATGAAAACAAGGTGAATAAACACCCTTTAAATTTAAGGTGAAGAGCTTATTTGATATCATGAAATAGAATGGGGTACAAATGGGTAATAAACATAGCAAATAGACTGCAACAGGCTGTACCTATTATGTGGTCTATCGTATTTCCTTACCTGTTCACCCAAGACTACTAGAATCTGCACTTTAAATTAAATTAAGCTAATGAAGATAACTGCAAGAGTGTGCCAGTAGTCCCACATGATAGTAGTCTGGACATTAAGAAAAAACTCCTAACAGATAGATTGATTAGGCATTGGAATGGGCTGAGTGGGGAGGCTGGTGGAGCCCACAGCCCTGGAGGTGTTTAAAAGAAGACTGGATGTGACACTCAGTGCCATGGTCTAATTGACAAGGTGACATTCATAGGTTGGACTCCATGATCTCAAAGGTCTTTTCCAGCTTAGGTTTTTCTGTGATCCTGTGACATGAATGTACAAAACAGCAGTGGAAACAGGGTTTTAAAACATAGATCATACTTCACACTTTCTATTTTATGATCCACATAATTCACCTTAACCATAGAGCTTGTCAAGGTCCAGATGCACCTATAGGCCAGGTTACCTCTGAGGAGTCTCAGTGCTGGCAGGGACTGCACAGACCTCAGGACACTGCTGGCTGTGCCTGCTGGAAGTCCCTGTTACCAGCTACCCTATATGGACTGTGACAACTGGGAAGGATAACCAGCCTGTGCTGGAGTCACCTTTGGCTCCTGTCTTGTCCCAGTCCATGGAGTTGTGCTGCTCTCACTTCTCCCTGCCAAACGTGCAGGTCCAAAATGAGCACATACTACCAGGGGGACTGGTGTCCTTCCAGGTCACAGGAGGGCAGGGTGGAGAAGGCCCCTGGCTAGCTGAATACCCAGAGTGAGTTTTTTACCTCTCATCTTAAGCAACTCTAATAATATGATTATTAAAAACAAATAATTTGGTTTCACAGACTGCTCAAATAAAAGGTTCTTCTTCTGAGTATCTTCTAAGAAATCATGTTTTTGTTAAATGGAACTTGTAATGCTGAGGCTTTTGGTCAGTAAAAGCAGTACTTGGTGGTACCAAAACCTAAAAGAACCCACTGCAAAAAGCTAGAAGATATCCATTTACAAAACACCTGGATGATGGATGTTTGTCATTCCTCAGCTCCACCCAGCTTGACTTAAACACCTACAAGGTTTGAATTCCCTGATAACAGAACAGTCAAGCCTTGACTACATAGCTTTTTCATAAGATCTGCCACTGTTGCTCTTTCAGTGTCACATAGCAGTGGGAAGTTCAGTGCAGAGAGGTCATAAGATGTTTTGTCACACATCTTGGCTGGCTTTGGGGAGACGCCGTGGAGAGCCAGCCTATGCAACATTCCCTTCATCGCTGGCATTGCTGAAGCAGCACCCTGTGAGATCAGAGAATGCTTAAAGGACTATAAATATGGCAAGAATTCAGAGAGTAGGCAGGCTTTTGAGGCTGCTTCAGGATACAGATGATCATTTAAATGTTACTGAAAAGGCTTGCAAATTAAAGCAACGGTTGCTTTTTAATTGGAGAATCAAGGAATAGCAGATAAAATTAATTTTGTCTTTAGTTTCAGAGTATCTACTGATAAAATGGCAAAACTGCTATTGTTAATGCATAGGCACATAAATAGAAATTTTCTGCATTGATGCTCCATCTCTCTGCTTTGTCGGTAACACCTGCCTCTTTTTAGTCCTTAGCACATCTGTCAGTAACTACGTGGCGCACACAAATGCCATGAAGGCATCTGAACTCTGCAAGTTCTCATGGCATTTTGCCTAAGGCTTTGTCTCCCTTTCCTGCAGGGTTAGCTTCCTGGAGCCAGTTTACTTGGCTTTAGCAGTCCCAGTACCTGAACCAGGTTGCTCAGAGAGAGCTCTCAGCTGCTTTGTGTAGCAAATTTTCCTAGCTGTCTGTCAACAACTGGAAAGCAAGATGCTTACCAAGTGTTTTAAGGTACACTTAAAAATCAGATTCTTTCTAAATGAAAATATAATTTATTATTAATTTATTTTTACACATGATAAACACAACTGGAGGTTTTTAATTTTATACCAGTTTATTTCCTCCTTTTTAGTGTGGTGTGAATTACACCACTGAATAGATTAAATTCAGGATACTGAATGGGTTCCCAGGTGACTGCATTTTAGAAGCCATTCAACTGTGTTTCATACAGAAAAGAAAACAATACACATTGAGTGTTAAATCATGATATAAAAGCACCTATAAAACTGACTGCTGAGTTTTTTAAATGGCACTTAAATCCTGATTTATTTCCCTGAATGCATCACTTCTGAGAATCAGACTGAGATAGGTGTCTGGCTACAACTGTAGTTCTTTAACTATACACATTTGCATCTTCACTTGCTCTATGAAGTCCCAGTTTCAATGTTGAAAAATCACTCAGCAATCACAAAAAGTTTGGAAAAGACTGTTGCTCCTGTTGGAAAACAGGAAGTAGCCTAAGGAGAGATCTATGGCAATATTACAGTAAAGAAATATTCTCTCATAACAGCTGAAAATAACCCTTCACTCAGATTGAGATAAAGCTGAGAGTATATTTCTCAAATGTAAGCCTAAGAAAGGTAATAATTGTCCCAAACTAGATGGCTGGAAATTCAAAGATGACATACTTAGAGAAACCCCAAAGTTTTGAGCTAGCCATGGTCTATTTCTTTTCTCTGAACCCTCTTGGCCATTTCTGTATTTGGATGTGTATGTTTTGTAAACCAGTTAGTTTCATGTGGTCAAACTTGCTTTAGTGTAATAAGGGACTTACATCTTTAAAAGCTCTGCCCATGCCTGCATGCTTAACACTACTTAATTTTTCAAGATTCTTTTTCATCTGTTTATTCTGTGTATTGTAAAATGATTTGGCTTACAGTGAAGACTTCCTGTTCAGTATGAGCTATGGAGTTCCAGTAAGTTATTATTTAAGATGTGGAGATAATCACTGAGCGCACAAAAAAACCCAAGGCCAAGACAAATTAAAAAAAAAAAAAAAAGAAAAGGGGAAAAAATTAAAGGATGAGTTTTAAAGAAAAATATGGGCATACGTTTATATTTAATTCGTTCATATTGAAAAGACATAGTCTGTTATGCTTAAAAATTCATACCAAAATTAGATGTTGATTCCTTTTTTTTTTCTTTGGGAAGTCTACCCTGGTGATTGGAACTTGCTGCTGGGCCCTGCTCTTATCAGGGGATCGTGACCTGCATACACGGATTGCATTTCTTTGGTACCAGTCATGGAGTCCTGCTGCTGCAAACATGCACAAGCACATAAGCGTTTGACATATGAACACAGCTTAGCTTGTGATCTTGCCATCTGTAGTTCAAAGTTAATACCTTTTTATTTTGAAGCTCATAATGTATGATGGAACTGAGCATCATTTTTTCTCTCTGTGATATCACACGTATGAGCTTCATACTAGAAATGATTGAAAGCTGTGCTGCTTTCCTCAGGTACAGACTGTCTTCAAATCTCTCCAGTCTGAAGCTCAGAAACCAGACCTCACAGAAAGTTATAACAAGCCTTCTTGCATTCTCTTCCTGTCTCCTTTTGAGCTCTGCTCTTTTTTTTCCCCTTCATCCATGGTACTCTCCTGTATCCATGCATCTTTGTCTGCTACACAGCTGATTTGACCTTGCTTTTGCTCCCTTGTAAATGAATATTAACACTGCACTTGAAGCTCAGGACACTTTCTGGGTGACAATGTTTTTAGCCTTTCTAGTTATAAAAGAGTTAACAGGTCTATTAAAATAACAAAACAAGTTTTAGTGAGCTGAAAATCTATAGTTCCTAAATATGAGAAATTCCTGAAAAGAGACCATTTTAACCACACAGTACCCTTTCTTAATAGAGAGTAGGCTACAAAACTCTGTCTGTGGGCTGGGCCAATTGATTGAAGCTGAGAGATCAGACATACTCTCTAAAGATTTCCTTCTCCAGTGTATCTAAGAGGAGCTACTTGAAAGGATGAACTGAACTCTCACCTGTTTTGAACTATTTTGACTGAAATCTCTCTCTTGGTTTACATAAAGCAAGTATAACACTTTATTCCTAGCTGCAGTGGCACAGCATTAGTTACCTGCTATTTGATGTAATTTTGTCAAAATTCTTAAATTGCAAAAGTCATCTGATGTTCTAAAGGGCAATGTTGAAAGATAGGTGAATATAAAAAAAAACACAAAACACCCCAAAAAACCCTAAAAATAACCACATCTATGGTTCTTTCCTCCTTCATTCAAATGAACACAAAACCGTAAAGACCTACTGCTGTGGCTACTGGCAAATATCTGGATAATCAGTTGTCAAGAAGAGCTCTGCCACACATTCACTTTTCTGACAACTGCAAAGCAAAATTGCTTAGCCCACAATTTAAAAAAAAATTGACAAGAGCTTTTGTACTTCAGTACAAAAGAAAGCAACGCATTCCAGTGCTGTACTGAATAGTAACCTGACCATAATCCTACTAATGGAGTCAGCGAACATGAGGATTGCTGACAGAGAACAATAGAAAGAATTTTTTTTCCAAGGCATTAATAAGGTCAGAATGTAGTCTTCAACCCTACAATAAAATGCTTTCAGAATCATGCATATTCTTAAACCTAAGCAGAGTTTTCACCGATAATCACTGTGGGTATTATTTCAAAGTGCTTCTGCATTAAAACAGTGGTACACATCAATGCACAGAGCCACAAATGTATAGTGGCCGTTAAGCAAAATACCAAAAAAGGAAAACCTGAACACTGCACTATGTATCACCTATCTGATCTTTGCCAAAGGAGTCAGAATGATTCCTTCATAGGTAAGCCTTCAACTGCCTTCAATTCCTAATGATGCATTCATGTCTTGGATTTCTGTACACAGGCTTGAGCTAGAGGGTAGTGGGTAGTCTGGCAGAACCAGTAAATTGAGACTCCAGGAGCTAAGAGAGTTTGAGATGCTCTCTACAACAGCTAATCCTGTGACAGCCATGAGCTTTATAAAGCCACAGATGTTTGCACCTGTCCAAAGCTTGACAAAGTGTTTCAAAAAAGCAGACATCTAGAACTTAGAGATATTCTGTTTCCATGAATTTTGGGAGAACTTTTTCATCTGTAAATAATGGTGGACAAAAAAACATATGGCCTAAATACAAGGCATAAAAGGATATAGTCCAATGTTTATGAAACAGATCAGGCTAGAAGAAGCAATGTATAAGAAATTACTTTAAATTTTGTTAATAAATCACAAACAAGCTGTAATAAATAAGAGTATGGTTTTTAGAGTCTGGCAAACCAGAAGGAGAAACACAGCCTATCCTGATAGTCCCACATTTTAAACTATGCATGCTATGATTATAGTAATAAACAACAGATACTGTGTCTGTACATGGGAAAACAAAGAATGGTTCTTTTTAGGAACTATCTGTAGGAAGAACATGCAATTTAGTCAACAAGCAAGCTGGAATAACCTCTTGTATTCTTTCCAATGACTATAGTTTAGTATTGAGCAGAAGGAATGTTTTTGTTCTTTCCTTGTGCTTTTTCTCTTCTGTCTATCCTCGACTTCTTTCTGGCATAGCATGGATTTTTTTTCTGTTCTTGCACCTGGTCTGACAAACAGTATCCCCACTATTTGAGCATGTTCTAATGCACAGCACTTTTCTTCAGACAGCTGCAAGTGCTGTGCTCTCTGACCAAGAAGGCAAGTCTCTGACCTCCCACTAATGAACATAGGCAATCAGACAGCACATGACAATCCAAGTAACAATTTCTTCTAATGTCCATGATGAAAAACTGTACAGCAATCCCAGTCCAGCAATCTAGTCCTGAAATTCCTCTATCAACTTATGACTTTGTAATAAGTATGAGGTAGCTACTGAATTAATTTGCCAAAATGTATCATGTTTCCTTTCTTTCTTTCAGAAAACCTGAAAGTGTTAGAAGAAGAAATAAATGAAGTTCAGCCAAAGTGTGTTAAATGCTAGATGGCTTCTGAAGAAAAACGAATGTTAGTTTGGCAACAGGAAAGATATCCTTAGAATAAGTTTCATTGTAACAAATACTTTTCATGTTCGACAGAGAATGTACACTGTCAAAGAAGAAAAACATGGGATAAACATTTTTGTGGTTTGGGCCTGAATGTCTCTGTGTACTGTGACAACTTCTATTCATCTTACAGACAGGTTCAGTGAGGAAAACAATTGCTCAGAATAGAAAAGGTAGAAAAAAGTAAAATTTCCAAATTAATACATGATCCAAAGTGCATGTTGTCCAAAGATTGATCTTAACTGAAAACACCTGTTTTTTGCATATAACATTTCCTACCACACAAAAATTCTCATTTTAGTGATTTTATTTCTTTGTGGAATTCTTTTCAAAACTGTTTTTTCACAGCTACTCTGTTAGTTTTGATGATTCGGATTTACAAAGTATTGAAAGGCAATGTAAACTTTTAATAAGCAATCTGCAATGGAACTTTGAAACTTCAGAAACTCATATGAAAATATAGGAGGTCTTGTTGAAAGTGAACATATCACAAGGTAAAGAAATGTTTCTTTGATAGTGTGTTTTACACTTCAATTGTTATGATGTAAATGAAAGTATAAAGCAATTTAAATCCAGTGTGAGAGAAACTAAACCTTGTTCATAAATTAAATGTAAATTATTTTGAAATGTATTTTCATAGGAAATGAATAGAATCTGAAGAGCAGTAAGTCACAAAACATACATTATGCTATTTCCTTCTCTTTAGCAAATACAGGAAAAGTGATCATCTGCTGACAGAAAGTGAGATCAGCATTTCTTGCATTTTCAGATAGGAATTACAGCCCTTAAATGCTAAAGATCTTAAGAAGGTTGCAAATGATTTATGGGTTTTCTTGGATGCATTTTTAAAAAGAGTATACTTTTGTTAATGTTCTTTTATTTTTAAAGTATATTTGTTGCAGATGACAAAACTTCTAAACAAAGGGCACATCTACCCAAAATACCAAGTTGGATCTGATATATGTTTAAATTGTCAGTTCCTTGAGGCTTTTTGGACCTCAAACTCCCATAACTACTCCAGTTACTTTTGAGAAGTAAAGTGTCATTTAGACTTTACTGTCACCACATATTTGTGCCATAAATTAATCCTAGATTTATCACAAAAGGCATCTTTGCAGCATTTTGTAACATGTTGAGAATAAAGCTACTTTGGATCAGCAAATAAGGTAACTTATTGGAAACAGTAATCAATGAATGGAGAAGGAGAGGAGCTTCATCAAACATCCAGGTTAACCCACAGCTTCATCAAACATCCAGGTTAATCATCAAACATCAGGTCAATCTTTACTTGATTAAGTAAAGAGAAGAAATCTTTAATGTGAGAAGAGTGATGTAGGGTCTTAAATTTAGGGCTAATTTTTTTAGAGGTTGAATTCCAGAAATTATGATTAAAAAAAAAAGTTAAAAGTTGCTACTGCTTTCTGAGACTAAATATTGTGCTCGATCCATTAGTCAAATACACTTTTGCACAAAAGGATGATTCTAATAATTAACAAAAACAGCTTATGGTGCCTAAGATTTTAGCTGTGATTTAGAAAATCTTAAAAATTCCCTTTTTTTTCTGAGAGAAGTTCAAATTTTGAATCAAATTATCCTTAAAAGAAATATGGGAGGATTAGAGCCCCTGTTTCAAAAGCAAAGCTTCAGAAAATCAGTTCTTAAGAACACACTAGCATTCTGACAGGATCAAGTCTTCAGAGCCTACATTTGTCCCTTCTCTGCCTGAATAGACTGTTATTATACTTAATTAAACTATTTATTCATTATGAAAGATATAATTTAAGCAATGTATCAAGTTATGGTTTCTATATCATATGCTTTCCAGCTGTAAAAGTGGACTGATATGCTGAGGGACAGTAATGGAGAGACAGAAGTTGGGAAGAATGTTTGATGGCAAATGGAGTTGGTTGGTAACGGCCTATGAATGCCCTTCCATTTCTGAAGCATGATGCAGCACTTAAAGTATGTTGATGTAATATACAAAAATTGGAAATTACAGAGAAAAGACTCTTCTAGACGGTTCCATCAGTCTGCTAAAACTTGAAGACTCCAGAGTGACATTGCCAAATATCTTGATCAAGATTTTTAGGTGGTTCTCTAACTTAATATTAAGTTAGAGAGCCACCTAATATATCTGCACATCTATCTGATAATTCTGTAGAGAGGTGCATTTTTTGCAATGTCACTACTATATTCTTCTGTCACCAAGCCACTTGGGACATCAATTTCTCAGAAAAAAATACAGTGGCCATTTTTTCAGATATTTAGTGAGTTGAACCACTGGCTGTGCAATGCTTCTTCCTTCTTTTGCCTTACCCCAGCAATTTTAAGAAGTCAGATACACACTGGTGTCACTGGGGCCTCTGGGAGTTGGACAGCCCTAGAAAACCAGATTTCATGCTATCTGTCTTCAGGAGATTAATGGAATTTCCTGATGTGCAGGTAACAACTTAGCAGCACAAAAGTAGTATTGCTTCAGATTTTCAGATGTTCTTCTGCTGGCAAATTTTGGCTCTAGAAATAAGTACTTGACATTGCAAGATACAATCACTGACCTGCCAGCCTAGCTGTGCTTAACATCTTAGAATGACAATGTGTGCTACTTTTTGTAAATTTACTACTTGCATGTAGCACTGGAAGGAATATATATTTTGGGTGGTTTCTACAGTTTACCTCAGAAAAATCTTTTCTGCTGATGACATACACATTAAAATGTGAATTAGACTCAAACTCAGTTTTGTTGGTGGTTTTATGCTACAGAAATAACATACAGGATAAATAACACTTTCTTGTAAAAAAATATTAACATACAAAGTATATGAAAAATAGAAGTAGAAGAAAGCAATATTAGGAAACTCTGATTTACAACCAAACAGAGCTGAAAAGAAATTCTGGTACAATACATGTAACTACAGTGTAATGAATAATCAGCTCATAAAATTTCTGAATTAATTAGCTTTTGTTCTTTAGTCTGTATTTGTCACTGAGTATTCCTCTTTGTTATTTGTTCCTGACCTCTAATAGGCTGCCTGCTTTTCACATAAAACAAGTGTCTACTTATGGATTTCTAATACATTAAGCAAAGTGAAGTAATTATCTACTGTGGTACATGCCCCATCAAAATTAGTCTGACAGTACATGTGGTTTCGTCTAGATACACAACATAGCAGAAAAATAGGAAATCGATAGAATTGCTAATATGCATTTTGACTAAACTGAGGTAAACATGTAATTAAATCTATAGGTTTTCATTTTTAAAAACCAAAAATATTCCACCTTTATAAACTATGTGGCTTCCATTTATGAGATACTGAAATATAGATCCTGGGAATAAGGAAAACAAAAATCAAGTGTAATTCAGCTTTTACATAAAAATATTTAGCTAAATTCAGTTTTAAATGATGAATGAAAAGAGAAAAGTTGCTGATCTATCATAATCATACTATTTAACTTACTAAACAATGCCATTCTAAATAATTAAGGATTTTCAGACTCTTGGCACCATAGAATAGATATTTCTGCAGTAAACTGTAGAAACCACCCACAAGCAAAGGATGTACTATTCTAGAGTATTATGAAACAAAATGACTCTATATTGTACCTGTTGTACTTTAGAAGAAATTAAGGGTGGCAGGTATAATAACAACAAACTACTTTAGTGGTTGGAGTACACAACAAGAGATGAATTTTTGACACAGTCAATAGGCAGGTATATTTATATCAGAGACTCAATTTCTCATATTTAAGTAGGTCAATATTATCTTTTCAAAACAGTTACAGATTACACAGTGAAATATCACAATATTGTCAGAGGATTATACTACAATCATCACAGCATCACAGTAAAGTGTGATAAAACAGCTCTGATATCTATTACTGAAAAATACAATAAAGTCCATGAATAGCAATTATCATCATTAGCATCTCCAGAATCAAAATTTGGCAAAGCTTTTATGCCAGACAATTTCTACTATGAACTCCTAGAGGTGAGCACAGCTGCTCTTCAGCTTCATAGGAAACTAAACATACTTGAAAGCACAGGGTGCCCTCAATACCATAGGGGGTATTGTTTGCTTCTGATTCAGTGAAGGAATTTTATCCCTTAGCCAATGAAATTCTCCAGTTTCATTGTCTTCTTGTTGGTCATTCAGACGGTGGTTTGTAGCTCATGACAGAGACTTTGCCATCTTTATAATGTCTCTGGACATCTTGTCTCTGGCTTTATCTGTTCTTCCCAACTCACTATTTATTCCCACCGTCTTCATTCTATCTACTCTGACTTGACCATCTCATACTATATCAGGCCATTTCACAACGCTAGCTTCATAACAAATCATATTCAGATTCATGTTCACTAGTCAGGTCATACTCATTAGTAGGAAAACAGCAGGATGAAGCAAGTATTGGACCTGGCCCAAGAGAATGGAAGGAACATACAACTGCTGGTGGGAGAGAAAGAGGAGACAGGACATAAATCAGCTTGGGCTACTGTGGAACACCAACCACATACAAAGAAGCTAAGCCTTCCAATGTTGATCTTCTAAGATTTTGTATATTCAGCTGAATATAAAATTGAAAGCACTTCCAAGAGCTACACATTATTCAAAACTAATTCCTTAATAAACTGTAGATTTTAATACAAATATTCAAATGCAAAACCACAATTCATGTCTTGTTTTAATGATGCCAGTGAACTTAAGAAAGAACACATAGGTCCAGAATTAAAGTAATAATTTTTGTCTCCAAAAATAAATTGTCAGAACGTGTACAAATATGTGCTACACTTTGCCTTTCCCCAAACTAGGAGCACTCTAAATATCCACAGAGCCACATTCACTGCTCACCTTCAAATTTCTATTTAAAATCCTTTTCCATTATGATAAAAACACATGAAAACCTCATATACAGAACTGCTAGGTGGCTGTTTTCCTGACTACTGTTGTCATACTGATGAAAACATACTGGTTTCATGCTGGTTTGATGATCTCTTGTGCCTCCCCTGTCCAGGTGTTTTCTTCCCCTGTTAATGGCAGAGTTGCCCTCTAGATTGTGAGGTGTTTGGAGTAAGGACTGTCCTTCTATATCATGATTGCACTGTGGGGATCAAGGAGTCCTGGGATCTACAAAACTCTAAAGAGGAGATCACTTGACTTCATGGGACATAAGGCCTGAATATGGCACTTTCTCCTTTCCTTATAATTGAAACATTCTGCAGGAAGGAGTCAATCAGCAAGAAGAAGGATCTCTAGCCACTGATGACATCAGATTATTTGTTACTATTAACCAACCCATCTTTGTTCTGATTCTGTTCATTCCAGCTTTTTCCTGTTTTATCTCCCTCTATATCTCAGTTACAGACATAGCTTTTTCCTATTTCCTGCTCTACCTTCTTATTTCACTCATTCTTCTATATAGATTTTTCATTTTTTTAATGAAATATTCCCTAAAAATATTTAAGTTCTTTGTAAAGCCTTGCATTTTTGGCTTTATGGGCAATGTAGATCTCCACTGCAAAGAAGCAAATACTTATTTATGGGGCGCTAAAAAAGTGCAGTGACAGAAGCAGAAGGAATTTTTATAGTCTTGGTGAGGCTATTGATCCTGTGTCTTGCCAAAAAAAAAGTGAAAACTGAGAAAGGTATAGCAAAGAATCCCAAAGTCTGAGAAAACACTGCACAGTTGTGAGTGTTCCAAAGTGCAACACTTCCAAAGTGTTTCAGCTATTTAGAAAGAAGACTGAAATGTAACTTGTACAAAAGTAACAGTACAAAAATATCTTCATGGGAATAAAATACTATCTACTAAAATTTTCTTTGATCTTATGAAGAGGGATATCACTAAAACAAAATGCTGAGCACCAAAGTCAAATTGAAAGCTCAATTGAGATTAGACATGCAATTTCAACAATAAGAACATCTGGCTACTAGAAGAAATGCAAACCAAACAGGGCCTCAAATAAGGTGTGGTTGCTGTTGTGGAAATCAAAATTCAGTCAATCTTTGAACTCTCCTTTTTTCAATAAGAGGCACATTTTATTCAAACACTCATTAGCGGGCATCAACATCAGCGTACGTGTTCTGTGTATCTCTTTGGCTTTGAAATCTATGTATCTCCTGATGTTCAGCCACTCCATGGCCTCAGTTCTACCAATCTTGCCTGTGTGCTCTCCTGATTTCAAAGTTGTTGTGCAATGGCTGGCTGTTTATTATAGATTCTTTTGTAGTACTGAGTAAAAATATAATTAACTCTTCCGAAGCCTCAAGACCTCTGTTTAAATCTGCGGCAAAGCAGAAACATTACCTACCTCTTATTGCTTAGTTTCTATAGAACTTACTAAGCATTGTTACTTTAGGAACTTTGTTGCTTTTGGGGGACTGGATCACTGACAAAATAGGCTCTTTTCATCACAATGAATAAAATAACTACAAATTTTGTGATGAACTTCAAGACAACTTAGAAATACGAGTCTAGGTTATTTCAGGACATTTGGTGCATTACACTCCCACAGGAAAAAAAATGCAGATTGTGACTGCATTAATGAAACAAACAGAGCTAGAGCATGGCCAAGCACTGCTCCAATACTTCCCATAGTGTTTAATTATTAGCAGGCTTCCAAGCACAAATGCTGAGCCACTAGAGAACAGGCTCAGGACATTTTATTTGCTAATAGAGACACAGACATAGAATCTAAGGCTATAAATACATGACAATTTCCTCCCCTAAGAACTGGGTTAAAATATCTCTTTAATAAATCTATCCAGTTCTATCTTAAAGGCCATTGTAGAATCCTGAATACGATACATAAATTGTTCCAGGGCATAATAACTACACTGGCAATTGGAACTTTAAGTTGAGTTGGAAGCTAGCAACTTTTAGTCTTTGGCAACTGTATTAACCCTCTGTTGGCAAAATTAAGAGCTACCAAGAGCTTATATAATTTTTTTATCATGAGTAGCTGTCTGTCAAATGACTAAGTTCTTCCTGAATTGCTTCTATAGTGTATAAAGGACTAAACTGAAAACTTTAAATTTCATGTTTCAGGACATCTTTTTTCTAATTCTTTGAAATCTTTCCAATATTTCATGTTCTCCTTGAAGTGTGAATATCAGCTTTAAACACAGCACTATCACAATAATTTTAATGAGATGTGCACAGACATGTTCTATTTCTACTTGATAGTCCTTCTCTTATAAACATTGTATTATCCCATTTGACCATACACAGCACTGAGAATTCCTGTTGAGGCAGTGATCTTCAATGACCTTTGTTTCCAAGTTTACTACACTGCCTCTACCTATATTAAAACAAATCGATTTCTCTACTATATGGAGATTAAGGGAACTTTTGATTTGTTTTAATTTTTTCATACCCAACTTTACCTGCAAAGGTCTGTAACATTATTTGTGTGATCAAGCACACCATACATGAACAGAAAACCAGAATATAATTCCCTCTGAGAGATCCCTTCTCTTGGGGCCATTGGTATCTTCCCAGAAATGAGTGCATTTTGATATCTGCTTCTGAGGCTCTCCCTAATACACCCAGTATACTGATTAATTCCATGTATTACACTTCAGTGTCATAGATTGTCAAAACAAACCAATTGAAAGATCCATGTAAACCATGTCAATACACATGATTAAATGGCCTGTTACAACAGTCTTATATTAATTGGTAGAGTTCACCTCTTCTGTTTATTCTAGTTTTCATTTGTCAAAACCACCTTTCCATGGAATAACAGAATAAAATAATTTGTATTATTTTGGATATGCTAGTTGTAAATCTGTAGTAACAGGTGCATTAAAAATGTGGTTAAGATTAATTCTGTTGATTTTTAATAGGTTAAAAAAAATATATATACATATTCTTCCCTAACTCAAATTAATTATTGAATATTTTTGAATGTTTTCTGTGATTCAATGAAAATATTCAAAGTTGGAAGGATTTTCATAGAACTGATTAAAATACCACAGAACAAAACTGTGGCATAATATGCTACCTTGGGGTTCTCTAGCTTCAAGTACTTAAAACTTCATAAATATGTTATTTACAATATATGTGACTATCGATTAAAATATTCCAGAAAAGCTGTGATTAATTAGCAACATGAAGTATTTCTATACCCTTTATCCATATTTCTCTCTACTTATCTTAAAACTTGTGAGAAAACAAAAAATGTACAGAATTATCTTGCATTTATGGCAATACAAACTCTTCCCTTACTCCCACCAGTGTCACATACTCCAACCCCCTTTTCTACTTGTCAGATGTTTCACTTGCCCTCAGTCTGGTACCTGATGCTCTAAAGTGCTGTATGATACTAGATGTGTACATACAGAGAGATACATATACACACAGGCATCCTAAAACACACCCATGCATCACATGGTGCCATCACAAGAAAGACTTTTCTATAAATTTGGATTGTTTACTTGAACTTATGTGTGCAAATATGTTACAGGTTAATGATTTCTAAACTGATGAATGAATCATAGTCATGATGCTCTGGGTTTTTAATGTTTGTATTTAGAGCTTGGTATCAGCAACCTTAACATATATTAGCATGTCCTCTGTAGTTGTAGCAATCACAGCAAAACTGGAATGCAAATTTGGTCATTGGTTCTGTCTTTTGAGTAATATTTGTGGTTAAATTCAAAGGATGGAGAGAAGGTTTATTTTACAGAGGCCAAAGTTCAATAAGAATATAATAAAACTCTGCCAGAGAAAAATTTTCACAATGAAATTTCTAGTAAAATCTCAATTCTTTAATTAATGTTCTAACATAGCAAAGCAATGTTAGAGAACTAAGCTCCCATAATATTGAAGAATTATCAGAATACATTGGATTAGCTATATTTTAATTTCAATCAAGATTATATCAACTATTTGATGCTGATTTAAGAATACACACTCAAAACATTTGATACCTATATCAATAGTGAAGAACATGTGATTCCCTGCACTTCTGTTCTTAGTGATTCATTTGTAAACCACGAAGAAAGAAAATTAAGAAAATGTGTTGTCACATACCATGTTCTTTGAATGGAATGAAGTTTTTATTTGATACTACAGCATTCTCTTCAGTGCAAGATTTTGGTGAAATTTCTTGAGTGGTCAGTAAGCCCTGAAGGTATATCAGCTAAAACTAAATTTCTAAACCTGCAATTCCACACGTAGAACTGGTTTATCAGCTCTCAGAACCAAATCAAAACAACTCTGTTTCTCTACTATTTTTTTTCTTAGTGGTAGTATTTTTTTGGCCTAGTTCTTGTGTTTGTAACTTCTTTTGCCATTGAAAAAACTCTGCAGAAAGCAAGCTACTTAAAGAAGCTTCAAAATATATTTACCAGCCTCTATAATATGCCATCATTTTCACATATATGTACTCTTCAATTGCATGTCATGTTAACATGTGTTAGGAAATGCCCTATAGTAGAAGATCATAAATACATTCTCTACTCACATTTCCTTCACATTAAGGAAATCACATGAAAAAATTGGTACAACATCCAGATATTCCTGTTGTTTCAATAACAAAGAAAATAAATAAATAAATAAATATAATAATTCCAGAAGGCCAGATCCTAACAATAGCAAATGTCATCTGATTGCAAGACTTGGCACAGAGACGTGTGAAGAGGAAACTGAGTGAGTGTCACTGAAGTCAATAGCAAAACCTCTGTTAATTTTAATACTCAAGAGTACAGTTTGAGAGTTTAAAAGTAAATAGGTATGCATAATTAAAGCTGAAACTAGATAAATTGATTTTTCAAGGAAATGAAAAAGATTATTTTCAAGGAAATGAAAAAAAATTTTTGCTCTCCAAAACTGAAAAAGAAAACAAGTTTCTTAAATTATTTTTCATAAACTGTCAAGTACAAGTTCTCACAGCATTGCATTTATTCTTTTCCTATATGGTTTTTGAAAGCCTGTGAACCTGGTATCTGCAAAAACTCTGTGTGTTAAGGTAAGCCTGAAGAGGACACGTTCAGAATCTTGCAAATGAGATGACTAATATACATGAAACCATCGGACTCAATATCCTGAGGCATGAGCATACTGTCACCACTGACTGGTGACTCAGAAGTGCAAATGCTTCCTTCAATCTAAAAAACATTAATGTGGGAGAAAGACAGATGTTACTAAGGAATACAGGACTTAGTCTACGAGGATGAAAATTATTTTCAGTTCCTGCATGTAATCAGCAGTACAGGAAAAAAAAAAAAGAAAAGGCAAAATTGCTTCTGATTAAGTAAATTTCTGTGTTTGTTACTCCTGCTACTGTATATGATTTGTATTACTGTAAACTATCCTCTCCATGCTTTTATAGAGGTAAAAGCTGAACCAATACATTTTCAGTTAGCTCTTTGGATATGGACGGTATTTACCTAGAGACTGAAGCAATGAAGCTCTTTCACAACTAGAAGGTAGTTTAACAAAACATGCATTTTTTTGTACCTTGGCTACATTGCTTTAAATTGTCTAATCTGATATTTATCTTCAGTTTATCATCACTTCGATTTATTTTCTCCAACATGAACAAAGCGTGTTTGATCTCCAGGGCCCATTATTACAACTGCTGAATAAAGGAGCACAAGGTAATTGTGTAATGCTATTTCAGATCAAAATACACTTTGGCCAATATGTCTCTTCCTTTGATATATGATGCACGTTTCCAATTTTTACCACGTTTACAAAGCTTAGTGTCTATTTGTGTCTGTGTTCAAAGAAAACTGCTGACTGAGATCTACCAGGAGTTTATCTTGTTGCCACTGATTTTATCTTCCTCCTGCCTTTTTCACAATTAGTACTGCATATTTTGAGATTAAATCTGTCTGGAATATGCTTTATTCTATTGAACAATCTGCAAACAACAGTGAGCAGCAGCATGGTACTGTCAACACTTGGAATGTAGTAGGCTGATAATTTTCCTCATAGAAGGCTCACAGGGATGCAGAAGAAAGATGACATTTTCTTGAAATAGGCCAGTATAAAGATCTTAAAGGTAGATTTTAAGGTTATTGCTGAAGGGCAGATTGGCCACATGCAAGGACTGTTTATACAAACTGTGTGCAAAACTGCATATACTAGAGGGTTTCTTGGGAAGAAGAAATACTTCATGGTCAAACTAATTAACAATCTTTATGAAATACAGTGAATGAGAAATATCTGAACCTTCAATCAGTGTAAAACAACAAATACATTTCCATAAATTTCTGAAGTGAACCTGGAGTTCAAATATCTGAAAATATAATTTCCTTCAATTTTATCAGGCACTTCAATAAAAGAGGTCTGTCTCTGCAAACAGTGCCTATCATAATTTCTTGCCATTTCTCTCAAGTCTAATTAAAAAAAAGTCACTTTGACAGCTCATTCCACCAGATGGAACTGTTCATAATTCATTTGTAAATGTTCTTATTCAGACATTAGCACATATATTATAGACAGCATCCACAGTACATATATGCTGAGAGTCCACATCAAGATAAAAATAACAGAGCTACTAAGCACACTAAACTTTTTCTAACTTAAGATGAAAGACAACATTTTAGTGATAAATTCACTTAGAGTAGAATAATCAATGTGTCCTGTTTGGTGAACTTTATTTTTTTCTCCTCAGAAGACTGACTACTCCTTAGTGTCCAAGATTTTGCTTCCTGAATGTTTCAAAGTTGAATGTTCGTTAAGAAGGTATTGCATGAAAAATAAGCATTGGTAATAGGAATTTTGGAACAGGAAATAATTGATTAATGCCATGAAAAGCAAAGAGTATTTCTTAACAATCAACATGTATACATTCTTCCTGTGATAGACAGCAGCTGACTCTTTTTTGTTTTTCTATGGAAAACTGCATCTTTACTATGAAATTATTCAGCACAGTTTACACAAGCAAAGTGTTGAGATTAAAAGCCAAATGCTTAATGAAGATTAGGTGAAAAATAATATTTAAATTATTATAGCTAACTAATTAATAAAGGAGATTTATTGCACAATAAACAGGATAGGTGAGAAAAGAATCCCTACCATGAAAGGGGATAGTCGTACCAGCTCATGCTGGGACTTTGTGGGTAGGATTACAAAAATAAATTCTATCAAGCAGACTCATCCTCTGTTCTCTGTGGATAGACCTTATGCTGAAGATGGACCTCCTGAGTGAGGGAGCTTCAAATCACTTTTCAGCAGGTCTTTTGCCAGAGGTATGAAAGCTCTACTTGGACAAAGTAGAGAATCAAGACATTTTGATCTGCAATTTTTTTCTTTTAAACTATTTCTTAAGTGGTAATAAATTCAGGAAAAATGTAGACATCAAATTATTGTGATTTCATTGGTAATAATTGCACGTAACAAGTCTCAAATACACACTGGCTTGTTTGAGAAAGTGACTTGAAAGATGCAATTTACACAACATGTGCATTGAAACAATATAGTCTTTGATTCTACAGAACACTTATGGAGACTGGGTATACAATGGCAGTCAGTAATGTTCAACTAGAAGCTAAGACTTCTTATATCTACTAAATGTTTTATGTACATGCCTTGGGAAATTATGGCATTTTTCTGAATGTTTTCCTACATTTTATTAGTGTTTAAAAATATTACAAAAATAAATAGTATATATGTTATATAGTATCTATAATAATGCATAAAATAAATTATGGCATATATTATAGCATAATATTGAAAAATATTATAAAATTATTAAGCATCTCTTTTAAGATACACTAATATTTTACTTAAATGTTGTTAATATTTAGTATTCAGAATTTATCTCATTAAAATCTATTCACTACAGAAACAACAGTTTTTAGTATCATTGTATTTGTATAAAACTGTGAATGACAGCATGATGAACAAGCTCCATCTCTCAAAGATGGAACAAAGCTCAAGGAGTGAATGTAAGTGAATCAAATATCAATGGTGATCTGCTTTTGTAGATCACTCTATTTAGGTGCTTATTGCTATAACATGACTGTGTCTAACTTGAAAAGGAATATTCCACATTGACATGCTTGTAAATGTATCCCCAACCAGCACAGATGGCATAAAATGCTTAATGTTGTTTTCACATGACATGTCACGCTGTGGGAAGATATGGCTGGAATAAATACATTTATTTTGTCTTCTGACATTTTTCCATATTATTTAATTATTTGGAGAACAGTTTACAAGAGAACTTCAGTATGAGGGGTTTCTTTTATATGCTCACAAGTGACTTCAATACTTTGTCAAAAATGAAAATAAATTCGTATGACCTGTAAATAAGATAACATTAGGTGGCACTTGGTTTAGCTTTTGTATTTTTCCCAAAGGAATAGGTGATTATAAACTTTCCCCTTCATCTACATATTCTGAACAGTCTACATAATAGGCAATTATTTAGATATCAATGTATAGATTCAGAAACTTTTTCTTTCATTGCCAGAGAAAGTAAAATTTGATTCTACCCTATTTCCACTGTCTTTTGACAACAGAAGAAAGAACCTAACAATAGTTACATGCAGAAGCAGAAAAAAAAGGACAGATTCTGTGTCAGTTCTGCGCAGATGCAGAGGAATCAAGTACAATAACCTTTTACATGCAGTAGTCAAGAAATAGCACTGCATAGATACTTTTTTTTCCTATTGCAGAACAAAGAGCCTGAGTTCATGCATCACTGAATGTGAGACAGCAGCTTCCCATCAGGGATTGGCTCTTGGGGAACCCACAGGCAAAACAATGCAAACTGTAATTAGAATACTTTTCTCTCCCATTCTGGGAATAAACAATCTTTTCATTGTTCATGTTTACACAAATAACAAAATGCTCAGCTGCATTTTAGTAACTAAAGATGATACAGTAGCAGCCTTGTTATAAATAATATATATGCCAATGTAATTTAGGATTTCTAATTAATGTAGAAATTCTTTAAGCACTTTCAGCCTCTTGGATTGGTCAAGCATGCATTTTCTGCATACTGCAGGACTTAGATTCTGTAATATCCTTTCTGCTTAAATATTTTCAGTTAAATGATATCAAGTATGACCACTTTTAAAAGTGGTCATACTTTTAACTTCCTTTTCCAAACTTTCTAACTTTATATTAGCTAATATGCTGGGGAAGCAGTACAAAAAAATCTGCTTGTCTGACCTCAAGTAATAGCTATAGAATTTCTCAATTTTATTTTGGTCCAATAAAAAATAGCAGTAGCATTTTTATTCCTTAAATTATAATTACTTTTTAGTCATGGAAGTATTTGCATTTTAAGTTAGCCCTCTCCAGTTATGTTTCTTCCTTACAAGTCCTACCTACCTTTAAGTTCATTATTTACTTAAAGAGACAAAACACATGGGGAAATTTAATATGTAATATCAATGCATAGCCTATTTATAAATGGATGCTACACTTCAGAAGTGAAAAAGAAAACTATTAATATTTTATTACTACTCTCAGTTATGCCTCTAACATACTGTACGAGGTACTTCACTAGCTGGGGATGAGTTAGGAAATCTAGTATACTTCACCCGAATTTTATGATTCCCTTTAGGTCATTTTGTTTGGAATGCATGCTATCATAACAACAACGTATCAGTATGATGACTAACACTACTTAATATTAGATGACTAATAAAAAACTAATTGCAATTAAACACCATGTCAGTTTGATGTGAAATAAATTAGTTCATTATTTGGACTTTGTGGGTAAGAAGAATGACCATTTCATTGAACAAGCAAATGAAAATAACAGTGTGCTTTTAAAATCTATACCACATATGACAAAATAAAATAAAGATTCATATACAGGCAAAGATTTAAACTATTTTGGTTACCTACAGCATATGTGCTTCTTCATGAGAAGGCATCCAACCACACTATAGGTACTAGCTTATGTCCTTCAACATTATTACCTTAATTTTAGAATACACCTGACAAAATAGCTGAAGATATCAAAAGGGCATAGGATGGAGTCTTTCTGGAACACAAGTCAGCCTTGAATGGATTTTTATTTCCTGTTACTGTATATCCTTTTACCATATATTATAAAATTGTAATGGAGAGATACCTTTGAGAGAGCTTCCTGACAAATCTGATTCATCTAGAATGACAATGTATTTTTGAATCCATTAATGCCTAGTTCAGCTGATTTGAGTGACAGACAACCTTAGAACATGCAAAAAGAAAAAAAAAATTCTCACTTAAAATATTTATTCCCTTTCTGGTTTTGGAGCAAAAGAGAACTTTTAGATGTCATGAAATTAAATTTGGTATATAGAATTTCAAAAAAGTACTTATATTTTCTGGCCAAAGGTTGTAGACTTTGGGGATGTTAAATCAGGTATCTAATCCTATGTTTCACTAACAGAAAATGGAACTTAATTGTCAAAGAATGGAAGCAACTCCTCAAGAAATGAGGCCCATGGTTTATTTTCTGAGGTCCTCTTCAGGCAACACAGGGGTTGGGAGGCAAACCAGCTATATATGGGAGAAAGAGCATTTTAGGATATAATACTGAAATGCATACAGTATCTCAGACAAGCTACTGTGACCATGCACAAGGATGTTTAGGTGCCACCTGAAGTAGGCTGAGTGTAAATTTGGCTTCAAGCCTAGCAATACACAGCTCTGAATCTCAACCAGGGATGACTAGTATGAGCAACATAGCTTTGAGCCTATCATTTTTTAATTTAACAGCAAAAAAGAAAGATTTTTTTAATGTTCATAGTCATGTAAGATGATCTTTCAATTAAAAAAAAATAAGATGTTAGGTCTTGAAATCATCTTAAAGCTGCATTCTCCTTCAGGACAAAAAAATAAAGATCACTTTCACTTTTTATCTCTTATAAAGCAGATCTGGATCTCCTTAAAAAGATGTCATTGCAATAAAAATTGGGAAGATTATTATCTCCATCTTATGCATTTTAAACTATATGAAGCAAATTGAACTAAGGACTAGACATTCAACTTCAGAAATTAGAAAGAGATGGTGGCAGCTTCTCCTGTACCTGTAAAAGGGCAGAGAATCACCCAGCACACTGAAACACTCAGGGTTTCTTCTCAGATTGACAGGATTTATATCTGCATTTCCTACTTCACACTGAAACTGCTCTGATCATTATATTATGCATTAGCCTGGGTTTTATGCATTAGTTTGTATTTTCCCACTCTGCTCTAGTTCACATCAGTTATTTACATGCTTGCTGACACAGATAAGATGCAGAATTTTCAACTCTAAACAAAAAACATAAAACATTGAAATTCAAGTTCTTGCACCAAGAAATATTTTTATGTTGTATAATATAATAATATTGTTGTACTTAGTGGAATAAGACCTGAAAAAAACCCTGAAAAAACATTGTCAAAAGATATTGCACTTCAGATCTGCTTTCTGTTTTCAAGGAGAAATTCAAATCCATACTTGCTAGGTTTTGGTAGCTACTTTAACAAATAGTTATGGGGAATCAGTTCCCTGCTAATGTTATAATTTAGTCCCTTATTTATGAATTATTTTCTATATTTGTCCAAAAACTAGTTAGCAAACTAAAGTTTGCAAATAGTTTACATGTAAAAAAAGCACTGACTTTCATAAAGTTCTCAGTACTTGAACTACTTTGTTCCACAAGATTCACAATATCTAACATCATATAAATATTTGTTCATACCATCTTCTATGCTCTAGGCTTAATTCCATTTGCCCTGGAGTCAATAAAAGTCACTAATATCAGTAGATCTAAAATATCGATTTCTGCATGTATTAAAAATTACAGCAATAAGTACATAATCATCTGATTACATTATAGCACTTCAGGCAGAATTTAGCATCTGAATCAAACTCATGGATTGGCTAGTGTTGTTTAGACACCTTACTTCTTGTTCATGGCTAAGCACCTCAGGTGAATCAGCATGAAACCTATGCAAAACTCAAAAGATTTTTGAAGTGTCTTTAACTCCTGATGAGGAAAAGCTGCTGATTTTACTTCAGGTATTTGCTGAGATTTGTTGGAATTTAAAATTCTGCAGCTCAAGAGACAGTCTCTCAGAATTATAGTCTCACTGTTCTAATTTGTAGTTTTTTCATGGAAGTGGAAACTAAAAAATAATGACTATTTATATTTTATAATTTATATTAAATACTTTAATAATCCTTGAATGATTATTACTAATGCTGTTCTAGTTACAAAAATCATTATAAAGCACTTGACTTCAATAGCTAAGACTGACGACCACTATCTATTTCTAACAAATGCAATTTATAACACTAGTGCACTTTGAACAGGTGGACTCAGTCTTGAAGTGCCAAAGAATTTCTAAGCCTTGGATATACAGTGTAGTCCTTAAAATACAAAATCTGGACTGTAAAACATAGCAGTAAAATGTAGCAGCCAGATAGAAAATGGCTTTATGCACCTATTTTCCAGCACATGGGGAAAGGCTTTGGTACAGTACCAAAGTTTATTTTCAGTTTTTGATTTGAGTAAATGTAACTCCAGTCTCTAATGTTTTGTCCAAGTACAGAGCACACTGTGCAGTTTAACTGCCTTTTCTTTGAAGTGTATAGTCAATCATTTCATTATTGAACCTGTGGTTCTCTGCACTCTGGCAAAAAGGGTCTTCTTTCGTTTCAAATGATTATTGATTCAGATAATAGTCCAGATTACACTTTGATAACGTGAATTATATCCTCTAATAGCACATGTAGACCTTCAGTTAGGCGAACTGAATCACCAAGTGTATGCATAGTCCTGTGATTCTGTTGTGATGACTAACTTGGCCACTTCAGTTAATTAAAAGGCTATACAAATTGTTCATTTATGGGCTGATCCAATTCTCATTAAAGCTAAAATCAATGGGAATCCTTCCTGGGTCTAACTGTTCTCCAGTTACTAAGTTTGGAAGGATATTATGACCTAAGTTTCAAAAAATATTAACACTGTAAGAGATAGGCAACAAAGCTATAAGAATAATGACAGAAGAAATTTAGTAACATTGAGTGCTAAAGAGTTATGCAGTCTAAATTAGCCATTTTCCCTGGTAGGTCCTGTCTGAAGTAGCCCTATTCCTTCTCTCTCTGGCGATCCCTCTACTTGCCCTTCTAAAGGAAGCCCACAAAATCCACAAACTTTGCAGTTACAGCCAGCCACCACAGAAAAGAATTCTCTGGACTGCAGTGCCACCCAGAGCAGGCACCAAGTGCAGGGGAAAGAAAAAGGGGCAATAAATTAATCTACTGGTAACAATGGGGTGTTTTAAAAAATACATTGCATTCTTCACACAGATGTAGGCTCTCAAGTTTTTTGTGCAGTTAATTTTCTGGTTTGCGGAAACCAGTAAGGCTCATTTTAGATTAAAAGAACTTTGGCTAATTAGTGAAAAATAAGAAATGGTCCAGTTATCCCAAAGAAAAACTGAGCCAATTTTCTTTGATAATCCATAACTGAAAATGATTTAGAAAAATACAGTTTTGGTAAAAAATAGTGGTGATTTCACAATTTGAAGCTTTGCCTAGTTATTCCTTCCAGCTTAGAATGGAATTCAGTTAGTTGGATATGAGCAATACAAAATAATTTGACTTACTTTTTTTTTTAGTATGTACTTTCTGATAACCTACTCCACAAGCATGGATGCACCCTTACAATGCACCCTGAAAAATTACAATAGTGCATACACTGGAAAATCTAAAGTTTTAAAATTAATAGTTGATCAAATTATGATAATAACACAATAAATATTATTATATAATAATATAATAATATAATAATATAATAATATAATAAAATATATTTTATTGAAGAGCAAATAATAAACTACACATACATTACCTTAAAAATGTGCAACTTAACAAAAAATTTACTGTGTCATTTTTGTCCACAAGGCATTTTAAAAAATATTTTATACTATTTTTGCTTTAGAAATTCTTAGACTGGTAATATAAAAACCAAGGAAAACAGAGAAATTCTGATTTAGATCTATATATTGCATATAAAATTTATATATTAGTTAAAAATAGTGATTGTTCTGGCAACATACAATCTGCTTAGGTTGATCTCTGTTATTTTTGTTGGTATAAATGGAGTTACTGTTACCTAGCTTTGATCATAAAGACATGCTTTGTACTCTATACAATGGAAAAGTTAATTCATGTACTTTTCTGAACCTTAAGACTAATGGACTTCTGCACCTGTTTGTGCAAATGAGAGTTTTAGTTCCCATTCCACTCATCCAGCAGTGACTACATGCCCAATAGTTTACTTCTGACTATTTTCCTATGCTTTTCTATCAGATTATTTTTGCTTTGGAGAAATTTTCAGTATTAGAAGTAATAATAAGCAAAGAAAATTATTTTTAATCAATCTTAATTTATGTGACCAAAAAGCCCCAACAACAACAGCCCTCCAAAACCAGATCAAGCCTCTGGTTATAACAAGGATTAAAGCATCCAGTTGGTTTCCACCTAGCATGCAATTTGGTGTTCTCTCACTGACATAATTTTGTGTTCATGGCAATAAAAAAAATATAACTACTTATTTTGTTCAACAGTTATATCTCAAGATATATTTAAGTTCAGAAAATAAATTCTCCTTAAAGCATCTACTGAGATTTTTATTTTACAGTTAGGCATCATAAAAATGATATATATTCTTTATATGTTCTTTACATTTATTTGCAAGAATTAGCTCTTCTAACATAAAATTCAGTCAAATTTCTTTTCTAAGAAGAAATGAAGTGAGGGAGCTTATTTGAAAAACACAAAGTGTTTAAGCATTACATAAGTGCCAATATTACAGCTACACAGTGAATGGTCAGACAATGAAAAAATCTACAAATATATGAGAATTCTTGATACAGATTCATCCCAGATTTTCACATCGCTGGATTAGTTCAGAAAGAATAGCATGAAAAAAAGCATTTTGGGGGCCTATCAGGTTATTTCCTTAATGAAACAGGCCTATATCAATAAAGACACCAAATCTGCTGCTTCATCTGGACTCCATAGGTATGTGATATTTCCAGCTTATGCTGAGAGAATTTCATTATAGCAGATCAATCAAAAACAGAGAAAACAACTGTAGTGGAAAAGCTACAATAAACCAAATAGAAAAGAAATTTCAGGATAGCAAGGATTTATAAAATCTCTGGTCTAAGCACATGAAGGCTCATTTACAAATTTACAAATCTCATTTACAAGTCTCATTGCAAAGGAGCTGAAATTTCATACAAATTTTGCTGAAAACTTTCTACAAAATAATTTCAATTTGTCAAAGCATCAGGAATCTGGTTTACCCCCAACAATGTAATTCTGAGCAATTTATGCATTAATGGCACACCCCATTTTGGGTAAGCTGAGCCTGACAGATAAACTGTAGGCTCACAGGTGACCATTATATCCATTAAGTAACTAATCCTCACTGAAAGTAGTTCCCCCATCAAGTCCCCCAAAGGACCTGCAATCCTTACTTAACTAACTTCTGTTAGAATGAGCCAGGTTAAATAGAAAGATTAAAATTCTGAGGTATTTCACAGGCTTGGGGCAAGGAACGATGACACACACAAGTGAACCAACTTTTGAGCAGTTTGGGCAAAGGTCCCTCATTTGTCTTCTGTAGAACCATCTTGATCAGATTTGGCTGCAGCTGTAAAATAAGTCTACCTCTACTGTACTTTCCTTGTTTATAACTTGCACATATAAACTTTTTTACACCCACAGAGAAGAAAGATCCTTTGCAATTAAGTACCACCATCAGCTTCTGTCTATTCTGATACTTTGTTTATGAATTAGTGTACATATGTGTACACAGAAAGTGTTTATGAAATTCAAATTACCATGAACTGCACTTAAATGCAATTTATTTTCACTCAACTGTATATAGAACAGTCCTAAATGGAGACTTAAACAGACAATCTCAAGTGGATAGTCTTAAATTGACAGTCTTAAGCAGTCTATCAATTTAAAAATAGTCTCTTTCTTAACTGGAGATAAGATTTGAACCCTAAAACATTGCAAGTTGACCACCACCTCAGATCTGCATAATTAAAAACTTCCATGAAGAACATGGTTATAAATACCCTGTTGTCTGCCTCATTTAAGTCTTTCCTTTGCATTCTAATCAGATAGAAACAGGATCCAATTCCCAATTTGAAAAATAAACACATTAAAGAAAATTAGTTTAGGCATCATTACAGTGTACATACACGAGTGTCTACATTTTTTTTAATGGACACTTGCTATACAGCATTTAAGTACTGACTGTAATTTCTCTGTGTGGCTAATTTGACCACACATATTGCAAACTGTTTTCATTTTCCTTTATTGTCCTCTAATGAGCTCATCAAGAGTATATAATTAGTGCAGTAAACTGCATAACACAGGCTCTGCCCTAAAGCAGCCAAGCAGAGTTCTCGACTAGCCCACTTTCCCACTGGAACTTAGTACTGTTAATGGCCCATGAGCAGTGGGAAGTATATCGAGGGATATGCTCTGCTTTAAACAGCTTGTGATCTCTGGCTCGAAGCAACAGTTCTGGGGCTATCACCATCTGTACTGAGACACAAATGAAAGTTGTTCTATCTCTTTTTAATGAAGCTACCGAGGTCAATTAATAATGGCTTCAGATGCCTGAAAGACACGTATGACTGAGCAACTGGATTCTAGAGCAATTTCTCTTTGTTTATAAGGGTTTTAATATTCTCTGCAGCAGGTAATCCTAGAATCCTCTGCTAAAATCTGAACCTAGAAGTAGACATGAGTTAACAAAGATACAACTTATAAAAGTAAGAAAACATTGCAGACACTTAAGAAGGGCTGAAACATGGTTAAAAATACGGTGTAACAGTCAGGTGGATTTCGGTCTAGGTAGCTTCGGAGGACTCAGTACTTGAGAGGTATCATTCTTCCCTTCCAAAATACAGCATAACATACAAACCAGCACTTTGAAAAATGGGCACCTTGAAGACTAAAGAATCTGATGGCTTAGATTTACAGCATTTCCTATACAATTGTCAAAGATCCATACATTAAAGAGATTCTCATGTAATATCTATGTTATCATATAGAAATTCATTCTAATTTTTGTGATCTGTATCCTGCAGCAGATGGCTATATTAACACAAGGAATTACCAAGATACTTGGTCTTGTCACAATGTTTTGTCACTCTGTTTTTGACACCACCAGCCCCCAAAATATGTGGAAAACTGTCAATAGCCCAGAAACAGCACTGTAGTACTATCTTTTCTACTTCACAACTGGCATCAACAAGCCCTCTTCAAAGGAGATATGGCACAAACTCTGGATAAGCAAGTTCTTCAATTCTTTTACAAGCTAAAAGTAAGAAATTTCTTCCAGAAGAGTAGGGCAGCATCTGTGCATACCCATTAACATAAGTGTGTTTGTGCATCCATCTGTATATGTGTAAGTATACATACACAGGCATATACATACATGCAATTAATGTCCACAGAATCAGTCTTGGATATTTTCCTAGTGTCAACCAATCCCAATTATTAGACAGTGCTTAATCACTGGGGACAGGAGTAACTAACAGGAATGTAAGGCAAGGAGCAATAAAAGCTAATAAAGAATGCATTGAAAATTAAGGCAAAAATGTAAACTCAGCTACTGTGAAATCTGACATCACCATTCCTCCCCAATCACTTCTTATTTATCAGAGCCTGCATAGCAAAATAACACACTCAGGAGCTTCTCTGGTAATTAGTTTATTGGGGCTCTAATCTTCTTCTGCAATTAATCATGTAAAATCTTATCACCAGTTTAATTTTAATCCCTGCTGTTCATCTTCTAAAGAATAAACTACAGATAGGTATTGTGGTGGAAACAGTTTTCCACTTCAGTAAACACTTAAAATCTAAAATAAAAGTTTAAAAAATCTGTGCACAAATGAAAATTCTTTATGGAAGGCTAAAGTACCATTGTAATTCATCTTCTAGTGTTGCTGCAGCAGATTAGGAGATTTCAAACCACAATTAAAAGTGCTGGAAAAAGGAAAATTAACAGTAACATGAGAATAAAAAAATAGAATAATCTCTTTCGGGTTTGCTTACATGTATTTAGATTTTCATGTAAATAAATAAATAAAAAACATATACACCAGCACATAAATTATAAAGATTATTAAACATATTTTTTTCTCAACAACTATTTATTTTGATTTTCTACAAAAGCATTTGCAACTAAAATGGAAAATATATAAAGCAAAATCAACAAGTACTAAGGATATATAAATAAAAAAATAAGTTTATCGCATAACAGTAGGGAATTGTTTGTCACATTCTTTCCTGGATGACATTGCAAGCAGAACTAGATTTTAAACAATGACTCAAACAGTGATGAATTCAAAAGAGAAAAAACTACCGTAGACCTAATGTAGTATTCTACTCTGTAACAAAGCTGCTATTTAAATTGAACCAAAGAGGCCCTTCAAATAGTTTTTCTCAGTAAGTAAAATTCCATAAAGTTTACAAAATAGCGGTGTTTAGAGAAACAGCATAATAAGTAAAAATTCTTTGATTTTTAATTAAGTATTATAAAATGTTCCTGGTTTTAATATATTCTCATATCTAAAGTAGGAAATCTGGAGTTTACAATGTTTTCCTCATAGAAGAAAGGAGAAAAAATTTGAGATATCCCTGCAAGTCCTCAAGAGTGAAAGAACATAAATACTGACGAGAACAAACTGGAAGTATAGAAAACATCCAAGTTAAAGTAAATTTTTACCCTTCCAGATCAATGCACTTCTAGTTGCACTTCTAGACATAGGTTAGATCTACATTAGATCTATACCAGAAAAAATGAAATTTTATTATTAATTGCAATTAATCTCCATTTTTTTTTTCTTCAGAGCAGAGTAATCTATTAGAAAAGAACTTTTAAAAATATGAAAATATGTGGACATAAATCAGGATTTTACTTTTGGAATAGGAGACTCTATTATTGAAATTAATTTTTTATTTCCTGCGCCAAAACACAAAGGTCATTCCCTGTCTAACTTAGCAGTTCCTTAAAAGTACTCCCCCTACAATAATGCTATCATTTATGTTATTTTTTTGAACTAAAATAAATTCCATAGTGAGTAAGGTCTTGAAATAAAATTAACACCTCTCTAAAGATATTTGACAATAACTAGATGTATCTATAATATAGAATTTCTCATAATTTATAAGCTTAAATATTTGGAATTTGTACACTTCATATAAATTCTGTGAAAGACTCTTGATTTTCACAATGTCATTTCATCACATATGTACTCACCCAGATGCTAAGCTTTGCATCTCAGTCCCCAGTTTTGATGGATTTTTAAGAGCATTCCCACTTCCTGTTTGAATTTCAGTCTACCCCAAACCACAGTGGGAAATCACAAATTTGTGGTTGAGCTAAATTTCAAAGGAAGCCTCTTCTTGAAAGAAAAGCAGTGAAGTTACCCAGTGGTAAATTCCATAAAAATTTCTGAGACCAGAAAGTTACCCAGGTACAGAGCTGAAATCGCTAAAGAGCTTGCCTATAGTTTGTCATTAATTCATAAAATTTCACTTTTTTTTTTTATATTGAAAACACATGCAGGCCTACTGTGGAAGATAAGCAATTATAGTTTAATGCTATAGTGATGATATAGCAGCAGCTAAATGGGATTTCTGGCTAGAAACATATAGTAGAAAAGGTACAGTTTGTTCCTGTCCTGGCCAGAGATAGGTGTTACACAAAAATCAAAACAGGAATTAAAACATGTATGCTCACAATTACTTCCAATGTGAAGATAATTTTATGTAAAAGGAAACATAATATAATATTAATATATGCATATCTAACATAATTAGTGTTCAGATACATGACATGTGGCACGGTGATTGTCACTGCATCTGATAATGTGGGTTTCTGCACTTAAACACTTCTGCTTTCGGTTAGCATCAGATTCTGTTCTCATTAAGATTTTGAACAGGCCTCGACTTTATGAAATCCTCTGTTTCCACCTGGCAACTGTTTCACTGGGATCAATAACTGTAAAAAGTTGCCTCAATGTGAATGAGGATATGGGAAGTGGAGCCATTGCCTCTGTATGGCTCCTCTACATAAATAGCATATTGCTTGTCATTCTAAAAAATGCAACAAGGGGGACCTTTCTCTTCCAATGTTGACATACAATTGCACTGGACAAAGCACGGGAAATATTAACTATAGAAGAGTAAATGTGTGCAGAATCCTGCCCCGGACTAACATACTTTGTATATCTAATGGCACTCATCAAAGCAGAATATATTTCTTCTGCAGTTATAAGAAGTACTTCTGTTAGATCAAAAGTAAAAAGTCCACAAATATAAAAAAAGGAAAAGCAATGTTGATATTTTTTAATGATTAAACATTACAAAAAAGTCTTGATATATTTTTATTGCATTATCCAGATTCTCAACTGAAATACAGTTGTCTTTACTCTTCAAAATACCCTATCAGGTGTTTTAACATGCAACTTTTGCTGTCTGAATTTCTGTATCTAATTAATGCAAACCCATAAACAGAACAAATCAATGAAGAATCTGAATATATTCCAGCCATTTCTAATTGCCAAAGAGTATACAGACAATTTAAAGGTAGGATGATATTTGAGGACCATTGTTTGTTTAACTACTCAGATTGCCCAGGTGTCTTTTACCAGGGGAAGAAAGTAGCCAGGCCACAAAAGTTTTCTCCACACTATCTGCTGGAGGAATCACCCTGTTTATGCTTCATAGATAAAAAATTTTGTCTCAGTTGTGCCACTCAGCACAGGCCAAATCCATGCCAGGCACAGTGCTAACAGTTAAGTGGATGATCAGGGAACCAGTGCTTGAACTGACTATTTCTTATTTTTTTTCAAATTAGCAGTAAGAATATAGCCCCATTGTCTCTGCTGCCACCCAAATCCAGACACTGCAGTGAAAAAATCAAATGGTCACTACTTGTTTTCAGTACAGAACCTAAGCACAAAAAAAACAAGCTGGGAGTACTGCGTAATATCTCACAGTGTAAGAATAATAGATGCTAATTTTTGTATTATATAGTAAGAAGATGTACTTTAAACTTCTGAGGATCAAAAATTAAATTCCCTTTTCTGTGAAGAAGAGACTGAAAAACATGGCTTTATGAAGGCAATGCAGAAAACATTTGTGTCTAACCAGAGTAAGGAAAAGGGGGTCTAGCAAGTTTCTCTCAATTACCAGCATTTCAAATTTGAAAATCAGATTCCCACAAAATATAGTTCCAGATTCTCTGAATTATTATTCCAGACTTATATTAATTATAATTATTATTCCAGACTCTCTGAACTATTATTTAGGTTCACCTTTATTTATTAAATCAGGACAGAACACAAAACAAATAGCAACCTGCATTTTGTATGTTTTAGATAAAGAATATTATAATGTAAATATAAAGACTTTTAAAATTTTATTATTTTCCAAAAAGAAAAGTCTTCAGGGGAAAAAAACCAAAAACAAAGGCTTGGGATACTCTTCTTGCATGATCATATACTCTATTATTTATATTGAAATGTACAACACACCTATACTATATATGCCATTCAAGTTATGCAATATTTTGAAACCTAATTTAAAAGGAGTTTTTTGGTTTTTTTTCAAGGCCACACACACAATTCTTGTTTTGCAGTTGGCCTCCACAAACAAGTCTCTGGTCCTACTTTGAGTTACACGGGATTTTTCTGGGATTACGTACAAGAAATAATGACACTTCACTACTTACTAGTTTCAGCCACAGAAGCAAGAATACATTCTGTAAGTTCAATAAAAATATGTAGAATAGATCCTCTGTTTAGTTTTCAAGAATACAGGAAATAATCTTTGCATCTCCTCAATAGAACTTTAAATTGCTAAACTTGCAGGAACAATTTAACAGAATCTTCACTGAGGATCTGCCTTCATTAAAAAAATAAAATTTGCATGAACACACACATACACACACACACTTCTCATGTTTTCTGATTCCATCCTTACACATGCATTATTTCAGATGGAATGTCCATGATTTTCCCTTTCACACAGAAATATGTGTATACCAACCACTACTGATCTTTTAAATCTGGATCTCTTCCTGGTGAGGGATTATGACACAGTAGTTTCCCTATGACAGTGTTTGTTTACATCAAAGAAAAAGTATTCCAAGGCGACAAAATCATTCACTTTCATGTCTGATTTCATCAAACTGTTTGCATTACTAGCAGATGGTTAAATAAGGCATGTGTGAGTTCATTTAACAGAAAGAAAATACAAACAATCTTTCAAGAAGAGATTCTGGGGCCTAACATGGATGTCTCTGGTGCCACAGGGAAACTGCCTTTTCATAATGCCTGTGAATACTATTTGTGGTGCTGCTCAAATAGCATACCACATAATGTTCTTATTACAGAGACTGCAATTGCAACTCAGATTATCCATATGCCTTACATTTATTTTTCTAAGTTGTAATCATGAGCATCTCTGAGGATTTTCCCGTTATGACCGCTCCACTGTTTAATTTTGATTTGCAATTGTGATTTTTGTGATAGATTAATTTACTGGGACAGTCTGCTTCTCTCTGAAATCTAACCCATGGACAGAGCACCAAAGTTAATTTTGCCCCTAAAAAGGCTAACCTCTCCAGGCTCTCCCTGCAATCAGTGGAGACAGGTTGCTCCAAAGATGAAACTTTCACATATCCAACCTTTCTGAATACATTTTGTCTCTTTCCATTGCTAGTCAGGAATACAATATAGAATGTATAGTTTAAAGTATAGATCAGCATTTAACATCATACTCATATTTATCAGTAAAGCTTTTTTCTTAGCGTTAGGTTCTCCTCAAACCAAAATACAGCCTCTGTATTTTGAGATTCAGGTATCTTGGCATATGTCTTTATTCCTTCTTTTCTATCACGCACACTCAGTCCAGCCAGCATGGCTGAAAAGTATACTCACTTTGCTTATCAAATCACAACACACAGATGGACAACTTCTGAGACAATGGCAAGGAAGAGATGGAAATTTCTAAGTATAAAAATGATAACAAGAAGGAAAATCATCTCAAGAAAAAAATCCTCAGAAGTACCTTCATGTACATCAGAGAAATATCCTTTAGCTACAGTAATTTCAGGAACTTCCTCTACAATGAAAAGACTAGGTAATTTTCTTTCTCAGTTCCAAAGAGATCTATACGGTTTTCTTGCATTATACCTCCCTCAGTGAGGTTAGATTTATTAAATATTTAATTTACTGGATAGATGTAATAAAAAATTTACTTTTCTCTGTAATGCTCCCTCCGTATTTGCTTTGGTGGAGCAGGAGTTAATGCTTAAAGGTAATTCTTAAGTTAATTCTTAAAATTTATTTCACTTTTGGTGGCATTTGGTGAAGGACTCTTCCTTCTTACACAAAGACACTGACAATAATAGTAAACCAGCAAAATGGAAAGAATTTTCTATTCTCAAAAGTAGATTACAAAATTAAAAGTAAAGTCTTCAAAAGTAGGGCTAACATAAAATACAATGACACTAGGTAAGGAATGAAAAATGTGGGAAAATGCTAGGAGGAAAAAGAAGGGCTGACAGACACAAAGGTGAGGTTTTCGGGAGAACATTCTTTGAACAAAAATTTCCATTTTTTGCATTCAGTTTCATTCCTTAATTATTTGCTAAATTTTTTATGCTTTTCCTAACACTCTGCTAGCTACAGAAATATTCAGAACTTTTTATGTCTAATTAGAATTTCTGCTCTCTTAAAGTACATAAAATAATAAATTGATCAACATTGTTTTTACTACCTTATACTTAAGCATGCTTCTAAGAGAAATATAAGGAATTTAAGGAATAATTTTTAGGAATATACTTAATATAAGGAATCATACTTAAATTTAATTTCAAATCACAATCCCCAGCTCAGTTCAATAACACATCATTGTTATGTAGTTGAACTACTACTGTTAAGCTTCAGAATCCTTGTCAGGGACCATGGATTATTAACTCATCACAAAAACCCCATACAAATACATCAGAAATGCATCTGCTTCTGTCTTTAAGAATTGAACATTAAGTAAAAAACAAGAAACAACATATCAATACACAGGGATTGTTGTGAGTGAAAAAGAATGTATACAATTACTGTTGACACTATAGAAAATCACTTCAGAATATCAATGTCTTAACCAATACCCAGCATTATGGAAGTAGAAAAGGCATTTTGCATTGAGACAAGAAGTGCAGTGCCATTTGACAACCTCTGCTTTGTATATTGGCCAAAGTCCTTTCCCATTTCATTCATCCCTAAACGGGTTTCTGATCACTGGCCTGGAGAATCAAAGGCAGAAAGTAGGCACAACTAACCCCATCACTGTCATGTGTCAACTAAGCTCAAGGGTAGCTCAACAACTGCTAAATCTGAAAAATTATTAACATCCTTAATTACATATTGATCTGATTTCTTCTTATGAACTGTGGCACATTTTTTTTCTTACAAACTGTATCATAATACCCACAACAAAGTGAGAAGAGAGAGACTTGAACAATAGCTTTGGTATTTCTTATATTTGCTGAATTTCAGATTACATTTTCAAAGCAAAAATAACTGGGAACTTAACACAGTGGAAAGTCTTAACATAAAATCAGTTGTTCTGGGGATTGTTTATTTGCTTTTGGATTTTGTTTGGATTGGTTTGGTTGGTTGATTGGTTTGACTTTTTATTCCCCCCCAAAAATATAATTTCTAGCTAAAATTTCTAAGTTTTGAATTAGATTACATTAGTGAGCAAATTCTCTGTTTATAAATGTCTGATCTACTTCACCTAATTCTCAAATAAGAAAAGTCAAAAGGGTACCTCTCAGCTAGTATAGTCCTGTCAAAGACACAAAGATTTCCATGCACTAATTGCATCAGTATTGGGACAGCCAGATGATGTTATAACAAGAATACATATTTTTGCTGGAGTGTCTGAAAACAAAGATGATGGATGTGCAATATAAAAAAATAAATCAATAGTACAACGCTATGGGCCTCACAAAATCAATTTTGTTGCCGAGAGTGTTCTTCAAAAACTGTGAAAAAAGCAACATCTTGAAATGAGATGAAATGATATAACAGAATAATAACTGAAAGACCTGAAGCACTTTAATCACCTGAGTATTTTGGTGGTTTAATCACACTGCAATATTTATGTTCCCACCGGTATCATTCCATTATATGGGGCTTTAATCTGTTTTCCTTGAGGGAGAGAGAGAAATGCCACAAGAAAATTGTTACCCGTACAAGGACTTCCCTCTCTCCCAAGCCTCTCTCTCCCCACTACCTGTTGGTTTTAGGGTTTATTTTATTAATATAAGAAGAGAAAGTCAAGTGCAAAACACATTTCTTCGATTTTGGCATCCTTACACTGACTTTCACAGAAATATTTTTCTCAGCACAGAAAATTGAATTCCATCAGTTTTAATTAGTTCTCAGAACTAATTGAGCACACAAATAAAAACATCTGGAATAAACAAACATAATCAACTTAAAATTATTATGTGAACCCATATTTCAGATGTATAAAGTAAAAAAAATGCCACCTTAATAAATGTGACAAGCTGAAATCATATGTCTCCTCAAACTTAAGGCAAATTTGTTTGCAAACATATATAAAAAGAGAATTATGCAGAAAACAAATATTTTCTCAGAATTACTTAGTGTGTACTCTGAAAGTACTTCTACGTGAAGTCGACAGCAAAAGTCCAACTAAAGAAATCACTTCTCAATCCCAACAACCAACTGCAAACCAATTGTGCGAAAATATAGAAATTAATTACCCAGAAGAAAGGAATAACTCCTAGCTGGAGGGGCAGTAGTCAAATTTTACAATTGTAAGGGGCACAATTTTAAAAACAATTTACATTGTAAGGGGCAGATCCAAAGAAAGTCTTAATATCTAGAGAACACATGTAGGTGTCTCAAGTCTTTGCAAACTGAATCAAGAGCCTGAAAAGATTGACAAAGTCCATAGGGAGCTGCTTATAGCAACTCAATTGAAAATGAGAAGTTCAGGCACATGTATGAACTCTACTCATCCAAAACCTAAAGGCCTTTATCCAGAGCTACAGAATGGCAGATGAAGTTCTGATCCACCCATGACAGCTAGGGAACTGTGAACCTATGGATATGCTATTCCACCAAACTGGGACATGTGCTAAACGAGCTGACCCTGTGGGTAGTATTTTCTAGATGAATCTGTGCCAGCCTGCACCATCCCTTATGGTGTGGTTCACTTAGGTTCAGCAAAGAATTCAGAACTCCTACCCAAAGTAGAAATTACAGATGAAGCAGTTACACAAGTCAAACAGCAGTTGAGAACTGTGGGTTCTAGTTCCAGCTTGCAAAATTGTACATGCATTTTATTTTTTTTTAAATGGCATGGAACTATAGAACTGTTTAGGTTGGAAAGGACCTCTAAGATCATGAAGTCAAACCATGATCTTAACCCCATCAAGTTCACCACTAAATTAAATCTCAAAGTGCCACATCTACAAGTTTTTTAAACAGCTTCAGGGTTGGTGACCCCACCACTGCCAGTCTATTTTGATGTTTGAGGACCCTGTCCATGAAGAAACTCTTCCTAATGCACAATCTAAACCTTCCCTGAGACAACCTGAGGACATTTCCTCTTGTTTTATTTCTTACTACTTGGGAGAAGTGACCAGCCCCCACCTTGCTACAGCCTCCGCTCAGGCAGTTCTAGAGAGCAAATGAGATCCCATTCAAGTCTTTTTTTCTCCAGGCTAACCACATCCAGCTCCCTCAGCTGCAAAAAGACTTGTGTTCCAGACCTTCCCCAGTTTCATTGCCCTTCTCTGGACACACTCCAGCACCTCAATGTCCCTCTTACAATTGGAGGCCCAAAACTGGACCACAGGATTGGAAGTGTGGCCTCACCAGTGCTGAGTATAGAGGGACAATCACTTCCCCTCATCCTGCTGGCCACACTATTGCTGATACAGGCCAGGATACCACTGGCCTTCTTAGCCAACCCAATGCCAAACAAGCCACAAATAAAGCTGCAAGCAAAATAAACTAAAATAACTATTCATGTTGTGTTTTGGTGTTAGTACTACAGCTATGCATTAGATTTGCTCAAAGCATCCTTCCTCTATGGACTTCTCAGGGAATTTAAACCCTTTCTTGTCCCATTTGGAGGCCAGAAACACACCTGCTGATATTAAGACAGTTATTAGCATCCAGTAAAAACAGACATACAGATGCTACTGTAATTCTGCACAAGTCTAGCCCTGAATGTCCAAATATTCCTCAAACGTGGTATTTCCATGGTAATTATTTCCCAAAGGAATACAAATCTAACAAATGTATTGGAGCAAAGCATGATATGAATCCTTAACTCTATGAAAATTATGTTTCACTGACACACCACCCTTCTGGTACTTTGTGAAAGTTCTAATTAATTGCCAAACAAAATGCTGATTGAGGGCTACAAAGCCCTTTCAGGTTATATCCATTTTACAGATATTTCTACTGAAGCACAGGAAGAATTTAATGTTTCCCTATTTTACTTGTCCATGAATTTTCTGTGAATTCAGAAGTCCTAACTCATACACACCCTGTTTTTCATTCAATAGAAAACTCATTTTCTTGAGTCATAATTGCCAAAAAATTAAAAAACTGAAAAGGGAAAACGAAAATATTGGATGTAATGTATCACCCTCTGACATGGGAAAATTTTCATTTTTCTTTTATCAAAAATTCAAGATGCTGAATTAATTAGACTATTTAAAAGTAAGTGCTAAGAGTGAATAGCTTCAATTTAATCAAAGCTGAATTAGTTCTATTTTGCAGACTTGTCCTGTTTTTTCAGCTAAGAAAAGAGATAGTAATTAGAAATTACCCAGCAATTATGATCAAAGTGTAATGATTCCCTCAATGTGTTAGAAAATACCTTACAGAGTATTGATTACACATTAGAAGTTTACTATATAATCAGCTTAAACTCACATGGTTTTTATTGAAGATACTAAAGCAACAAATGCTCTAATACAGGTGTATCTTGGTAACTCCCAATTTCTGTGCTTCAGAGTTCCAGGGAATTTTTTGTAGCTTTATATGCAATAATGGTCATTGAAAAAAAAATGAGATTGATCAATGCAAAAAAAGGTGAGACAACAGATGATAAGGTTGAGGATCACTTTCCTGCTTACTCAATTACAACACAAAAAATTACTTCATGAGACTTTTACTTTCAAGATGAGAGTCTTGACAAAAAAACTTGAGACATTTTTGAAAAATAGCATTAAAAGTCCATCAGCGGATGTCATCAATGAGAAATGTTTTGATGTTCTTAAAAACATTGAAGAATATTTGTTAAATAAATATCCTTAGAACTGTAATTCACAGAAAGCCTGTTGAAATAATATCATGAATCACAGTTGGGAATGACAAAAATATATTTTGCTTCTCAGCAGTATGGCAATAACATTTTTGGAGTGCAATCAATCTGTCTTCATCTGCTTAAAAATGTGATTTACTGGCAGATGCCATTTTGGGAAAATCACAATATTTTTCATTAAATGTTGATGAATCAGAACATCCTGGATCCTCTTGTACTGAAGGTATATATTAAAAAAACCCCAGAAAATGTATCAAAACTAGTTTCTTCACTTAGATCCGTGTTGTCATGGTGGCCCATTACAACACTTTGAAGTGTGTATCCTTAAAGCCACATTAGAATCTTTGCTCTCAAATTACAGAAATTATACCTGATGGGTTTCAAAGAAAGCTTAGAAATAATGAAAATCTTGCAAAATATGCAAAGTAATAGGAAGAATAAATGTCAAAATGAAACATAAGAACAATGTGAAAACTGTAGAATACAGTTTATGTTACTAGTATATAAACATGGTTTATTTTATCAATAATCTTACAGCACTGAATGTTTTTTTATGAAAATTTCAACCATGAAGCAACTAATCCTCTAGGAATCCCCATTTTCAGTTTAAAAGGAAAGAAAAAAAGAAAAGCTAAAGCTAGTAGCACTGGAACTCTGAGAAAAGTTGTCTGAGAATAGTCTAAAATCTCAGAGTTCAAAGGAGAAATTAAGAGAGCCTCAAATGCATTACTTTGTAAATATTGATGTTCAAGACATCTGGGTTTTTTTGTTTGTGGATTTTCTTATTCTGAAAGATTGAGATATCTGAACACAGAATTGGCAAGATACAAAGTATTTTAGAAGAAGACTGACTTTTGAAAGGACTTTTGTATTTCCCATAGGAAGAAGCGTACAGTTGAAATCTGGGCAAACAATTTTTCTTTAGAGCATATTCAATAACATTAAAGGATAATTGCTGCTTCCCACTAATAACTATGAACCACTTGGAGGAGCATCACTGCCTCTGGAATACACAGGCAGTTCTGAAAATACTTGAACTCCAACACAGGGAGGACTTGGACCTCTAGGCACAGTCTTTTGCTTTTCCCATTTAACACTTAGATCCTGCTTCTTCCTTTTAGAGTCTGTGCAATATTACTGCATTTTGTAAAATAGAGTTCTCCAAAGTATGTGAAGTACCTTTCAGACAAGAGAATGTTTTTTCCCAAGTGAAGTTCAGGTGCTGTAAAGCATGCAGTATAATTCTGCTTTCTTGCTTCACACTTGGTTAAATGCTACAATACAGCTGCATCAGGTATTCTCAGTCATACCTCTAAAATTTTATTTTCAAGGACTGGCTACATAGGTAGAGACTGTCCAAAGTTTACACAAGCTTTAAGTTATTGATAGTGTCAAGGCAATTTTATTGCAGCCAAGAGAAACTTCAGGCTGCCCTACTTCCACTGTTTACCTCACAGTGACTGTAACAAGTCACAGATGAAATTACCATGCTGGAGAGGTACCTTCCACAGTGCAGTGGCAATCCACCCTCCTCTCTTTGAGGCCTGTAAACCCCAATAATATTTTGTTTTTTCTAACTTTACTTTATATGCAGAACTGCTCTTGCTCCATATAATATAAACTGATAACATGAAAATAGCTGTTAAACTAAATACATGAAATTTTCATTTACCAGTCAGGTAAATCAAACAGGAGAATTTTGCTGTTCCTAAAAGTCTAATCCTTTTAATGAATTTGTTTCTATTTCAGATACCATTCTGACATAAATGCACCCTAATAGCATATTCCTGGCCCTGAAGGCTCCTTTTTCTCTCCTTTTTTCTCTTTTATTTTTTTCTTCTGTCTGCTTTCATAAAATAACAAGCTTACTGTATTTGTTTTTAAATTGTATTTACTCCAGATAATTCACAGATTTATAAAAGACAGCTTAGAAAATAGGATACATAAAAGATAGGGATTTGTGATGCAAAAGAATATTTCCATTTGAGTCTATACAGGATTTTCTTTCCCTCTTCACAAGTTTTAAATGAGTTTTATAAGAGTACATTTACCTTACACATATAACTACAGTGCCATTACAGAGTATATAATAAGACTTAATAAGCACTATCATGACAGCTTTAGTTTTTTATCTTATATAGTAGCAAATTTATATAATAATCCCTATTTTGGGAAGCTTGCTTGAAGACTGTTAGTCTCCTCCCAGTCTCTAGAAAACAGACAAACAGCTCCTGTGTCACATCACTATTCCTCTTCCTCAATCACTGGAATATACTCATGTTCCCCTCTCTTGCTCTCCTGCCAGCCTTATGGCTCTGGCTAAGAGTTTCAGCAGAAAGCTTCAACCCTGTTTCAGAGCACACTCTGGCTAGATGGTGAGGGTGCTCTCCCTGTCTCCACCAACAAAGACATGAGTGGTGGTAGCATCACCAGCAGAATTCTGCTCTTTCATGTCTTAATGCTCTGCAACAGGGCACTCGGGAACCCAAGGGAAAAGAAACATCTACTGAGAGTCAGGCCCTCAGTTCCAGAGAGGGCACAAATTCAGACACACCAAATACGCTTTGTGCACCAAAAAGTCCCTTGCTCACTAACAAGACTCTTCAGAAGTTAATGGAACCCTCTCCTCTGGCTTTCACACAGACTGTCTCAGGAGGTTCAGATCTTCCCCCAGCATTTATAACTTAGATTACATTGGTTTATTTTAAACCTGTATCTTGTGACTCAGATAGGTGAGCACATTTTATATGCTTTCAATGATTAAAACTCCTCATTTGTTTTTCATCAATGCTCTCCTTTTTTATAATTTACAAAAATTACCAATAGCAATAACACACGTGTTTTATTAAATAAGGAATATACTCTTTTTATGACATTTCTGAGCCTCCACCTAAGGTATGGAAACTTTTTGTATCTAAAGAATTTTGGCTTGGAAGTTTCAGAGCTTCATATCACACACACTGAGAGTGGTATTCACAGATGCTGAATTTGAGAAAGAGCTCCTTTCATCAGATAGATACTGATCTAGTGAGGTGGCAATGACTAAAACATGACTTCTTCCAGTTAACTTAATTCTGGACAAACTTCCACAATGTCTGACTTAATAGACTGCAAATCAAACAAGTGCAGGAAGATGCACCACAGTTCTTACTTTCACAAGCTACACAGAAAAGAAGAAAGAAGAACACTTCACTTACCACATCTTTCACCTGTAAAAATAAACAGTGAAGAAAATAGTCCAGATCAGTCTCTGCAATTTCCTTATAACTGGGAGCAAACACCTGCACCTCAGCTGCCTATTAGCTTATGTGAGATAGAAAGAGGAGGAAAGAACCCTGTATTTTCTGCCAACCACCAGGGAAGGAGGAATGAAACATAATCTTTTTGTGGAAGGAGAAGACAGAGGTATTCCCTATCATCCTCAGATGAGTACCCAAGAAGTTGAACAGTTTCACATGGTCGGCTTTGCAATTGGCATCTATTTCATTCCTAGTAATACTAAAGTTTCAAAATTTTTATTTCTAAAAAAAGTAATGATTTAATAAAATCATCTAATTTTCAACAATTACTTTTAATTTATTTTTGGGCCTTAGTTCTTTAATGTCAAATATAATGATTTAGTGTAGTTTTACATAGGCACAAATGCACAGAGGACAGATCTCAAACAAATACGTTGAAAATATGTTTCATTTTGCTCACAATACAATCAGAACTGAAGATATATTTAGATTGCGTTTAATGCCTTGCCAAGCTATGTACCTGGCTACACATGAGCTTTCCCTATTATTCATCTGAAATCACTGTAGAAAAGCCCAGTCAAGAGAATTTATGAGCTACTTCGGGCAGAAATTTGGAAAAAAGCATGTGTGGTATATTCATTAATCAATGAGAGTCATTTTTACGGTCTTGTTTTGTGCCAGATACTGAAATTAGATCTGTTAGGGGGAAATCTTCCAATTCAAAAGGAGCCCTACTGAAACTGCTTGAGTTCAGCCAACAGATTTCACTCATAACCTTTCATCCCACAGCTTCTGGAAAGCCACAACTGTCATCAGAAATAACTTGCATTTGTGAAATTCCATGTTACTGAATGTTTCGCACTAAGTAAATTCAGAGACGTACACGTATTTAAAGAGATCTAAAACGCAAATTTCATTTGTGCCTTCAAGTCAGTCTCTGGACAGGCATTTTTCAATCTGATTTGAATCTTATACATGCTAAAGAGTGATTATAAGGTATTATATTCTGTGGTAATGCAAACAGAAAGTATAATAAGAAGGAGTCCTGCAGAGAACTATTAAAATGCCATGAATTTAATGAAAGCCCTCCTTTGAAAGCTTGTGAGGAATTAATTTCTTTTCATCTATATGGCCACAAGTCAATAACAGGAATTTTTAAGTCAGTAACTTTTTAGATAATTGAAAATAAGTACAGATAGATTTACTTGCAAGAAATATTTAAAAAATTAATTTGGCAAAAGCAATATACATCATGTTGATTTCAGCTGATGACTGTGGTGTAAATGTACTCACAGTATATAGAACGCATAGTACCAGTCATTAAAGACTGAAACTGGCAGGATCTGCACTACAAAGAAAACACATACTTAACTGTAGATATAAATTAGTTCTAAATATCTCTATAATGAAGCCTGCTAAGCGTGCAGCAATATCTTCAAACTTCACTGTTTTGCTCAATATCATCTAACTTGAAAATCTTCTATGACATGGAGTTTTCTTGACCCTCAAATTAATTAGTTTGATCTCTACTTTTATTTTTAATCTTTCCTAAACCTTCTGGTAGCAGCAAATTGCTTGTGGAGAGCACAGAATTGAATAAAACAGCTGGACTAAACTAATGTGTTGGAGGGAGGAAAAAAGCTTTGCAATTTATTAATGTATTCAAAAGACTGTAACAAAGTTTACAATTTAATTATTGGAAGATTATAGAACTGCTTCACTGCTTCTGTACTGTGTTAAATAAACTGTACGTGCAAGGAGTAATAAATGAAATTGTTAATTTCAGTGCATCCTTAGGGAATAGTAAGAGGGGGAGTTTACATTATTTAGAGCTCCAAATGGATTTGAGTTTATATACAGTAATAAATCTTAACTACATTGTTAATTAACCCTGCCTCAAGCCCCTTTTTGCCTTAGGAGTTGAAAGACACAGTGTCTGTTAGCATAACTCACCATTCATGTGCTTAAAGATGTTTAGGACTGGGAGAATTTGCCGATAATAGGGCACCAAGGCCTCCCCCACCATTTCAGCTGACACCACCAGGTGCTGGATGACTTTCAGTGTGGTGCAGAGGACCTGTCGGTTACGAAGGTTCAGTGCATCTGTGATGCAAAAAGAACAACAGGCAGAAAGCAGAATTAATTTCTAAAATGTAAAGGGAGGGGGAGGAGTCCTCCAATGGACAAATTTAATTAAACTATACTCTGTTGGGAATTGTAAGTGGGCCTTTATTAGCCCAGCTTAGAAAGATCCCAAAGATGGATTGCAGTCCTGATGTTATAAAACACAGCCTTGTCTGATTGTTATTTGTTCCCACAATTTGTGCTGACTCTTCAGTAACCCAAAGAATGCAGCTCATTATTCCCTCATGCTGCCTGTATAATACTGGCGTGGTCCAAACAAATGAAAAATAAATGTTCAGTAAGTACCACTTGGGGCCAATGGAACTATACAACTGCAAGACAACCTGCAAAGGTTGACAACAGATGCATTCTAGTGCAACAATTGGTGTTTGTATGTTTGTACTCATTTATTTAACGATCATTTTATTCATTCAACTGACAATTCCTACTATTCTGAGAATCAGTACAATGAAGCAAATGTTTATAGAAAAAAACCCCAACAAACAAACCTTGTAGGCTTTTTCAAAAGAAAAATATTCTAGGGGGAAAAAAAGGTTTTGTCTAGCCTACTTAGATGTTTCTCTTAGCTTTCAGTGTCATGCTTCTAATCTTATGACACTAAGACATTTCATTAAAACCTCTTGTTTCTTCTCTTTAAATTTTACTAAAAGCAAGTGCTTTGCATTCTTTCTTGTAACTAAAATGATTCACGCTTGAAATAAGTTGTTTTTTTTTCTTGCAAAATCCACGTATTTATAAAAGCATTTCTGAAATTATGCAGCTGGATAAATTTGTCAGCAGTTGTCAGATTTGGTATGGTCTTATATATTGGTCTAATACTACAGTGTTCTGCCCCATTACATAGACTTGTACATCATTGCATTGGGACAGAACTGAAAAAGATAGTTCATATTCATTACTATGTTTTACAAAAAGAGACACTTAAATATATGATTTGAGACACCATAACAAAGTTTAAGCATTTAGAAAAATATTGTAGCAAAGAACAAAAAAATTTAAAGAGGAGTTATTAGTAACTTTTTCAAGAACTGCCTTTTCAAGTGGAAATATTAGGATCAAAGATATCTCTACTTATTGCAGACGTGTTGGAACTAGATGATCTTTAAAGCCCCCTTGCAAATCAAACCATGATTCTATGATTCTACAATTCTACGATTCAGTATTTCCTGTGCTGAGTTTTATAAGAGCACAGGAATACCATTTCATAGGGAATGAAGTAGTATTTTCACAAAGGAGCAATGTCAGTTTTTCCATCTCTTTAAGCAAATGTGTTGTGCCCCACCTGCTTCTGCTGCTTATTACATGCCCGCTGAGTGTTAAAAATCAGAGCTAGATCTCCAAACCAAGGGCAGGGCAGATTGGTTGTGTGAATGGACAGAGACAATTCTAAAAATCAACCAGTAAATAATCTCCTCTCATGCCTCTTGGCATGCTTGTGAACAACATACTGAACCTACTGTTAGAAAAAAGAAAGTCCAAGGTATAAAGGTACTATTCATCAACTTCATCCATGTTAAAGGAGTACTGTTAATTGAATATACAGACTGAATTCCATATTGCTTATTTTCTGCAATAGTCCCTGCTGTAGTCACCAGGCTGCTCTTAATTTCACATTGTCTCTGAGGAAAATAATGTGTGGACAGGAAGCCCAACAATGCAGCATGCTCACGTTAAGTTCCAGCAAAGAGGCTGGCTATTCCAAATTATGCTTTTGTGGATGGATGTTCTAAGGCTTCTTTAGCAAAGAGAGACACCCAGATACAATTTTAAACATTGGGACCAAGTCTCAGGTAGGAAAATACTCTGTTAGAGAGTAACAGGCATTATTCAGTTTCATGTAAGAGTGGTTGGAAGAGCAAGTTTTGAGGTTCCATCGTATAGATTTATTCACTACTAACTTGTCATACACATAAATAATAGCTAACTGAACTAATAGGGAAATTATCACTAACACTGGCAAATTTCAGTGCAACAGTTATGTCATGCATACAAGCATGAATGAATATTTATATACAATTTAATTAATTATTACAAATTAGTAAAATTAATTATTATTACACACAAAATTAATTAAGAGATATAAAAATTAATCATTGACAGAAATCACCGCTTCTTAATTTTTAACAAATTGTACCCACTCCCAGGAATAGTACTTCTGGACTGTAGAAGCTGTCCCAGACTATAAGAAACCTTATTTCTAGGCATGCAGAGTATGTCATGTAAGTGGAAATGGCTATCCAAATACTCCTAGGAAGAACTTTTGGATGGATCCCATCTGATGCTCTAGACTTGTCTCTGTCCAAGTGTAACAGCAGGTACCTGACCATTTCTCGTTGGATTATGGTGGTTTCATCCTGCTCCCCATCCCTATCTACAGCTCAGGGGTATACAGGGTATTCTGAGAATAAATGGTTTTACAACTAAAGATGGAGGCAAAGGATGCATTAAGTACCTCAGCCTTTTCCTCATCCTTTGTCTTATACTTCCCCCTACAAACACTAAAAGACTGGAGATAGATTCTCCTTAGCCCTTCTTTTGCTTCTGATATAGTTAGAGAAATATTTTTAATTATATTTTATGGCAGCAGCCAAATTAAATTTTACTTGGGCTTTGGAACTTCTAATTTTCTCCCTGCATAACATTATTAAAACCTTCTAGTCTTCCTGAATCGCTGGTCCTTTCTTCCAATGGTCATAAACTCTCTTTTATCCCCTGAATTCCAGACAAGTGTCTCTGTTCAGTCAGGCCCATGTGTCTTTCAGCACATGGGAGCAATTTGCTCCTGAACCTTTAAGATTTTCTCCTTGAAGAACATCCAGCCTTCCTGGACCCCACTGCCCTTCAGGACTGCCTCCCAAGGGTCTTGTCAAATGTACTCCTGAACAGGCCAAAGTCTGCCCTCTGTAAGTCTAAGGCTGCAGTTCTGCTGACCTATCTCCTTACTTCTCTGATAATTGAAAAGTCTATCATTACATGAGCACTGTGCCCAAAAGGCCTTCAGCCACCACATCACCCACATAGTAGTCAACCAGTCCCTGGCTTGATTATATTAGGCACTTTATAAACATTCAATTAGGGGCAGTCCCTGCCCCAAAGATACATCACTTTCAAATACCTGTTTATCTTTTTAAAATCTGGTAATTATTTTATGTGTACTACCATCACTACAAACCATTCTCCCACATGAATAAAAGGAAGAAAACATTAATGCAGTATATGAAAAAAGTGTATTCCAATACATTGGAAAATATCAGTGGCATCCAGAGGTTAAGAGAAATTGAAGAAAGTACTAGTATCCTTACACAGGAATAAAGCAGACCATTTAGGAAATTGGTACACTACAGCTACATAGCCCAAATGAAGGAAAGATGCATAATATTCAAAGTATTCCAATTTAGAAAACATTCTAGGCTGTTGCCTCTTGGCCTAGAAGTCTGCTGAATCTGTTATTGTGAAGACATGGATCTTCACACGAACTGCAAAGTGCCCAACTGGTTTGCTTCTCAGTTAAAGAAAGATCCCTTTCTGCTCCCTAAAGGATTTTGAGGGGGCTTTCCTGCCTCATCAGTATGTACTTTTCCTTGGTCTTTTAGACTACTGTAACATTCTCTTGCTAAGCAACAAAACACTCCAACCCAATAAATTGACTCTGTTGCTTGCAAGTTTTGATGTTTTTTGCTTTAATGGTATGAACTGGAAGATTTTGCTTCTGATTTAGGATACACTTTTCCAAGAATCCTCCAGCTTAAATAATACCTCAATTGAAGTATATAATGAAGTATTCTTCATTTGAACATACATTATTTTTACTGCTATAGCTTTTCCAAACAAATATTTTCTGAAGTTCACAATAATATTCTTAAATAAAAGAAAATTTTACAATGATAGCAGCTTAATATCTGATTTAAAAGCTCAGTATCTGAGTTTGTTCTATTTCTACCATTCAAAGCCAGAGATAGTTATGAAACTTGAAAGCATATTTAAAACACCATAGTGCTGTTTATTAAAGCTTATTAGCAGTGAGACAATATAAGATACCAATTCACTGACTTCAGTGAAGATGTCAATTCTGTCTAGCCTCTGTTCTAGGTCAGCCTTTACAAGGCATCAATGTTAAGTCACTGTATTGTTAATTTCAGATAAATTTTATTGGCAATTCATGTAAACTGATGTAAATTTAGTGTTTCTTTTGTTAATTTCCATTAAGAGCAGAAACTTTCCTTAAGATATATGCCACTTGTTTGCTTATCCAGATTTAGCTAGATGTTTACATATAAAACAATAGAAATAATTATTTTTAAACATTCAAATCTTTTCCTTGAGTAACGCTTCTTATCTCTTAAAGACCTAGAAATTATATAAGTTGATATCTTTTCTTTCTATGTGGCAGTTTGGAAAATCCTATCTCAGTCCCAGACAGTGTCTATAACAGAAGCCACAGTTCTCCTCTGATAGATGAGATTGATAGATTCTATAAGCCAGGAAACAAGACAGCATTTCTCCCAATACACAGTGGATCTTTTTCATGACACAATATAGTTCCACAGAAGAGATCAAATCAGAACATGCTCTCCCAGATAGCACATTGATATCCTGAGCTTTATAGAATCAAATCAGTTTGCCTAAACTTCTGTCTCTTCTTTAACTATTAACTATAGATTTTGCTCGTTATATTAAAAGTTATGTTGATAATGTAATTTTTCTCTTCAACTTCTTTTTGAAATACACTTGTGCATCTATGCTTAGAATTGCACCAACATTTTCCATTTTCTATTTAGATCTTGCAACCAAACATTAAAAACAATTTATTTTGCATTCATATCTCTCATTCAATTGGTAAATGAGGCAACAGTTTAAGACAATTCTTTGCCTGAAGCAGAACAAGATACATAGAGTATCCTGTGAGGTAAAAAGCACTCAGGATAAAAATGCTTGACTGTTGTGATCTACTTAATCTTGTTGATCAAGGTTTTATTTTAAATTCACAGAGTCAGGTTTGAAGAAATCCTAACATGAGGTGTTCTCAAAATACAATTGATTAAAGTGATACATACTTCTCTTTCAAAATTTTGTTCAAAATCTTCAAAGTGCATAATACTTAACTACCTGTAGTTATATAATAGTACTATGCTAAACTTACAGAACAGTAATGAAGACTGTTACAAAACACAGCATTTCAATCAAGAGTGAATAAAAACCAGAATAAGAACCTTGTGTTCTGTACTTTTTAGAAGTCCAGTAAGAGCCTGATCCAAATAACAATACAGATGTACACGAATTACTTTCTGTACAACTGAAAGAGTGATGTGTTACAGTGAAACAATGGGGAAGATAAATAGGGGCATGAAAACCTTATGCCAGTTTTGTCATCAAAGACCTTTTTTTGTAAAGCCAAAGTCTAAGGGACAGAAAATGCTAAGATCCATAGTGAAACACTGATTTTTTCAAAAAACATGATATAGCAGAATGTGGAAGAAAAAGTCAGTCAGTGGCTTCTTTCAGCTTTAGTTGTGCTTCTAATTGTAGCATTTTACTAGATTAGCTCCTATAAAGCTTGAATTCTATTAACATTTGTGGGCCCAGTTTAATTATATAGTACAAAGAACACTTAGAAGAGAGTCCCAAAAACCTGCTCATTGACTATGCCAGTGTAGAGTTTCTATCCATTCCTAGGTGTACATTCTTTCTTCTGTGCTAAGATACTGAAACTACTCCGAATATCCACCCTCCTGATGAAAACAGGTCTGCTATCACTGAAATGTGATGCCATTTAGAAAAAAGGTCTGCAGAATCAAAGAAGTACAGACATCTGTACTGCAAATCCTAATCTAGCATTCTAAATGTTCTCTAGATCATTGAAGAAGAAGAATGCAGACAAGAAAAATCTGACAAAACAGTTTTCTTAGATTCTCAAAAGGAATTTAATAAGTTCCCTCACTGAACCTCCAAGACTTCCACAGAAATAAATACTGACTTAGAGTTAGAAACTGTGGGCAGAGGAAGAATATCACTAGTAAGGCCTTGCAGGAATCTGTGCTGAATTTCATGCTTTTCACTAGATCCAAATGTGATTTGGAACAGTCTTCACTGATGATAACAAAGATTTCTGATGATATCAAGTTATTCCAGATACCAAAGACAAGGACTGACTCTGAAGAACTGTACAGAAAAACTGGGTGATAAAATTGCAGATGAAATTCATTACTAATAAATGCTAAATATAATACATTTATGAATTCAGGAATAAATAGCTTTAACTCCAACTTTAAAAGTCAGAGATGTTAATTACAGATTTCACTTTGCAAACATGGATGAGATTTATCTTTATTGAATAAGGAACACAGATTCTCCTCACAGAAAAGAGTAAAGAGAATAATAAAGGAGCTACTTCCTAAAGCAGTTGAAAATACCTGAAATGACCAGTTTTGGGCAGAAGAATCTAACATAAACCTAATTGCAACTACTTGTACTGGCTGATGAAACCTGCAGGGGAAATGTTTTAGTATTTGAATATCAGAACAATTTAAAAAAATCAGAGACCTTTGATTTCTTTAAAAGCATTTTAAGTCTATAAAAGCATACTTGTTTGCTTTTGTCTTTAAGTCTGTGACCTTAATAACCAGGACTGGTTCTCATGAACCACAGTCAGCCAGGAGGAAAATTACAATTACATTAGTGTTTTAACTTACTTTCTGCAGGTGAGAGAGATCAACTTATATGATTTGCAGAAATAAAATTACAACAGACCAGAAAACCATATTTATTCCATAAAAATATTGCAGAACTTTGTGAAAGGAAGTATTTAACAGTCATTAAGTACTCCTAAATACTGTGAATATGTGAGAACTATGACTATGCTTGGAACAACTGCTAGCAACACATTCAACTTTACATATCTAAATGCAAAAGTGACAATGATTTGACATTAAATAGGAATTAACTACACTGTAGTCCAAGACAACATTTTTCATGCAAATAGAATGAACAATAAGAAAATGGAAATCAAGTGCAAACAGAATGTGAACAATAAGAAAAGAGAAATCAGTTTTATTTGGAATTTTATTAAACATTAAAAAGGACTCTGTAGGTGACACTGAGAGAGGAGTGCTCTATTCATTTCTCTAAATCTGACTCACAAAAATATCTATTACCTTAATTAAATATTTTTAACAAAGTATCCTTGATTTACTGTATCACAGGTATCCTTGATTTACTGTATCACAGAAGTTATGTTTAACAGCATGGTAAAAGTCCCAAGAAGGAAAACTTCAGTCTTCCTTCAGATGGAGATTATTCTTTCTGGACTCAATCAAAAGAACTGGTCTGCTGACTGGAATTGTGTAGAAACAATACTTCCTTCTAAGTTACAAGTGCAAAGATGAGAGCTTTTCTAGCTTTTAGGCCTAAGCTGAGATTGTCTACATATCTGTTTTAGGATTCACAGCACAGAACAGAGAAGATTCTGGCAAGTGGGTGATCCAAGATACTTAAGTGTTTGATTTCACATTATTATCTTCATTAGCAAAGCTATATTAAGATCTTCCTATTGATAATTTCTAGCCATTCAATCCAACGTCTGTGCAATGGTGTACTGTTCCTTCATATGTGGGAGTGCATTTATAAATTAGACTATTGAAATGATCTGACTTTAAAAGTAATGCCACTTTAAAAATATTTTTGATTTATTTTACAGTTGGGTTCTTTGGCTATGTTTTTTTTGTTGTTGTTGTTTTTACATATCTAGATGAAAGTATCACCAAGTTGCTCCATAAACAATTGCATTAGCAAAAGTCAGAGTGTGGGAGCTGGAACAATTGGTGACTTTATGCAGGCAGGGGTTGAAAACTCCTACAACTACATTGCCAGCAAAGCAAATGTGAATGCCAGCATGCTTGCTGCCTTTGAAAGCAGAGGAGGTGCTTCCATGCACTGTGTTGCATGGCCCTGATGTTCCTCACAGAAACAATAGACAAAGGTGCAGAAACTTCTGGCTCCCTCAAGTGTTTATTTCTGCACGTGTGTCTCATGCAGAGAACATTGAGGAACCCTGAAGTCAGGAATCTGAGAGTTACAAAAGCCAGCAAAAGGACTTAAGGATTTTCTGATCCAATCGTTATGGGAAATGTAATATTAAAAGTAATAATTTTTCCCAAAAATGAACATCAAAAGGAATTTTACACTCCCATAATGACCACAGATAAAAACATAGAAAGGCTAGACAGACTCCTCTGTTTCCTAAAAATAAAGGAACTCTCATGTAAACTACAGACATCTTTGCTACCCCAGGGGGCTGTGCCTGGGTTCTGTTCAGCTTTCTACCACCAATGCAATCTGCAATGTGGGGCAAAATTGGCCTCCTTCTTCTGCTTTTTTACCTGTCTGTAATATGAAAATAGCAATATGGATCATCCTGGCAAAGAATATATGTGGCTGTTTATTGTGCATCAGAACTTTCATGATACTGCTGCAAAGTACTTTGCTATTTGCCATATATCTCAATTTAATATCTTTGCTGAAGTTGAAATAACTCAGACAATGGGTTTGCCCATATCTTATGTGAAAGGGAGCAAAAAGTCCTATATCTTAAGTAATCCCATTTTCTGTGTTTGTGCTATATTTATTTTTAGTTGGATTCCTCACAAGTTTGACATAAACAGGTAATTTGTTTCTTCTGAGTTTTATGTCATGCAATGACTGGATTTATAAACTATTTTATAATGTTTTTCCAGTGCATGATACAATATATTCTGAATTTATATTTTGAGAAATCAAAATATATTTTGAACATTCTTCTCCCTGAGAAATTAATGCCTCCAGCCTGAGGGATTTTTTCTTCCTCTGAATTTCCAGTAAAAATATTCCTTCTCGCAAAAAAGTTCCTTCCAGTGTGACAAACAAAAAAAGTAATTATTTTTTAACTAAATGCATTCTTCTTTATTATTTTAATCGTATTTCAGGTATTTTAGAAGAGAATCTATGCCTGTTCATTTCAATTGCCTGTCATTTTTTAAGTCACTGCTTGTTTAACAAGAAAAAAAATTGAAAGGATTTGGACTTAGAATAACCCACTGATTGATTAAATAATATTATTTTCATTTTTAATGATATAGTGTTCAAATGTGTGATCTTTAAGCAAGGATGGCTGTAAGACAAATTCCTCCCTAAATCATTAAAATATAATACAGAATTCTAAGATTTCATTTAAATGCTTTAGAGAATATTTAGGTCTTTACTAACATATTCCTTTGATGACCATGCCAGAGAGAAAACTGCTTTTAAAAGCATTCTATCTGTAGAGTTGTTTTTCTGACCTTCTTTTAGCCTTTTCCCCTAGATCATATATATTAACTTTCCTAACAATCAATTGATTCACTCTTTCACAGTAGAAATATGGTAGTGGTCTAGAAGAAGACTGGTTAATCAGAAATAACTCACCCAGTGGGACACTTTAGAGACAGTAATCTGTGTAAAACATAGCTGAGTTTATTGTGGATGCTGCTGAGTCACAGAAATGTATAGCTACGACTACACTGCTGTATTACACAGTCATAGCAAATTAAAAAACCCTTAAAAGTACACATTTTCAGACTCCTGGAGATGGTGGTGTCTTCTTTTACTATTAGTATGGCTTTAATTATGAAGAAGCTGTTATTATTGATAACACTTAGACTCTTCAAATATTAAAACTGATAGAGAAGCATTTTTAAAATAAAAAATAAGCACTTTAGAATAAAAAAAGCAGAAACAACAACTAAATTTAGCTAGCAGATTCTTGAATGTATTCCAGCACCATAAATTATGACTTAACACTACAAATCAAACCCACAAAAATATCCTTAACTAGAAAACTCTTTCTAATTCTAAATGCTGTGCAACTGCTAAAGCTTCCAGGTAATTAAATCTAAGCTAGATTCTGTTCTCAGAAAGATTTTTAAATCCCAACTGAGGAGATGCTGTCATAAACCTGCAGTCTTTTCCAAAGAAATTATATCAATTCTCTCTTCACGTGTTTCCCCTTCAGAGTGAAAAAACGGTAACATTGTTTTCATAACCTTTCTCAAGTGTCACAGAGTAAACATTCTGAATATTGTATATTCCTTTTGACATTTTCGAAACTACGGTAAGATAGAGACAGTGACATCTATAATCAATCTTTTTAAAGTTGAGAAAAAAATTGAATGAAAAAACCATAATTCTGACCCTTCCCACACTATTATTTCAGTATTATCAGGCTCCAAACTACATTCACCTCCTGTTTTACAAAACTGTATTGAAAGCTGAACTGTCTCATGGACAGGAAAAAGAACAGCAATGATTAATTAAAGATTAATGATTAATCATAAAAAAGAAGCCAAGTTTAACAAATATGAGCATATATTCATATAAGTGTAGCATGCAGATTTAAGAATCACCATATCTAACTAGAGAAGGATGATGGTTCAGTATAATATCTCTTCAAGGTACTAACCTAAAGAAAGGAAAGGACAAAACAATATATCTGAAAGACTAGGCGGTTCAAGAAAATAAATTTTAGTGATAATACACCTGAAGTTTAGGGGTATTAAATTTGTGTTAAAATAATTTATTGCTTTTCACAATTTTTTTCTACAAAAAACTGTGTTTAACTATATAAAACCTTCAAAGTAATGTTTTTAAAATGCCACCTGTTGATTTCTCCAGTCATTTTAGATGAACTGGTCTGTACAGTAGTGGATTTACATTGTAAATATAGAAAATCACCTAAGGAAATGTCACTTCACTTTTCCAAAGACCAAGTGCAACCCTGTAATAAGAGAAACATCAACCAGAGAGTCTATTCTGAAATACTGCACATATCAGGTGATTGAAGGCATAACGTTTCTGGCCTTATATCTTAAAATTTATTGACTTTTGCAATAATTTTCGTGTGATGTTCAGGCTGTCATGTTTTACAGCTTAATTAGCAACTTTTCCAAAATTTACATAATATAAATACAATTTATGGATTTTTCTCCTACATGTTCACTTACTTTTTATTGGGATAATGAGCTGAGGAACAACAGGAAGAATCTTGCTTCCACCATGCTCCAGCAGGTCATGGACTCCTTGACGAGCAAAAAACTCATATGGAAATTCTGTTTCACAAAGCCCATCAAAGAACAAAGGCAGAAAGTAATGATAGTCCAGATCTTCAATCTCTACCTGAAAATACAAAATAAATAAACAGATAAATCCAATTTTTCAGTACTAATACAATGTGATCAGGCCAACAGATAATTCATGGCACTTACACAGGCATGTTTAGTAAATAATAATTCATTTTTTATCACTGAAGTATATATTGAATCACAAGTATGGTTTATCACAAGATTTTAAAATACAGAAATATTAGAACTAAAGAAGAGGATAAAAATTAATATACTTCCATATATTTTCTATTTTTGATAAGTCAGTACAGATTCTTATATTCTTGCTTACACACTTTGCAAGTTACCTACAGGAATCAAACCAGTCATTTTAAGAACAATACTCTGCTTCTTACAAAAAAAAATTTGATGTTGTATCTTCACGTGAACACTCAAAACAACAAATAAGAGAAACAATCCTGTGAACAGCAAATATCCAGCACAGCACATACATCAATATTTGTACAATAATTCCCTAATTTGTTGGATACTGACCTAGTTTATTTCCTATTAATTTCAAGAGCAGAATTATAAAGAAATTCCATGGTTCTCTACTGTGAAGTAAAGGTATAGAAATGATGTATGTATTTTTAATAGGAATTTCCTTCCAATCCTAAATTACAAAGTATGCTAATTTTAACAAATAATGGAGGGATTTTGCACTCTAGCTTTCTTCCCTTTTCCTTTTTTTCATCCATTAGGACTCTACCACAGACACTCAGGCTAGCCAGGGAGAAACAGAAGTATGTTTATGGCCTGTCAAAGCTCTGAATACAGCTGAGAAGTAACTCAACAGCAATGAATTTTCTCTGAAAGAATATGATCCTCCAAATCACTTGGAGACCAATCCATCTCTTTAAGAATGCGCTTCTGTCTTTAAAATGCTGCTAAGCTGCTACCCAGTTTTTCCAGTGAGATTTGGTAGTATCCAGGTAAGATTCTTCACACCTAACAAGCTTTGTCACACAGTCCAAACTGAAGCTCAAAATATCCTAGATAAAATTTGTCAGGTTAAGCAAAACAAAAAACCCACCCATTGAATTTAGAACAGAAATTGCAGTCTCACTTGAACTGTGGAAGTCTGAACTACAGCAGCCAAGAACTGAACTTTACAATTCTTGGGTAAACCACACAATCAGGAAGTAGCACATAGATATTCTCTGTTTGATACCATGGTTCATTTTTCTCCTTGCTTGACTGAGTAGATCTGAATCCTGGTCTGGCACACCTTAGCTACTGACTTCAATCTTTCATGTTGAAAGAGATCAATCCATGTAAATCAAAATTAACTGGAACTGATACTCAAAATAAGTATTATGCATTTGCTGTGAGTGTCTCACTACTGGCAGACATAGTGCCAATGACACACTAACACAGCCTCACATGCACTGATTGTTAATCTCTTACAGGAGATTAAAAGGGCAATGGCATAATACCTATTCACTGATGTGAAAGAAATCAAGTCCCAATAGTGGATCATGCAGGAGAAGGAACAAAGGAAACTTACATTTCCTGTTTCATCAACATCATATATTGTTTGCTTCACTGTAATTTTTTTCTCATTGGCTTTTTCTTTACAAGAAAAACATCAAATGCCTGTATAGGCAATATGAACCCAGGGAAATGGCCTCAAGTTGCTCCAGGGAAGGTTTGGATTAGATATTAGGAAAAGTCTCTTCACAGAAAGGATTGTAAATCACTTTCCAAGGAAGTGGTGGAGTTGCCAACCATGGAAGTGTTCAAAACCTGTGGCTATGGCACTTGAGGACATGGTTTAGTGGTGAACATGGTGGTGGTGCTGGGTTAACAGTTGGACATCATGGTATTTTCCAACTTAATGATTCTATGGTTATATAATTCTGTGGATATACTGTGGTCAATTTGTGAGAAACTTCAAAAATAACACAATAATTAAGTAAAAAAAAAGAAATTAGATATTATGGTTATTAATAAATAAAATAACAAGAATTAAAAGACATTGAAATTCCTAATTGATGGGGTTTCTATTTCTTGAGGACATTCAGCATGCTACTAGCAATACTCAGTAGATGATAAAAGAAGTTGTCTCCAAAAGTCACAAGAAAGTTGTATCAGGTAATAATGGACCAGGAGGTCAAAAAATCATTGACAAAAAAGCAGGACGAAGAAGAAGCATTTTTTTCATCTTCTTTGTCAACAGAACAACAAAACTTTCTTTAATATATAATGTTTAATTTGTAATCTGTAATTTTTTGGTATTGAATGTTTTAGTTTCAGAAAATCAAAACCAAAGCCTGTAACAGTAACTTGCAACTGGCAAAAGCTTCAGATTTTAAAGAGAGAGATACAATTAGTAATGTCAGCTTTTTTTTTTTTTTTATAAAAAGGGAGGTGTTTCACAAGGCAAAACACCTTATCACACTGTCTTATTGAGATGGGGTTTAGAATGTATTCCTTATATGGGTATTTGACAACTCTTTTAAAACTAAAAAGTATTTTCACAGTGAAAAAATGTCCTTGATACACATCCATGTTGGGTTACTGAATCAGAATTTGCATCTTTTTTGCTCCAAAGACACACATGCCTCATTTCTTTTCTCCCAGTCTTTATTAATACCTCCCCTAACTGTAACTGCCAGTTATCTTTCTTCTCAAAGATTTGGCATTTCTGATACTCTATGCAATTTTTTTTCCTTTTTTTTGTGCTTGAAATATGCTTTTTCTGTTTCAGATATGAAGAAAGCTTCTCTACTTAGAAGCTTGTCAGTGTTTTTCAGCAATAATAACTGGTTAATAAAAGATATCTTTATCTATCAATTCTGTATTACGGTTGCATATTACATATACATAGGAATGATATATCAACTTTAAGGTAAATATGATTTCAGGATTTAAAAACAACTCACATTTTTACACACAAAATGTACAAAAGGTTTATTACAAGAAATCTTTTACAAAATAGACATATGACAAGCTAGTGATTATAAAGTATTTGTGTGTACTCCTCAGTTAGTTCCAAATGCCTAAATGGTTGGCAACTAGCATGGCTCTGAAAATGATTTTGATTTCTAACTTATTTCTTGAAGTGTCAGCTGTCCAAGCACATGGGCAATTTTTACTTAGCTTTTTTTGCTCTATAATAACTCCCACAATATGGAAATCAGAAATATTTTGTCTTACATTCTATGGTGTGAAACTCTTTCCTTCTGTGTTTACTATTTAGCTTTTGAAAGTGGCTATTATACAGCTGTTCAGAGAAAAATGTGGTTTTTCTCATTTTGCCTACAACATCCTTTTGTGTTTTACATCCACCCACAAAAAATGCTGATTAATGCTCAAATTCCTGGCAAACTTGTCCACATCTGAAAATGATGCTGTAGCTATGGATTTCAAGAAGAAATCTCACAATAACTCTTATGAACTTCTGTACTAGTGGTTTGTAAATTTTGCAGACATAGCCTCTGAATTTTCAGTAAAGAGGCACTAATAAAAATTAATGCATAATTTATGATTAAATAACAAAAGCAACCATAGAATAAGTAAAATCTTATGTTTCATGAAACTTTCAGGATCCTTATATGTTCTAAAATCTCCCTAGGTGAAAAATAATACACAAGTAATAAGTGCTGCTTTATTGTTACATAAAACTAATGTACAAGATGGGAGGAAACTAATTGCAGAATCACAGTCAATTTGTCCAGGAGAGAATCTGTTCCTATGAATAGTAAGTGGCAAGTCTGCTGAGGCAAAGAAAAATCAGGTAAAGATTCTAGACTGACAATAGAAAAATAATATATGTGGCTAATCTGTCGGATAGATCAAGAAAACAAATGTTTGAGAGAACTTAAGGTATAGAAGAACTTTGACAACAATGGTTTCATTGGTCTTCCTTAAACAATTTTGCACAAAAATATAAGAGAAACCTGAGTTTTGGAAAGTAGTGTTTAAGCCAAATAATTTGATTTTCGATCTCCTTTCACACAACTGATTATATTATACTATGTCTTTGATCTGATTATTGAAAAACTGGATTTGATCTCCCAGAAACATTATGTTTAACTATGTATGTACTCATTTAATGTCTTGGTCTAAGGTATTAAAATTAAGTAAGGAAACTCTAGAATTGGTGGGTCGATAAGGACAAACAGGAGTTTTTATAAGGCTTGTAAAGATTTTGTAAGGATTCTTTGGTAAAACAATAGTTTCTCTTAAGTTTTATTTTAATGTCTATTCTTTAGGTTAATTAAAAAAGAAAAACAGCAACATTTTTCAGCAGTCTCAGTTTTTAACTTCCTTTACACTTTTTCTTCCAAGATTTCTTTCAATCTTTCTTTTTTTCCTTCCAATATCCTGTACAAATAGTCAAGATGAAGCCTGTGCATTTCACAGGTTTTTTTTTCTTGCTTTTAATATATTTGATGCATAATGGCATATTAGTTTTAAATCTTCACTATGGAGCAAGTAATGCTTGCTAGTATTTCCCAGACTTGCCTAGATAGATCTTTCAATATGTTAATTTTATTTATGGTTCAAAACAAAATTCCACTGTTCCACCTAGTCCCTAGAAATTTTCTAGCAAGAAAAAAATCTCTTTTTAGTCTGCTCTATTTCATCTTCTAATAGGGTCATACTACAGTGATTTTTTATGCAAAGAGGCTTCGTCTAAGTAATTACCTGTGTCTTATTAAAACAAAATATAAAAAAATAAATAAAATGGAAAATACGGTTGTGCCCGTATTTTCCATTCTGCAATGAAATGCTAAAATACTTATCTTAAAACAAGTAGATTATCAGTCAAAGAGATACAGATAATGGCAAGGGACCTAATAGAAACTATTTAACTCAGTCAAACTGCATTTAGAGCCTCTTTAACATATCCTGTAGATATTTAACTTCCCACAAGAAGTTAAATTACAAAAGAAAATATTTGCCTCCTATGATAAATTGAGAGAAGCAATAAGAAATGTCATTGAAGTGTTACTACACTGGATATTTGAATTTAGCTTTGGAATAACTCCTCATGTAAAAATAAAACCCAAAATCTAAACCCCTAAAAATACAGAAATGTTAATACATAATCTTGAACTTACTGTATTTTCTACTACCTTCATATTAGTCACAAAAAGAACAGTTATATATTTTATACACCAAGCATGATGCCATATCCCTGGAATATCCCTTCAGTCAGTTGGGCTCATCTGTCTTGTCAGTGCCCCAACCCAACCTCCCATGCACCCCCAACTTCCTCACCAGTGTGGCAGAAAAGCCTCTGGCTCTATGTAAGCCCTACTCAGCAATAACAAAAACATCTTGATGTTATCAACCCTCCATTCAGCACACATCCAAAATACAGCTCCACAGCAGCCACTGTGAAGTTAATTAACTCTATTCCAGCTGAAACCAGCATGATATGATAACCAAAATATTTTCTTTTCAGTTGCCACAGCTGAAAGTGACAATCTAATCTTACTGAGGTTATTGAGGTGAGGAAAATTAATAGTCAACATGAAGGTCATATGATTCCCTAATAACTAGAGGATCAATGGCTGGCTCAGAAATGGAGGCAAGTAGAAGGATATGAACTTGTGTAAAATCTTCTCCAGCGAGAGATAGAGTAAAAAAAGGCAGCCTGAAATCTCTTCCTATAAAAGTAACTTCAGAAATTATTTTTATTAAAGAAATGTGAATCTCTAAGTCTGTCAGCCATGCCATCCAGAAGATAATCTAGCACATTTCTGTGACGAGGGGATTTTAATCCTGCATTTTCATAAATATTTTTAATTGTACTGCTGGGATTTAAATTCTTAAAACACCTCACTCATAATACAGAGCGGGAAAGTCTTGTGAAATATAGAGGAGGATCAGTGTATCACCCAGAAATAACAGGGCAACAATAAACCCTTGGATTGTGGGATGTAGGCCTTAAAGTATGATAGGCAATATTGAAGCGACGGATTAACAGCAAGGACTTCTGCTACAGTATAGGAGTTCATCAGTGTGACAGGAAATAGAGTTGAGCCAACTAATTCATCATTATGAGCTACCAATGTGTTGCAGCTATGAAAAGGCTAAATATTATTTAAAATGTATTAGCTATTTCTAGTACAAATAGGAAAGCATAAGGTTACTGCAGAAGGCAGCCATGAGACCTCACTTATCATTATCATCAATTTGCCCTAATATAAAATATATAGAATTTATTCTCATTGATTCATCACTGGAAATTAGAGGAGAAAACTGATATATAGGAACACACCAATCTGAAAAGGAAATTAAGTGCCGACTTGTTCTTATTTACTTGGATTCTGATCGCATGAGATTTTCTGAGTCAACTGATTGCTAAAAATGCATATAAAATATGCTATTACTTCCATACAGCAAATATCTGTAGACTACACTTCAAGGACTCCTTTCTTTTAATTGATGGGAAGCATTATGAATAGAAGATTAGCACTCTGAGAAAAGGGCTCTGTAAACAAGTCTCTGACAAATGTGGAACGTACTTGAAAACTGTTTGCGTGAAGCAAACAAGATAACCTCAGTAGCAGGCAAAAGTACTTCTGCTACTTCAGAATGTATGCTTATCTGCTTACATCCTTCTTGCTCTTCAAAGGCTCTCTGACACATTTTGAGAAACTGAATTGTTCTCCTTTTTCTTTATGTGATTTATCATTATGTTTTTAGAGTTCCAAAGGACAGTAATGTAAAACTTTAGATTAAGAAAAAGAATAATAATTTCTCTGCATTTTGTTCATCTCTCATGTTTGCAATTGCCTAATATGAGCATTACGTGATATATAAAGATCAATTGCATATTTTAAAGCCACATGACATTACATATATTATATACACCTACACTGAGAGTTGAAATGGAATTAGTGACTCTATTGGGGTCTGTAGCCTGGTGGTAGATTAAGTTCCACCTTCAGCTGCAACATCTAAGAACCTCCTCCAGATTCATTTAAGTACCAGCAAGAAGCAGAGGACAAGCTCTTGTCCTTTACTACAGAACACACAGAGGACTATCATTGCAAAGAAAAATGTTCCATTTTGCAGACACTTTATCAGACACCAGAGGATAACTCTTGTTGGACAGGGAAAGCAAAGACACTAAGACTGTCCCAGGCAAGGGGAGAAGGATAGGTATAGCCCACTCTCCAAGGCTGAGTTTGAAGGCAGAAGGAGCTGGCTGCAAGACTCTCTCACTGTCTTCTGAGGAAGATATTTTGATCTTCTTTTATTTAATTCACGCAGTATGAAGTTAATTTTAAACATCTTCATCAGAAGAACGAACCAGTTTGTTCATCCCCAGAAAACAAATACAATGCAATACGCCAGTAAAGAACTAATTTTAAATGGTTCTTTTTTGTTCAAGGTTTGTACCATTTTAATAGGATGAAACCTAACACCTCATGTTATTTTTAAAGAATTGTGAAAGTAAATCAGGAGAGTGTCAACTGATTGTATCCCATTAGTGAAACTAGTGGCCAAACAAATTTGGTTTGTTTTAGTTTTTGATGTTCTTTTCCTTTCTATTTGCCAATTTTTCATGCATGGCTGTTTGTCAAATTAACTTGAAATTATTCGGTTTTAATGAAAAAAACACAAAGCACAAAAATTAGAGATAAAGAAGAGCACTCTGACAAAGATATACATAAAGTGTGTGTGGGAAAAGTTAAATACAACTCTCTGAAGATTTATTTTGTTTTAATAATTAAACTATAGCATAAAATAACAAAAAACCACCTACAATATAATGCACAACTAGACTTACCCATCCATCCAGATTTGTCATGTCTGACATATAAACGTAATGAAAACTGGCAGTTTTATGTTGTTGGAAATTGTGGAAACTTATAAAACATATCATTAAACATTATCATTTGTATTTTCACACACAATTAAAAAATAACAAATGACAAAACAAAATTAGAATAGTGATTTTTCTATACTAGGAGCATTTTATGATACAGTTCATATTAGCTTCTGACTTGATAGTTATCTCATGTATGAAAATGACACTTCTCCCCAAGAAAGAGCAGAGTCTGAACATTTCCACATAAACATGCAAAATCCAGAAAGATACTATAACACAATGGGAATTCATTAGAATGCTGTATATCTATGCCAGGAACTCTTGCATAACAAAGAAGTTATGCAGTCAAACTTCTTACTAACAAGGAAGTTATGCAGTCCAATCTTCCTGAAACAAGGAGAAAGCAGGACCACAATATGTCCTTCTTCATTAACTTCAGTACTAGTACAGAGGAAAGCCAAAATGTTCTCACTGCCTCCAAGTATGCTTGAGAAAGAGCATGGACCAAGAGTACTTTTGGACCAGATGACTGTCTTGAGGAGATGAGGCCAACCACCAGAAATCCTTTGTCCCATGGCTTCCAAGAGACCTGGAAGATGGCTCTGAAGTTACTTCATATTTTTCAGTTATAACCTAGTGGAATGAAATACCCAAGACAATGTACGAGCAACACTGAAAGGTCCTCAAAGGTAAATTGCAGACAGGTGAATCAAATCGTAAGTGAACAAATTCTAAATATTGACATAACCCAGAAACAGAAGGGAATACTGCACCATCTGCTGGCTGACACCAAACACTGTGAAGGTGTTTTATTTCAAGAGTAAACAATGTAACAAAATAGGTAGGATACTACTGAAAATGTCCAGGTCAAATTTTGGAACTAACCGTCTGTGTTACCATAGAAAAGTTAAAATCCTCCCCCTATGAAATTCCATGTTATTTCAAGGAAGTAAAAATTCAAGACAAGCACATAATTTTCAGAACTCATAAGCAACAGCACGACTAACAGATGTTTGCACGAACTGTATCTATGCTTAAAACCAAAACAGGGTGTGAGTCATTCTCTGAGCCTGATGCTCAGTAGCATGGAAGAGATAATTTCTGTACAGCTAAATTCTTTGATTCTTTGTACAAAACAGGGTAGTTGACTTTAAATCATATACTGTAAATAGTCTTGGTAGTTGCTTATCCTGAATCACAGATGAGCATTATCTAGGCAAATAAGCACTAGACAGAATTATAGCAGGGGCTGTGCTATCTGCATACTTAAACAGTGCTGTGTCAATGCTCAAGGCCACACTGTGATATGAATGGCCCTGTTACTTTTCTAGGACACATGTGGATGCTGGCATGACCTACACAAATTGAGATGGAATAAAATGTAGAAACACATTTGAAAAAATAATTCAGCGGAAGTTACCTTGCATAATGTCACAGCATATGCACAGCCATGATACCCAGAGCCTCATTATACAATGTCAGAAAGCTTCAACTCATACACAGTAACACCACGCCAGTTCAGAAGGCTGAACACACAGACCTATCACCCCACTCCAGAAGGCAGCAAGTACCTACCCTTCTTGTTCTTTAGCCCAGCCTTTTATACCCCTCAGGTTCATGCATTGCACCTGTGTGCCCTCTGTTCCCTTTGGTGATTGGTCAGTGCACCTGGGCACTCTGTGTCTCGTTACCTTCAATGCTGCTCACCTGCTTTTCACAGCTGTAGCCCATTGGGGATGAGGCTTCACTGCAGACCTATTCCAAATTACCACAAACTGTGTGCCTACAGCATAACTTTTAAGTATGGTATTAAATATATCCAAGTGTATATGAGGAAAATTTTGGGTGTGGAGGTATCAATCAAGACTATTAAGGAAGTTGAGTTGATTAGACAGTATTACTTTCAGGAAGCTAAAAAAAAAAACCCAGTTTGGGAGGAGATTAGAGTGGCTTATGGCATCTGACATGGGTGTCTATGAAATGAGACACCTGAACATAGCTGTTACATTGACAGTGTAATTGAAAATGGCAGTTAACAGCTGGAAAGAAGTCTTCAGATGACTTTCAGTCAATACATCCATTGGCATTTACCAGTTGGAAAGAAGTCTTCCGACGACTTTCAGTCAATACATCCATATGATCTTTGCTGATTTTTTTAAAAAATAATATGCTCTGAAAAAATTCAACAGAGACTTAAATATTGTAATTACTCATTTCCTTCTTTGTGGCATATTCATTTACCTGTGATAATTTATCAAGTTATAGAAATTTGGATTTTTTCACACACTGCTATGCCAGCCCATACAGAAGGGCTTCATATATTAGGTACAATGTTAGTGTTATGATAATTGAGTGTACTCATAATGGAAGAATGGAGCAATTTTGGTAAAATGGAAAACATTAAAATGGACTACAATACTCAAAGGCTTTATTTTGATGGGTTAGGAAAGTACGAGATAAAATTGTTCTTTAAGTTATAAAAATTTAAAAGCTTCTCTAGTGTGGGTAAACCAAATGGTCACTTGCCCAAGTTCAAGTGAAATTTCTTCTAGTAAAATATATTTTCTAACTTAACAACAGAACAAGTTGGTAGAGGATTATATTCTAATTAGAACCATGACTAGCAACCCTGCTTTAAATATCAGAGCATGGGTTTTAATGCTACATTTATCTTGAAAATTCATGTGTCCTGTAATCTGAAAATGTCTCAGAGGTTTTTAATTTGTTTACAGAGTGCATATTACTCTGAGAGTCTAGACAAATTTAAGAAGGAAAAATTAAAGTACTGTATTAGTGCATTTTTCTATTTTGAAAGCAGTCTTTAATTCTGGAAACAACAAAGAAACTATTTCAAATTATTTTCCCAAGATCCCATAATCCTTCTTACATCATGTCGATCTTCTTTGCAGGCATATCTACAGTCTTCACAGAAAATTGCAAAATACTCCTTTTAAAATACATGTATTTAATATGTGAACATACTACACATATTGTGACAGTGTTTGCCAATATAAAATCCTACAACTAATACACATGAATTGAAGACAATAATATTCTGAATATATATAAATAATAAAAATATTTGGAGTTTGCATAGCCAACTTAAAAAAATGTTCCAATCAACTGCTTTCAAAACCAGAAGCCATTAAGAAATCAGCTAAATTTTGTGGTTTTAGCTCAAAATTAGACTTCTTGCCATTAAAAAAAAAGAGCATCACATTTACTAAGATTATTTAGTATGGTACTCACTAGCCACAACAATGCTATAAATTTTAACCATACAGAATTTTGACTAAAGAACTTTTATTCAGGCTAGATGAAACTCTCCTGAAAATTATGGGCAAGGACAAACTAACACAGAAGCTCAGATAAATAACAACTGTAGAATATGGCAATGATAGTTCTGGCTGATTTTTTATTTTCTTCGAAGGTAATAAAAAGTGTAAACTGAAGACAAATTTGTAGAAAGTAAACTGAACTTTTATAAAATAAGTATCAGTTAAATAAAGTAAAATGAATAATGGCAAAATGGTTGCTAGAACAATGCTTTAATATCTCTGCAAGGCTAATGAATTACATTATACAAAATACAGTATCACACAGCACAGTAAGTCAGAGCCCATTTCACAGGATCATTGCCCAGTTTTTTGTCTTTTTTATACAATTTATCAGTGAAAGATGAACTTTGCCTTTCTGTGTGTTGCAGCCTGCATTTTAAATGAACAGATTTTTATAATAACAGTTTTTCACTAGATGAAACAAGATCAGGTCATTGGATTTGCAAATTGTCCTTAAAAAAACATACTAATGAGGTCAACACATCATGTTGTATTGTGTCTCTCAGTTACAGTATTGATATGTGTCCTAGGTATGTATCTTTATAAGTTTACTTCATAAGATGATTTTTGATTGATACATCTATAAGTTTTATGTTTAAGAGAGTTTCTAAATTCAGAAGGAATGCTGTTTTGTTTTGACATTGGCCAAAAGAATAAATGGCAACAAATGTTGGACAAAAAACTTGAGAAATTATGCCTTTATGTGTGGGGTTTTTTCCCAATGCTCTGTTGGCCATAGCTATATTCATTCACAGTTAAATAGCATATATAAGTAAGTAATGTCAGTAAGTTAAACATAAAAGTTAAATTGACTAAAACCATTGTCAAATATAAAGGAAAGATTGCAAATTTAAAAAAATAATTGGGTTCTAGGTCATACGAAAAGTAACTGCACAATAGGGGCAGAAGTGAAGTTAATGCAGGTAAAATAAGCCACTGTATTTGGTTTGCTTTGCATTGTTTTGTGTCTAAGTCCTATATTGGACTACTTTGCCATGTCAGTACTCATAGTTGATTTATGGTTGATATGGTTTTATGCCTAATTAATAGTCATGTTCTCAGGTCTAAATTCCTATGTATTTTTTGTTGGTTAATATGGCTGCAGAGTTTGGGGTGACCCTATTAATGCAACAATTCCTGCACATTCTCTAAAGGTAAAAGTAATTTTGAAAAGAAGAGACCAACAAGGAAGATCTGTTCATTACCCATTACTGGAAATCTAATTAATTTTTCTCAAATAGAAATATCCAGAAGGCACTAAATCCTAACAACATAAATTCTGCATATTCATGCAAATGGAAAGAGCCCTTTTTATTTAAGTAATCTTCAAAATAACATTAGTGATGATGGTAAAAGCCTCTGACTACCAAGGCAGGATCACTGAAACTAGCAGAAAATCTCAGTGCTACATTACAGATTCTAATGAACAGATAAGGTCTCAGAAGTGAACAGCCAAAGTTAGGAAAGAAATTCAAAAATTTTTGAATCCTGGGATATCCTAGATAAAATACAGGAATTTAATGTGAAATTTGAACTTCTTAAAAGTTGAACTTCTGAAAAATAGATCAGAATGCAAGATAACTTGTTGATGGAGACTTGTTCTAAATGCTAGATCATTAAATGTAGGAACTTAACATACTAGTTTTATGAATCTCAAACTACATTCTGAATGAAATACAGTATAGTCAGACTGGGAAGAAATGTGCTAAAAATCTTACCTAGAGAAGTAATTCAAAGGTATTACATAGTATAAATATATTATAACTATAAAAAGACTTCACTAATGCAATAGGGATCTCAATTTTTAGAAACCTCAGTATACAACAGTCATCCAATTAAGAAATTTCTTGTGCATTTTCTTCCATAAACCTATTTCTTTAGCAATCACCCTAACATAATGTGTTTGCTAAGCACTATGGTGTAATCTTAGCAATCTTACTAGGAATTCTGCACTTCAGAAAAAAAAAAGAAAAAGAATAAAAAAGTAGAGAGGCTACCATGGACTGAGTTCCAAATCAGTAGCATTTGGGCTTTAATCACTCAGGTTATTCCACTGTCTTCTTAGCTACCAAAACATTGCTATGTAATGCAAAAAAAAAAAAAAAAGCAAATTTTGATCTACTTTTTCACTCATTATGCAAATATTTGCAATTTGTATTTTATTAAAAAGTAATTAAATTTTTGCATAGTTGTCCAATTCTTACATTGTTGTTGTGATACTTCAGTAATTTCTTCATTTGCTGTCTGGAAGATGCTGTGAAATAAATGGGTGGGTCAGTGACTTTTCTACATGAAACTCTCTCTGGACTAAGCTGAGGCGTTTTCCCAAATCAGTACATTAGCACTGTTCATATTGTTTCAGCATTGGGGCAGGAAATTAACCTTGCTGTGTAACGAGCTAAAACCAAATGCTTGTCACTATGGTTTTTCCACAAATTTTCTTTTTTCAAAGTATGTTTTATTTGTCAGTGAAGGCTTACTTGTCACCCTACTTCAATAAGCTTCCAGGCAGCTTTTAGCTCAGTTAGGATTAAGATGTACTATAAAGACTAATATAAATATATACTTTTATGAAATGTAATATAAACTCAAAAAGTGAAATAATAAAAAAGAAGGTAAATTGGAATCTAATAAAGATTCATATTAATAGCTATCAAATGGGCTGTGAAATGTAAATTTGAAAACTGGGTGCACACACATTGTTGGAACACTATGGAAAATCTATAATAATATTCTTTTTTATTATTTCCCATACCATCATTAAGTATTAGTTATGCCTAACAATACCTTAAGAAGGAGACAAACATCTGCAGGAACCCAAGAAGGTTTTAAGTAGGCTTAATCAATTTTTAAAAAGAGCAACAAACATTTTTGTTATTTGAATAATCCAAATTATATTTGATAGACCATTCAGTGGCTGCTACTGTACTTACAGCTTTGTTCCTACACTACAAAATTCAGTAAGATCAATTAAACTTTATAACAACTTCCTCTAATCACACCAGACAAGCATTCAAATGAATATTCTCATAGAATAAAGAACACTAAAAATAATTTAACATATTGAGATTTAAGTGATCATAATCAACTTTCAGAAAACACTCTGTTAAGATTGATGGTTTTGTTTTTATCTGCTCTAGTATTATCATTACAACAAAAGATGTCTTCTTGACAATACCCAAAGAGACCAAAATAAGATCTTTAATATTTAGATACCAACTGTTTCCAGTGTAAAAACATTCTATTCCATTTTATTAACTAAAATTACCTCACATATAAAGTCTGGAATTTCAATGGACAATTAAGGATATGATGTTGGGCCAATTCTGTACAGGAACCAGAGAGCAAAGTTGTGATTTGTGTTGTTTTTATATAACTAGTTTAAGCCCCCATGTCATTTGCAAATTCAGTTGATGGTCCTAGTTCATCATCTCAAATAGAGTAAGCTTGTCTTTGCAGTCAAAGTAAGTATTAATATCTCATTTCAGAGAATGGATTTACATTATAAAACCAAAATTTATGTCTCCATTTCAGATTGCTGTAGAATGGTTACGGAGTTTGGCACACACCGTAACCCCCAAAGACTGGTCTTTGTGCACAAGTTCTGCAGGGAGGAAGAAGACAGTGGAAAAAATGGGAAAAGATAAAGTGATAATGGCTAGCAGGTTTAAAAAATAAATAAATATAAATCCGCCATTGTAAGTCAGAGCACCAAATCTCTTAATGGCTGATACTGATACTTCAGTAGAAGGCCAAAAAATTCCTGTTAAAAACCTGTTTCTCTCTCACACAGATGAATGAAGCTTATAAGCTTATAAGGATGAGTGTATTATTCAAATAGTGAAAATTTTATTTAACCAAAAACTAAAGTTCTGATTCTTGAGAAGAATCATTTCTTAGCCTCAGTGGTTTTCTGTAAGGATACTTTTCACTGCATGAGGATTTCTTATGCATTGTATTATAATCATTTGATCTTTTTTTAATTTCATACTTTGAAGCATTGTAGTTTTCCTCATCACTATATTTTGTATTTTGTCTGCCAGTGGAATATGCTCTCAAATAAAACTCCAAGAAGGAAACTTCAGGCCTGTGACAGTAATACCCAATCCTTCAATTTCTTATCACCAGCCAAATATAAGTTCTAAGGCCCCATCCAGTGACCAAGATGTGGTTTAAACTGCATCTGAACAGGAATAGCTCCCAGCTCCTCAGCACTAGGATAATTCCTAGCTACGTCCAGATTCCATCAAGGGAGGAAGCATGACAGCATGTAACCATTTCCTCTCTCAACTTCTGTCCACTTTCTGAAGAAAAGGCACCTAAACAGGGAGGCTGGAAAGCATTCCCTGTAAAACCAGGCCCCTCAGTGTCCCAGGATTTATTGTACTGAGCATCTATTTCCCAGTTCAGAAATAAAGTAAGATTGTATCATCATATTCATGACAGTTTGGCTCAGTGACCAGTGAAGTCTGTGGAAATCCCATTTGATTGGTCAAAAGCCAAATCCTCAGTTAATTCCAAAGGCTTGTTAGTTACACTAATTTTTAAGTAATGGGTTATTTTCATCTATTACCAAACTGATGAAATATCCTGGAGTACCAATTTCATGATACAAAGGAAACAATTTTATATGAGCACTAGCTCCATCATGGTTCAATACAGGATATTTTACTGAAAACAGAATAGGTATCTAATAACTTTCATTTTCAGAGCTCTCATACTCTTTTCTGAGACCAGAACAATTAAGAATTCATATTCCATCTTCCTCCGTGGAAAAACTGCCCAAATATACCTGGCTATGTCAGAACTAGTATTTTGGAGTTATTTACCCAGGTTTATGATTCCACATAGAAAATTTAAGGCCTATTATTAAACTCCTCATGATTGATACCACATTAATAAATACACTTCCTCATTTGTACAAGAAAATTTTGAACAACTTATCCTTCAGAAGGTAGCAGGTAAGAACATTGAAAATGAAGATATTATTATTATTATTATTATTATTATTATTATTATTATTATTATTATTATTATTATTATTATTGCAAAGTTCCATGTTTTCATTGCTTATATTTTCTTTAAATACGTTATCTCCTATAGATTCTTAGAATGACAATTCTTTGTCTTAAAAAATAGCTCTTTCCATGTCACAGTGCCTTCAGTTCCCAACAGCATTATTAACTGCCACATTCAGGTTAAAAAGAGAAAGGTCAAAGATTATTAAAAAGTACATCTGGAGACAAAATCAGTTGCCACTTCTTCATGTAACTTCAGCAAAATAGATCATCAATTACTTCTATCAAGAAAAACACTTATAACTGACCTCTTCATAACCTTATGAGTTCCTCAGATACAAGCACATGCTTATCTTACAAAATGTATTTACCATTTTTGGGAAAAAAAAAGTATTTCTTGTCATCAAGCCAATTATATTCACTGTGAGCACACTAACACTTCAGTTTTGAATTCAAACTTCCTGCCATCTTCAATATGCAAAAACATCGCTGTTTAGCCACAGCACAAAGGAAGATAAGCACCATTAAAACACAAAACAAAAGAAGCCCACAAAACAGAAATGGGAAATTAGCAAACTGTCTTTAGTGGTAGGGTAGATTTTATATTAAAGACAGCAAACAAAGCCTTGCTTCATCCTTAAGTTTTCAAACAAAACTAAAAATAACTGTAACATCTAACTACACTGGAGAGTAAGGTATCAAAAAAAGCTTCTCATTAGTTGTCAGCTAAGAGTAACTTCAAAAGCAGTCCCTGAGCATCCAGTAATAGCTTTCTGACAATCTCCTTATCTCTTACAAGCTGTTGTGAGAGCTGAATCAAACCAGTATGTCAGGAAAACTTCTTTCTAACAGTGTGTATCAAAGGATCACATGCCTCTCATCTGTTAACAACTCCTTTTCAGATCATCAAGAAAGGTTAAGTTTCTATAATGAAAAATAGACAGAAACATACTTCTGTCACCTGCACCTGTGGGGTTTCTCTAGTTTGTTTTGGTTGGTTGGGGTCCTTTACTATAATACCATGGAAATATATTAATGAGGATTTAAATATACAATTCAAAATTCAAACACTTCTTACTGAATAGTGATTTTGTGTTTCCACATTTAAACATTATATTTTGGAAGCAGAATTGAGACACTATCTTCTACTAAACTTTCATTTTCCACTTTTTTATCACTTATATCACTTTTTTTCATGTGATATATAGTAATCTATTATCTGCATTCATGTCTGCTTTGTAAACATATTTATATTGACAGCTTCCTGAATGAACTGTTCAGGAACACACTCAATAAAAGCTCTGGCTATGAATGTTTCAGAACACTTCAGAATTCAACAAAAAAATTATATACTTGTTTTTAAATATTCTCATTTTTAGAAAAGGTAGTATATGAAGGTTTAATTTTATGTCTTTTTGTAGATTTTAAATTTAGCTGAACATGGAAAATAGGGGTTTTTCTGTTGTTTCAGATTTTTTTCTCTTTGCTTATCTAGAGAAAAAGTCATAGGACATTGGAAAAATCCCTCTGTAAGTGTAAGACTAATGTGACATTTGAGTAGTAATTATGGTTCTTTCCAGATGATACAAAAGAAGGCTCTGACATTGCACAGCCTCTAAAAGCTCATGTGTGTGAGTATGTTTATATCTTCCTATTTTTTTTCAAGTGTGAACAAAAGCAGAAGGCAAGGAAAAGAGTTTCACCAAGATTTCCTACCATAGTATAAAATACTCTCCAGATGGCTGAATAGAAAACCACTGACATGAGCAAAGTGGAAAAAACCCTAACTTGTTGTAGAAGAAAGTTTCATATCCTCAGCCCTACAACCTCCTGAAAATTGTGGGTTTAATGCCTCAATAAAATTATTCTGAAAATATTAGCATGCAAACAGTGAATGTGACAAGCCAAAAATCAGATTATGACATTAAGACATTCAAACATCTGAAACTTGAATGTCTGAAATTATTCTGAAAATCTGAACAGCTTTATTGCACAATGTGATTCCCATACCAAATGAACAACTTCTTCCAGTCAAAATATTCTATACCCACAGTTACAATGACAAATCCTAAAAGGCTTTTAAAAATCAAGAAAAAAATCTGCATATATATGTATATATACATATCCAGATGCTGTTTTCATCACTTCCTATTATGTTACGTAGTTTTTAACTAGAGTGAAATTAAAGATGAGGTAATAGGTTGCATCAAGCTCTAGAGAAACTCTTATTTGTACGGTATTTCTTACTTACAAACTGTATGATCTCTGTGGAACTGATAGTTTTTGTGAGCATCATGTTGGGCAGAGTATGCTTTATGTTTGTGTGTGAATGAGGGAGGCCAGTTTTTGAAGAAGCTAATCAACTTCTAGAAAAGGGATAAAAGCTCTGGGGTATATGTACTATGCAGAAAGCTTCTTCTATAGAGAAAGCTTGAAATTAGGCTTTTAGTCAGAGTGAAGACTAAAAAAGCAGGTGTCAAGTTGAAGCTCTTTCCCATCCTTAAATTCCTCTAGTATTTAGGAAAGCAGGACTTCACACTCTCTTGTAAATAAACAAACTGGCATTAAAACATGAACTTCATTAACACTTTCTCCTCCAAGCTAGAAAGATGTGTAAAACCTTTAAGTCCAGTTAATTGCTTTGGTCAAACCCATAACAAACAAGTAATGTATCTAAATGGAAGAGAATTATTTCTTCATGGCATGTAAATATACTCACAGAGGAACAAGTAGGGACACTCAAATCAAATAGCCCAAGGTTATTTTCAGAGTCATATAACACTGTACTGTCGTGCAGTGTACTTATCAAAGAATTCATATAAATTTAAGCTGAATAGATAAAATAAATCTTGAAGTAAGAGGATACAAATGTTCCTTTATATTACACACCATCTCCATTTAAAGTCAGCTTTTCTCTATAGAGAAAGTTTTTCCTGTCTAATTGACCCAGTGAAGCAGTGAAGTCTTCCACTTTTATTTTTTTAAAATTCACATTTCCCAAACTTGTAAAAGACTGCAAAACCCTACTTACTAACCCTGAAAACAACAACACATGTTGACTTGGAACACTGTCATATCAAAAAATAAATTATTGGAAAAGATGGACAGAAATAGGAAGTTTCATCCAGCCAGTTTGAGAGGTCAGCTTCAGTCATTCTACAGAAATGCAGATTGTAATTGAAGTGAGCCAGGATACACTTGAAATCTAGAAATGCAAAGAAAGGAAAGATCTTGACTAGAACAAGACCAGTGGAAGTCTGACTCCTGGATATAAGCAGGTATCATCAAAAATTGTCAGCGTACACAGGCACTAAACTGGTTCACTGACAGAGAACTAACTTGAGATGCAGGTCACGAGGGCTGTAGAACCTGGTATAGAAGGGAAACAATTCCTTGTGAAAAAAAGAGCAGCCACTAAAAGAAGACACAAACGTTTATTACTCTTTATATAAAGTACTCTCTAAGAAGTTTGATGGAAAATGAGACATCTTTATGGTTTATCTGAACATTTAGAAAAGTAATATTTTTTTTTCAAACAAAATAAATTTACTGTGGAAATCTAACTACTGAATATATACTATGATTTATTACATAGACAAGAAAAGACACCACTAGAAATATGATATTTTTTTCCACCAGACACATTGAAACATAATTTCCAAACTGTTCTCATATGGAGAAATGTCTACCACAGAAGTAAAGATAAACTTATTTCATCACTTCTTTATTTGACTTCCGCAGAAAACAAAGCATTAAATCCAGGTTTATTTTTGGTCCTTTACTAACACTTTGGGCCAAAAATAGACCAGTATTTAATGAAATAGTCTGTTTAAACATACAAATATATTTGGCATTTGAGCAATAAAAATATTTGAATATTGCTTTAATACTACTTGGATTTCTTCAGGCTTTCCCTATAAAAACTAAAAATCAAATTTACTTTAATTTCCCATTGCCTTATGAAACAGTGTCTACATTTTCCTAAAGAAACAGAATTTTTTAATGGATTTTGTTTGGGTTGCTCCTGAAAGTACAAATTATGCATTACAGAATCAAAGCTGCCTATGCAATGACCTCTTATTACAGAAGGTGTCATCTCTTCCTGATTGAACTTAATAATTGGCATTAATTGGTGGGACAACAGAAGAGACAGAATGAGAAATAGTAAGGGCTCTCAGTCAGACACTCTACTGACCTTGTTTAAAAAGTTGACACTAATATACTAATTGTTATTGTTAAATTAAATAGATGTATACAAAATAACTAAATGGAAAAATGTTTTTGTTTTAGACTTTTTTATACAAGACATATATAAAAAAATTTACTCAATTTGGATTAAGTAAATCTGGATTAGTTTCATTGCATTACACTTAAACCAGATGTTTTTCAATCAGAAAAACATGCAGTCTAATATGATCTATTTTATAGAAAGTCACGCTTTTCTTCCTTCACTGTTTTCTTCCATGATATTGTCAAATTGATTTACTTTAGGGTTACTGTCTAAGTTCTATAAAAATCCCCCACTGAACTGAATATGTCACTTTTAAAGATGTTATTTGGGCTTCCTAGTGTGATTTTAACCTTATAATGTAGCTACTCATTGTGTTCTTAGTTTAGGCCTGCAACAACTCTGAATGGGATAGATCAAAGAAGAAATATGAGTAACAGAATAGAACAGCATATTCATTAATATTAGAACATAGGGAGTCTGTTGTAGTTTTCACCCCTATAGAAGACTTCCCTTGGCCTCTGCCACTCCAGACTTCCTTTTATTTTCCATGGATTAAATTGCAAATCTCCTGTTTATAAGATGAATAAAATGGATGTGGGTGTGTGAAAATGTACACAGCTTTAACGCTTCAAAATTGTACCTACAACTAGACCTATAATTATTTAATCAGTAGATATAATTATTTAATAGGTAGCTTATAATTATTTAATCAGTAAACAAATATTAATCTCAATTTTAGATATATACATATAACCATATAGTGAGAGGGTATCATCTGTATTTATCTATCTTGAGTGATAATAGGTTCTTAAATCACTCTACATAAACAGTGGCCTTCTTGAAGCTGACATATGAAGAGGATATCAACTGACTTGTTTGCACACTTCTGCAAGTATAACTCTGGAAGATCTATGGAAGTTTTCCATAAATATAATTTTTCAAGGCTTAATTTGTTCGGGAAATATTCTCTGACCTCTAATGAACATAATCACTGATGAATAATAATTAACTTTTTCCTGCTTTATAACACTTAACACAGAATGTTGCATGAAAGACAATACAGGCAGGAACATTGACAGTGTCAAATATGAATTTTTATGGCCAGAAGAATGAGGGAGGGAATTCTGCTCCTCTACTCTGCACTGGTCAGACCCTATGTGAAGTGCTGCATCCAGTTCTGGGGTCCCCAGCACAGGAAGGAAATGGGCCTGTTGGAGCAGATTCTGAGGAAGACCACAAAAATTATCAGAGGGATGGAAGACCTCTCCCATGACAACAGACTGAGAGAGCTGGGGTTTCTCATCCTGGCTCTGGGGCTTTCCCTATAAAAACTAAAAATCAAATTTACTTTAATTTCCCATTGCCTTATGAGAAGGCTCTGGGGAGACCTCATTGTAGCCTTTCAGTACTTAAAAGAAGATGGGACTTAGAAGAAAGATGGGATGAAATTTTTTTGAAGGGCTTGCAGACATAGGAGAAACATTAATGGTTTTAAACTAAAGTAGAATCAGATTAGATGTAAGGAAGAAGTTTTTTTATGATGAGGGTGGCAAGACAATGGAACAGGCTGCCCAGAGAGATGGCGATGCCCAGCACCTGGAAAAATTTAAGGTGCGGTTTGGCGGGGCTCTGAGCAACCTGATCTAGTTGTAGTTGTCCCTGGATTGGACTATGTGACTTTAAAAGGTCCCTTTCAATCCAAACTATTCCATGATTGTATTATTTAGCAAGGGAATTCACTCAGGTTGGAAAAGTGCTTTCCTCTGTGATGAAGAACCAAGCTTTAGCCAAGGTATAAAAATCACAAAATATGATAAAGTCTTTTTCTTATTTGCAATGTACAAGCAAATTTTAGTGGATTGCCAATCCAGCTGAATATGTACTTTCTAAGTCTGGGAGAGAGCTGTCACAAAAGACAGACTTAAGAGATATCAGAGATGGTGTTGTGGAACAGACAAAGCAAATCTGTACTAGACTCTCCTCCTGCCACTCTTTGTAACATGTTGCTGAAGACTTACAGGTGCAATAAATGCTAAGGTCATAGAAAGTTATATTTTGTTAGAAAAGAAGTTTGACCTCTTTTCTTAAAGAAAGAAGACAAACCCATTTCTCTATAAATTTAGTTTAAAAAATACTAAAACTGTTTCAGAAAATTATCAGAATGAAAAGTCAACATCTAAAAAACCACTGGATTGTCTGCACAATGTTAAATTCCCTCTTTATATATCTGCACCACTGAATTCAACATCTTTCAAACTTCAAATCTTACATTCAATGCAAAGAAAGAAAGTAAAAATTATTGGAATTTGAGTTATTCAGGCAGCTGTAAATGTTGTAATTCCTGACTTTCAAGTTTAAAAATCAAAGAGTACATGTGTTACTAAAGAGAAAGACAACTGTTAAGTTCGGTAAATAAGATTTGGATACATAATTAAGAAAGACTAGGCATCAAGGTTTAAGAAATGAAAATCAGCTGTTTTCTACTTAATTCTCATATTGAGAGTTTATCACATTTTTTTCTCCCATAGTAAAATACAATTAAGTCTTCTAATTTAGTTGGATATCTGAGCAATAGTGCCTAGTAATTTCTTTGCTAAATGTCTACCAATATTCAGGTCACCTGAAAACAAATTTGCCTTGTTTCATTTTTAGGGGGGGGGGGCAAAAATTTCCATGTCACTGTTGTTTATTGCTGTAGTTTGATCTCACAAATAAAATATCTAAAAATATATTTACATTGCTGGTGCTTTCCACTACTTAACAGATAAGGTACAGTTTAATAATAAACACAAACACGAACTCCAAACATCTTAAAAGACACTTTCAAATAAAAAGTAATCAGAATATAAAAGTCCTATCAGTTTATTAGGTAGCTACTGATTAAAACAGTGACTGCAAGTCAAATATACTTTTTTTAATAAAAAACGTACTTCAATCTAGATCTCTTTGTGTCTTATTCAAATTCAATATGCAAATATAAGAAAGAAAACAGCCATCCATGATTGTTTCATCACAGACCACAAAAGAATTCATCAGTTTATTTTGACTAAATATGTTATTGGAGAGTTTTTCTTTCAACTGACAAGGTTGACTTAGATAGTAAACAATGGTCTGCATTCATTATTGCAGGAAAGATCTCTATGAGATCTAAGTTAAAAATCCAATAAATCACTTTTTTATTGCTTAATGCAGCAGCTGAGAGTACTATGAGGTTACAGACCTGCAGTTTTACTATTTTGATGTTTCAGATCTTTCTCAGAAATATAAACTCAAAATATCCTAACACATGTGCATTTTTTCTCCTAAAAGAACAGTGATTTGATTGTTCAAATCATGCTAAAAGAAGCATGTTTTGATTCATGATTCTGTGGATAATAACAAAGACATAACAATAACAAGTGCTGAAGAAAACCACTACTTTAGAAATACTTTAAAAAGTTATATCAAACTGAAAATTATGATATGAATTGTGTAATGACACAGTTTACAACACTAACTGGTTTCACCTGTGTGGCAAAGCACTACTCCAATTTGCATATAAACACACTTTTAGATGCTGGAGCTCCAGCAGTCTAATCTGCTCAACTCACAGTGGACTTACACATAATTTTCAGAATAAGGGACATCACACTGAATCCCCCAAAAATTTTAAAAAAACAGACAGGACAAAATAGCAATAATGTTAACAGTAATATGTGTCCTGCTCATTACCAAAGTAACTGAATGAAAATATGACCTGAAATGCAATGAGTGTTACTAAATGCAAAACAAGCCATACAGGTGAAAAAAACCCTCCAGCAAATTGGGAAGATGACCTCAAGAAAAAGGCCAACTCATCAATCATTCACAAAGAAATCAAAAAGACTATGCTCACTAGGGAGCTGTATTTAAGCAGTAAACAAAAGGTTAGAATTTGAACAACATGGAATAGAATGAAAAGCAGAGAAAAAAATATAGTGCAAATCATCCAGAATATTGTAGGAAGTAATGATTACTTCCCTCAAACAAAACTTCAGGGTTAAAAAGTTCGGATAGTAAAGCAGCAAGATAGGTTAAGGATTTAGAAAAACAGCCTGAGGAACTAAAAAACTGTGACTGATCATTTCAAACCAATGATGAATCAAGATTATAATATTGGAAGTACATGAAATAATGAACGGTATAGGAGAAAATTGATTGGGAGCTTCTGTTCTTCCTGTTGCAAAAAACCAGCAAGGCAGGCAGTGATAGTAAGGAAAAAAATTAATAAATATTTAGTCATAAATGAATAATCAATGCATGGAACTCACCAAATAATGTTCCAAAAAAAGTAAAGAGATTCAAATAACTGAATAATCATTCTTTCATCTCGTATTGAAAACTTGTTCAGTCATTAATTTAATAATACAGCAAAAGACAAAAGTCAGTCCCTTACAAAGCATGTTGGAGAGTTAGGAATGTGGGATACCTTCTGCTTCACTGTTTTGGTCCATTTACAACTACAAGAAAAAATTTTCAGATGATTCTGTATTTCTGCAGAGGAGTTTCCCTTTTCTTCCCACTGGTTCTGGCTGAACCAGAAATCAAAATATAGCTGGTTGTATTAGTTTGACAAGAAATGTGTTTTTTGAGATGCTGTGTTTTTGGCTAATAGATATTCAGACTTTAATATTGGCATTTAACTTGGCTATTGAGACATGGACACGCTTCTGAGAACACGGGGTTAAAAGCAGAGCTCTCTCTTGGGAGGGTTCTCTTGAGTTTCTGGCGGGAAAGAGTTCGGGTCTCTCCCCCGGCCCAGCTGCTGGCTGGGCAGGGGGAGGGGAAAGTCATGAGGCTGAGAGAGGTAGGCTTGAGCTCCGGAGTAGAAGAGTAGAAGAGAGAGAGACTGGGAGCTATCGGGCAGCTCTCCCTGAGAGACAGAGAGAGAGAGAGAAAGAGCCGCTGTTTGAGACTGTAACTTTGAAGCTTGATAAACATGGGCCTGCGCCGGCAGCACGGCTGGGACGGAGAAGAGGGGGGAGTTCAGCCGGCCGCTTGTAAGAGCTTTTAACCTTTTTTTAGAGAATGAAAACTTTACAGAACATTGACTTTTCTTAGAAGATAGAGTGGAAGATGAAGAAAGAAATGGGCCAGTGTGAGAGAAGTCTGGGCAAGTGAGAGATAGTAGAAGAATAGAGAAGAATTTTAGTGAGAAGAGATGATGGAGTAGCTTTTGCTGGACTCTTTGTATAGCCATGGACAGAACTATGTTCTTTGTGATACAGAGACTGCATTCTAGGGGGAGGCAATGGCCTCAGAACCAAGAAGGTTCAGTGTTGATGCCCTTTGGCCCCAGAGGGTGAAAATATGGGGGGGACAGGTGTCTCAAAGGAGAGATTGTGAAGACAAGTGTCTCAAAAGAGAGATAGACAGACCCATGTTCTTTGTGATACAGAGACTGCTCAGTGTTGATGCCCCTCGGCCCCAGAAGGTGAAAAAATATGAGAGGGACAGGTGTCCCAAAAGAGAGATTGTAGGAACAGGTGTCCCAAAAGAGAGACTGTGCCTTTTTTAGATCAGGACAGAGCATCCTTAAAAGACAACCCTAGAAGCAGTTCTAGTCCGTGTTCAGTAGTGAGAGCACTGAACATGAAAAAGAAGAAGTCACGATAGCAGATGTTCTCCAGGCAGTGCCACGAGTGACACAGAAACACACGAAGCTTCAGCTGTGTTTCCAGGAGAAGCCCATAGTACAAGAAAGACTCCTCTCCTCTTGATAAACTGAAGATTGATTGTCTAAAAAGTGCTGCTAGACCGAAAGTTAGTGATTTAAAAAACCAAATGTATTGTGTTAGAAATTTAGTGGGGGGAGGAAGAAATGCACTTGTGAAGTTTTCATTTTCCCTGTGTGTGTGTTCCTTTTTATCTGTAGTTGTAGAGTAGTTAATAAAGTTCTAGTTCTTTTTCCCTAAGTAAGAACCTGCTTTGCTTATTCCTAGTCACATCTCATAGCAGAAACCAAAGAAAAAGTATCTTCATGAGGGCACTGGCATTGTGCCAGTGTCAAACCATGACACTGGTCCAGGCTGGTTCTCCTTTTTTCTAGTATAACAGTTTCAGTATTTAGTAGTTGTGGTGCAGAAGCAGTGCTACTGTACAGATGAGGAATTGGACAAAGAAAAAATGCTTCAGGGAAACTAATACCAAGGCTTTGCATTTCGTGTATAAACTTAAACCCTCTCAAGAATCATACCAACTTCAGGTTGTTGTCATTAGAACTGTGTGCCAAAGTTTTAATAAGAATACAGCAGAATGAAAAAATTCCCATGCAGGACCAAGAGGGCAAAAAGGGCTAGGCAGGCCCTTCAAAGCATGTCAACTTCTTCAAAGTCAAGCAAGCATGGCAAAAGGACAGCTAAATGCATGTTTTTCATGGAGGTTACAGAATCTTGATACAGGGAAATTTTAAAAGAACTCACTTGGGCACAGCTCTGAGCTACCTGATCCGAGTTGTTCCTGCATGGGGGTTTGGACCAAATAAACTTTAGAGGTCACTTCCAATCATAAAGTAAAATTTAAATTTATAATAGCCCAGTATGAGTATCTTATCTCAGCTTCTACTTCTGCACTCTCAGAGTAGAGGAACCCTCTTTAGTGCTTATCTTGCCATGGAGTACAGAGTTGCTTCCTAATCTGCTGCCAATCTGCAGTATACTCAATATCACTTTTTCCTTAGTCATATCATTATGGGTTATATAGCAAATTCTAACTCAAACTTTCAGCCATTTCTTCCAGAAAACATTTAAACATTTTTTTTTTCTAGATTTAAAAAACTTTAAGAAAACATCTTGCATGTTTAAGAAAACATGTTGTTTCAGTAGTTTCTAAGTGCAAAATCTCCTTGAAGAAGTGACTAGCAGTCACCTACTCTATGGGTATTTTGAAACATTATGTTCTGCATTAAAAGGCCAGACAAAGATATTCTAGTTACTTAAATATTTTCATAAGCATTGAAAACATGCTATTTAAATACGTGTTTCATCATTATGATACAAGTTTTAATATTTAAGCTGAAGATCATATATTCCTCTTAGGTAAAAGTCATGTTTAAAAAAATACAAATAGAGAGAGATAAAATTACTGCAGAACTGTGGACAATGTAGAGGATGCAGTAGGAGAGATGAAAGTATTTCACAGGCTCATGAAGCTCCTGTATGTTAAGTAACAATGCTTATTCAAAGAAATAAAGCAGCACAGAAACATAAACCAGTGTTTTCTTTGGCTTATTTGTTGATTTTGCTAGGGGAAGCATTAGAGATTGTAAGTACTGAACCTGAAAATGTTTGTCTTTGCTTGTAACTTACATCCTTCCAAACTATTGGGATGACTGGGAGAATTGAAAAATAGATTCTGTGGAAATGTGGTGGAAGGAAGAAATCAGTGAGAGGTATTATCAAAGTACAAACTGTAGCTGAGCCCTGCAGTTTGAAGGTTTCTGTTAAATATTAAAGGAAAAAATGCTCGAAGTAAATGGTAACTGTATGAAAATACACCAGAAGCTCTAAAGGTTTAAATGCTACATTTAATAATAAATTATTTGTATCAAAGCTACTGACAACAATTTATTGTAAAGTAAATATAGCTATGAAATTTCTGCATCTGCTCCTTTAGGGTGCATCCTATCCCATAAGCAAATACTGAGAGCAACAGAACAGACCACAGCAGATACAACAGCACCCGAATGGGTAAAATGTATCATAAAATTAATGGATACATACATAAATATGATTTACTTGGAAGGATTCAAAACATCTTAAAAGCCATATAGAAGGTAATTACTGCAAGGACAAGGATGGTTCTGTGTTCGTATTGGCACTTTTAGAAACCTTCGATAAAAGGATGCATTCCTCATATTGGCACTTTTAGAAACCTTCAATAAAATGATGAAACCCTACTTTAATATCTCTGGAGTGAAGAGCTACAGAAGAGACAGGGTTGTGATTCTGAGGGTGATTCGGAATGGGAGTCGAGCTTATTCCATGTGAGAAAGGTCTGTGTTAGTGCATTAGTTGGGGGAAGTATGCTTCTTTTGAAACAAATCTCCCTACCACCCTCACTAATATCAAAAAGTGATCTTGGAGTGCTTGAATTGGATTCCATTTGGATAAAGCTAAATCAAAAAATGTGCTCCAAGAGCTAACTTAGCCAATTCCAACTGCCAGTGGGTATTCAATGCACAAAATCAAAGCAGAGATACCCAGACATAACTCTCCCATAACCCATATGGTATGGATGCAGAGTTATCATGACTGACTGTTTTACAGACCTGCTTCTATTGCACCTTACTGTTTGCTAAGATGATGACAGCTTGAGTTTGTCCCAGGGAAAGTTTCCTCTTACTCCACTGTCTACAGAAGATGCTTCCAAAGGATATTTAGCAGAGTTAGGTGTCTGAAATTGCAGACATATAGCACCAAATCCATCAGAAGATTCTTATGGAGACTAAAGAGCAACAGGACAAAAAAGGAAAGTCCTTTAATAAAGTAGTAACTTGCTGAAGTACAGTAATGAGGGATGAAACTGAGTATTCAGTTCCTGTAATACAGAGAAGTTACTAGCATGACTCTAAAGGCTTATGTGCTAGCCTGTACTGTTAACCATATTTTAATAATAACAAGAAAAGGGCACGATAGATTAAGTTCATTATTGGTAAAGGCAGAGTAATACACATGAGAGAAAACAATAAAAAATCCTAATTATACAATCCTGGGAGTAGTACTCAGGAAAGAGATGTCAAAGCCCCTGCAAATAGTTACCTGAAAATGTAGGAACAGAATTTGGCAACAGCAATAAAGGCAAATAAAATGGTTGCAATTATTAGTAAACATTAAGTAATGGTCATAAAGCTCCATTATGTCAGACAACAAATTCACCATGCTTGGCTGCTGCAAGATTTTGTACTCACGTGACTCTAGAGAGGGTGTAAAAGAAGTTGAGAAGTTAAAAAAAAGGGTAGCATGGATCACCCAATGTACAGAACATTTTTTCCATAGTGGAAAAAACAAAGAAACAAAAACTATTCTGCCCAGATAAAGGGATGACTGAACAGCATACATCAGAACCATGAACAGTAGAGGTGTGAATTGATAACAATACTTCAGCTTTCTTTTTCATAATACAAGCAAAAAATAAACAAACAGTAATAAATTTAAGATCAAAGTAAGATTTTTTTTTTCCAAAAATAAGGATAAGGAAACAGCAGAATTAATTGACAAATTGTATTGTGGAGATCAATTAATAAATACATTTAAGAGGATTAGGAAAGGTCCATCCAGTCTTCCTAAATACAAAAATTTTTATTCAACATCCCAATTGGGAAGCCGTTAAGCTACTGGGAGTTGGAAACTGGGAGGGTACACTGGAGAATACAGATGAAATATTTACCTTGTTGATTATACTTTCTCCAACTGTTGCATGCCAATCCCCTTTAGAAATGAGACAAGCAGACCTTTGACTGAGCATAATAGGGTCTTGTTCTTATGAATAATAAGGTATTTAAAGTTTTCTTGAGCTCTGATTTGAAAGGAGAATATGATCACTGGAATTTAAAAACTAATTTATTTTTAAGATTCACTGAATTCAAGTGTAATCTTTTTTGTTCTCATTCAGGACTGGGACTGTGCTTATTAAGAACGAATAGACAGCTTTTTATCAACTTCAGTAAAAGGTCTAAAGTTCAGTTTGAAGTGACATGTATAATTGTCAGTCAAATATACGAACTGAATGTCAAAAATTAAAAAGAGAAGGTCAATTATTTCTCCATATAATTTAGTAGTAGAAATAAATCAGGTATTACTCCTGCAACTAGGCAAATTACATCTATTTACATGTCAAAGTAACTTTAAGATACAATATACCAAATAGTGATTGTAGAATCAGACTTCTAAGGAAACTTACTTACCTCTCTCCCTAACAGAAAACACAAGCATCTCTTCATTACCACACACTCTGAAACTAATCATAAAATGAAAGGAAAATAGTAGTGAAGAAATTATGGAAAAAATAATGGAGAAATTAATGATGTCGGAGCACTGAATTTACTGCAAAATTCATTAACAGTAATACTTAAGAGATGGGTTTTTTAAATTTTCAGAAGAAAACTTTTTTATTACAAATAACATTATCTCGAAGGTACAAGTATAATTGGAAACTGGTTTAGGCATTAAAGAATACCCCTAGTTTAAGATAAATAAAACTTATTTTGTAAGAATAGTAAGACTCTTCAAAAAACAATGCAATATTGCTTAAGAGAAATATTTAGGTATGCAACAGAAAATCTTAGGCTTGATATTGAACTATTGCTTGTTCATGTACTGCAATATGAAGCAAGTCTTGTTCTACACAGCCATATTTATCAGAGAAAGGCATAAGAAGCATCCCTACAATGCTCAGTCTCATTTCAAGAGGAGCTTTTTTTGTATTGCTAACTTTCTAAAGGCAGTATCGTGAAGAGTAGGCAGTGAAGGATTCTTCTGTTTCCATACGCCATTACTTTTCAAAATCTGTTCTCCTGTCAGATATTAACTCTTTCACTATTTTATATCTGATTCAAAGCATTCTGGCCTCCTCAGTTTCCACTAAAGAAGACACATTTTAGAAAGAATTATATAGACATTATAAAATTAATTGTGCACACATGATTTCAAAGTGTCTCTATTTAAGCCTTCTTTCAGAATAGTATCATTCTCTATGTTATGATCATTATTATAATGCCAATTATCCTAATCTATTGGTTTAATGCCTGAAAACACTATCAGACTCGTACTACAAACTTTTTCCAAGTTGCATGCAAAGTGTTTTGTAGCTACTTCTGGAAAATTCCTATATTAAAAGTGAAATTGAAAGGTATTTTCCTAGTAGACATCTGCTTTCTTCTTCTCACTCACCAGACAATAAGACCTGTCTCCAGTTAAAAAGTTAATTCTCATGGCAAGATCATCTCAGAAGTTTCAGTAAGAGATATTGAATAGGATGGAGAAAAAAACCCCAAGCACAATATGATATTAACTATAAAAGCAGGTTTGTGATATAAAAGTACTGAATACATTGTGATTGTTGTGTAATTTTGAAAAATTTACATGAGCAAAATGAGGAATCATGACATGACCTTACTCTGCAACCACCATATTAATATTTTATTATTACATTTGGTTCAAAAATATTGCTAAAGAGCCTGTAAATCTGCAAATGTAGTTGGAGTGGAATGATTTTTGCTATACCATATAGACTACTGAGTAAAGCTGGAAATCATTAAAAGAATCCCCCTTCTCAAAAAATCTACAGAATAAGACTATTGACAATAATTCCAAGTATCTGTCTTGCTTTAGCTTGCTTCATGAAGGCAAAACCCACTCATGGCTACAGATATCTTTCCATGTTACAAACAAAGGTCAAACTTCTGGAGAAGAATCTTCCTAATAACTTACTTTTAATTATAGAAATTCTGAGTACTTCACATGAATAAACAAAAAAATAAAGAAAGAAAATGAGAAAATATATTTCTAGTCCAAAAGCTTTTTGCTTTGCTCTCCTACTGTCAAGAAAAAGAAACTCTGAAGAACTGAATAATTACAGTGCAAGTAAGAAGTAAAGGTTTTTAGTGTTTTTTTTTTTATTTTTAGTACCCCTTTGAGAAAATCATACTTATGGAAACATATACAAAATAATTGATTATCCACCAGGATTTGTTATCTCCAGGAATTACAATTTTGACATATAATTGTTCCACAAGCATTTCAAGTGACTGCTGCCACACAGTTTTGAAAATTATTCCAGACTTTTACTACTGGCACAGTTTCTAGTCACAATTTATAACCATGCATTTATAAATTGTAGCCATATTTCCTTCTCAAGTTTTGTTTGTCTCAGCTAAATTTACCACTCTCCTCAAGCCTCTCTCTCTATAACTGATACTTTATCCTTCTAGTCATCCTTGGGGTTCTCTATGCTAGTTTAAATTAATCTTTCTTGAACACAAGTGACTAGAACTACAGAATAATAAAATTACATCTTTTCAATGCCTTGCACAAAGCTACATTTCCCATCTCCACTAAATTCACTAATGCATAGCAAAATTGCATTATATTTCCATCATACCAGTATCCCATAACCATCTTCCACTCAACTGACACTGTCAGACATTTAAAAAAAATTTTATGTAAGATAAGTTCAAATTCCCTCCAACATCACAGAAAAAGAAATCCTCAAGAATCAAGTTAATATCACCATGAGTAACTTTTACTATTACTCTCTATAACTTTTTGGTGTTAAATTTGATTTAATCAATTTCTTACATTCCAGTTGAGAAACTTGTCTAAATTTTCTTATCTAAGATTTTTTTGCATTAGCAATACCTTCCAACTTTATAATACTTTTACTCTCATTAAGACCTGCAAATACCTCAAAAAAAAGGAAACAGAAGCATAACAGGTCTCAGCAAAAACAAAAAAGGTGGCATCTGTATTAGACTGAAATGAAGAGTAAAAAAATGTTACTGTAACAGTGAAAAAATTATTAAGTAAATGGTTGGCAACATCAAACACGTAATGACTCATTCATTATCTGTAGAATATCTTTCACATGCTGCTTTACATAATATATGAACACTATTCACTAACATACAGAGATATTAGGATCCCTTATTCCTCGTACCCTAAAGGTCAGAGAGACAGGCAGACAGCAAACATACTGCTCCCTGATGCATAAGTAATTCTGCCATTGAAGACCACAGGATACTGTTCTAATCTCAGTATGTTTTCATGATACTCTGACAATTAAGTCAGAGTGTAATGAAAAACATAATGAGATTAGATTCTTCCTGTTCCAAAAGGAAATATGCCAGCTGATTCTTGTGGGAATAAGTTGTCAGAGATGCCATAAGACCAGCTGAGTTTCATTTATCTCAAAAGTTTCAACACACAGAATAAACAAAGAGTGCCTGGCTAAAGCAATCTGCAGATTTTTTTCTTTCCTGGAGTCTAGTTCATATCTGAAGTAACTTCATATAGCAGAATATGTCTCTCTTTTGTGTTGTAGTAACAAACTATTAAATAAAATCAATTTTCTTTATGCTTACTTCAAGTAATATCTTATGCAAGCTTTTTTGCTAAATTCATTTATTGATAAGATAAAGAACTATTGAGTTTGCTCTACTACAGCTCAGTGAAAAAACATTACACTAAGAAAATAAGTCTTATAGGTGATATATGTCACCAGAAATTAATGGCAATTAAAGCTCTATATTCCACCATACCACTATGTACTTTATAAATGTTTCTTGCATTAAATAAATTCTTACTAATAGACTAGTAATGCAAATACACTAGTCTTAATTTTATTATCATCTCTCAAATTGTAATATCCCTTTATGACAACTGATATCTTCAAAAAAAGTAATGATCTTCTATAAACTAAGTCACATGCATTTAAAATATTTTTCATATATGTTTTTATTATAAATTTCACAATCTATTAAGGCTAGAAAATATTTTAGTCCATTGGAATATAGCTACGTCCATCTAACAGCAGAAGAACCCTTATTCCTACCTGCCTTCCCTAATTATTGGCCTTTTTGATGTACAAATTCTATCTTCCTATCTTGGTGAAGATATCCCATCAGTGAAGGACAGAGATTTCTTTCACAGGGAGAAAAGTTTTAAATACCCCTTTTTTTATTCCTACTCTTGTATTTTTCTCAAAATAAGAAGTAATGATTTGAAGATGCACAGAAGCAGGGACAAAAGTAACTGGTCTCACCAGTGGGTAAATTCACAGATGAGGTTACTGTATAAGCATCACATGCAGAGCTTTTCACAAGATTTTCAAGTTAAAATCATGGCCATATTTAAGTAAGTTCCTCACTTATATCAAATGAGAAACTGCAGCTAGAGAAAGTGATTACTTTCACTTTTTGTTAGATAAATACAGTGCATGAGACTGAGCTATCAATTGGGTTATCTAATTAAGTTTAAAATATCCAGGTATTTTGCATATGACCTAGATGGCTTTGATGGACTACTGGAAAATCAAAGGAAAAGATTAAAGAAAGGCTTTCCACACAAAAGCACAAGTATTTAAGACACGTTAGATGCAATCAAAGGCAGTGAAATTCTTTTGAGACACTCCCTGAACAATTTTGTTAACAGAGGGAACTGAAGCAAAAGGACGGAATACAATCAAGGCCTGTGTTATAAATGATCAAATCGAGAGCCAAATTTATACGAAAATTTAGCAATAATTTATTAAATTGTCAGCAAAACAGAATTTCGATTGGAAAAAAACCACCACAGCCAAGGGCAGCGTCAACCCCAGGATCGGCGCTGGGTGAACACACAGGTCTGACACCCGAATGTCAGAGTCTCCCCTGTTCACGCTGGCTGCTTGGCGAAGCGAGCTCTTATACAGTTTATTCCGCCTGAGGCAGAGATGACCGAATGTTCCTTTGTGTCCCTTCACATGCAGAACTGGAGCCATACATGTGCAGGGTTAGACAAAAGTCCAGTTCCAGGTGTCTAGATGTTGTCAGAGCACTCCGGAGAAGTCGAGAAGTAACAGGGAGGCCCGGTAATCAGATTAGTAGATGCAATCGAGGTGCGAGATCACTCTTGCATTCCAGGGAACTCAGTGATCATCGCTCAGGAAGGTTCCATTCATACATTAACAGACTCGATATTATCTTTTCCTGGGAACTAATTGAATAAAAATAAGACTCTGCTCCCGGCTGGCTGGGGTGGTCAAAAGACATAGCTTAGATTTTACAATATTTTATACATTAATAGCATGAATTATCTCTACCATATACTACAGCCTACAAGAACATAATTTCAAAAGATGACTAAAACAATCTGGCTGTGTGACACATTCAATGAGGTCTCACTTCCTCTCTCTCTCCATCTCCATGTTTGAATTTGCATAATCTTTCTGTCCTGCTTGCTCTGGACTTCTCTCATCCCTTGCTGAGTAATTCAGCTCACCAAACCAACAGAATACCATCCACCAATATAGTGAGGGGAGCAACACACACCTCAGGTCTAGCTGGACTTACCCAAGGGAAACTGCAGGAGCCATCAGGGACAAATTATAATTTTGGCAGCAGCAAGCTATTTTCTTGGCTCAATCGTTTAATGAAGTACTATGGATTATGCTTTCTCCAGAGAAGTCCACAAATCTGGGCATGGTTCAAACCAGTTGTTCCATGAACCTTAATGAGAGGCTTGTGCACAGCTGGATCCTACATAATCCATAACACGACAGAATCCCTACCAGACTAGTTAAAGGGCACACCAAAAAGGTCCTATTAATTACCACCAAGGCCTCCAAACAGCCAAATCACACAAATATAATCATGTGTTTTAAGCCAACTGACAATGGAAGATGTACAGCAACTTGGGCAATGCATCATTTTATGGTATAAAGGTGACTGAAGAATCAAAGTTTTACTAGTGACAAACTATAAGATCATGTCAAATAAATGCCAATACAACACTTAGTCTAACACTGAGATCTCACAAAATACAGGGCTTAAAACTGTCCAGCCAAAACCTGATATATCCAGTAAATAAATGATCTTCTGCATCAAATTCAACAAAATTTTTGGCAACAATGACATATTTTGTATACTGAAATATCCTTCTAATAAGAAAAGGGCCTTTGGACAAAGTGCTGATTTGTTAAAATGAACAGAAGAAGACCCAATAAAACTAGAGAAGACATGCATACAAACATCAGTGGTCCAAAACAATTGCTGTTTACTTCATGGTTTGTGTTTTCACACATGGCAGCTCAATAAAAGGGATTTATTCTATAGGTTTTCTGAACAGGTAATACCTTTATACTCAAAACGTGTCTATGTCAACACAAGGTTTCACTGAGTTACATGGACAAGTGATCCCTTCACACCAACTGAATCAACAAGAAAAACATAGTTCCTCAAATGTTCCCTAGAGTACTGAAGCCAGGCTATTACATTCAGTATAGCACTTATTTATGGATAAATTATTCTAAGGATTTTATACTATGAAAATATTGGCTCACGTAATAAAATGTCCAAAATAAAAACTGGAATGAATGCTTATACACAAAAAAAACCTGACTTGTTCTCAAAGTTTCATTGTCAAAAGATTTGCCTTCATTTGACTGACTTTATGTATATGCTGCTAATATTTTTTTTATTAAAAAAATAAGATAATAAAAAATGTATGAATTTTTAGTTACTTGTTTACAATAGCCCAAGTATAACTTTATAAAGGCAGACGTAAAATCTGCAGTCTTTGGAGGCAATGTCAAAATTCCCATTTACTTCCATAAAATTAAGTTTGGGAATAAGGTTAACAATAATAAGATCGCTTAAAGAAACGTCATTGCTTTTCTCAACATACATAATGGCATTGCTAGCAGGGCAAACAACAATATGTTTATTTTTCTAACATTCCATCTACTTGCCTGAAAAACAGGTTGCAACATGATCATCACAAAAGGAAAGTCAGAATATTCTGAAACAGTTGCATTTTATCCAGTGAAAATACGAGCAAATGGGGATGCATTCTTACTCTTTAGACTAAGTCTATTAAAAGAATGCTACAGAGAACTGAGCATGCAGATCATCTGGAAAATTCAAAACTTAAAGTGATTAATTAGACCTTATTTTGTCTCGAGCAGATTTACGGAGGTTTTTTCAACTTAGCCCCCATTGTTTGTAATTACCAAAATTACACCTCCATTGGCTGGTCTTGCTCTGCTTCATGCATGAACAGCAATCTGATTGAGCACTCCTGTTAGGATTCCATTCGTCATTGTAATTAGCCATAATCATAGCCTTCCTGGGTGCATGAGAATGTGCAAACGACCGATTCACAACCCCAACCTATTTGAATATGAATCTTCTCAGTGAGTAGCAATAAAATAGTGGAAACAAAGCAGCTTCTCTAGGGAATTTTGTAAAGCATCCCTGTCTCTGATTCTCCCCCCTTAAAAATGTTCCCTTTTTAGTATCTGAATTCTGTTTGCTAAAACAAGGCTTGCTTAATGAAGACAATGGCTTATTATTTCTTTAAGTGGCACAGCAGGGCCCAAGTATTACAGGCCCAGCTCTTTCAGCCCTTGCCAAGGACACAGGGAACAAAGGGGCAGGCAGTAACGCCAGGCAAATAGACCTCTCCTCACGCTGCACTTCGGGAGCACTTTCCCCAGAGCAGGACCCAGGTCTCGCCTATTCTGGAGCTCAAAGACGGGCTCTTTTCCCCGGCGTTCCAGTAAATGGCTGGCCCAGCCCCGGGGCGGGGGCGGCCCGTTCGCAGCCGCATTCCCAGTGAGCCCCCTGACGGTGGCAGCGCGGCCGCCGCTCCCCCGGCCCGGCCCGCGCCGCGCAGCCAAAGCACAGCCGGGGCTGCCAAGGCACAGACGCACTTAGGTGGGAAAACAGCGATTTTGACGACCGCAGCTCTGGCACGATGATCTAGTTAACTTTTTAACATATTTAGCAATATTTCGGTAAGAAGTCTCAGAGGCACACTAAGTGTCGAATAACAAGACTTATTACTTAAGTTGCCACATGCGTCTGGCCTGGAACAAAATTCTGACTTTAACGACCCCCAAACCAGCCCTTCTTGTAAAATGATTAAATGATTATTAATTGGTTTTTTTGGGCTTTTTGGGGGGTTTTTTGTTTGTTTGTTTTGTGTTTTTGGTTTTTGTTTGTTTGGTTTTTTGTTTTGCTTATTGATGAAATAATAACATGTAAGTAGAGCATGGGATAGCATACGAGACTCCAGTTTTGTTAATATTTAATTTTGAAGTTATAATCCTTTTATGCCATATGTTACCATAGTTATTTTTCCTGCAATTTCTTGTTTCAGCCTTCAATTTAATACAGAAGCTATGATGCAATGTTATTTTATTCATGCAAATATTTTATTCAACTAGCACTGTTAGTAAAAAATATGAATCATAATAATAAACTGTAGATTAACTAAAAAATTAAGAGGAAAGTCCTTTCAAATGATCATAGAACTAATGTCACAATATTAAACTTAACTTCTTAAATGGAAGATAAAGACAAAATATTTATTATCTGTAGGTCTCTACAGATGTAGGAGAAGGGGCAAGTCCAAGTGTTTCACACTTACAATTTTGAGTCAGCAATTGTTAATTCTTGCAATTAACATAACAGCTTTTCTCCTTAATCACTCTAACACCTTCATGAAAAAAAAATAGCTCAGGATTTACTGTAACTAATAAATGGGATAATTACTAGATCACAAATAATTTTGTAGCTTGATCTTCACTGATTTAGAAACCTTGCTAAATGTGGGGGTGGGAGGGTTGACACTTGTACTATTTCTGGGGAACAAACAACAGAGCTCCAAGAGTGTGGAGCTCTGCTTTCTGGGTGACTGGTGAAGTCTACTTCAGATCCTACTGAAGAAATTGCAGCATGGAAGAGATGCAAATTAAATCCTGCCAAATGTTGCTCTGCCATGCCAGCTCAGAAAATAGTTCCATAGCAACCATTTCCCTGTCAACCCTTACAGTCCATGCTGAAGAAGCTTTCCCAGATGCTGAAAAAACAGTATTGTTGCAATCAGAATAGCAAATACTTTTAAAATAACAGTATGCAGCAGGCTGCAACATACAGGCATCTAGTAACACGGAAGTTTTTGTCCTTTTAAGCTGCCCCATTACTTTAGAACAAATGGCAATCAGGGAAACAAACAGGACAAATATAAAGTTTTGTAATGGTAGCTGGGGGATTCCTGTTTCATCCTTTTTTCATCCCTTTGGGTACATCTTGGTGTGATGCCACAAACACTGTATGGGTATTTGTATTCTGACGACATCGCTGGAAACCTAAGGAGATTGCAGGATTATCTCTTGCCTTCAGCAAAGAACCATGCTGAATAAACCCCTTATGTTAATATGCAAAACATTTAACAATTGAGACAGGCAGTTCAGAAAAGTGTTGCTACTTTCTTTGGGTTCGTTTTTGCTGATCAGTGGAAGGAAACAAGTTTCTGATACTTCTACAGCATGGCTCTTCAGTAGCTTTTTTGTAAAGGAAATAGCGGAAAGAGATCCTTCCATTTCAGTGAGACTTATATCACTCATTATTATTTAATTTAGATTTTAAGACTTTATCCTCCATATTTGACTGATGCTTTGTCAAATCACTAGAGAAAAAAACTCTTTAAATTCTTTATATCAGTGCATGTAATAATATATTCCACTAAAAACGTGGTAAGTGGAAGAAAATCTTTTAGCTCATTGCATAATACATAAATTGTTAAATTACAGCAATATAGCATAAGATATAACGTACTGATGAATGATCATTTTATTATAACCTGTTCCATAAATATTTTTCCACCAAATAATATTCCACCAAAATATTTACAATATTCCACCAAAATATTTTAACCATTTTCTGCATCAAAACCCATCAAAATATGAAGAATGAATAATTGCACCTCTCCCGTGTAATCTACATAAAAAGCATGTAGGGTGGGATTTGCATATTTCATTTGAACTGTGACCATTAAAAAATCTTGGCACTGTTTGTGAACACTTTGGAAAAGAGCATCTTAAACTTATGCCTCTTTCTGTGAAGTGAAATGATTCTTCCTGCATATGTCCTATGCTTCACTTTGCTCAGAAAGATGAGATACTTGTTATAAGTTACACGACCCTTCTAACCAAATTTTGAAATTCTGCTGCAATGGATGTCAGGTTGTTAAGAAAGTTTCTACTGTCTCAATATATTTTTTCTTTATGTGTGTTTAGATTCACTTTTACTCTACTGCTTTTTTTCCCCACCACAGTGTGGCAACTGAACATTTGTGCAATTTAATGTTTCAGTTGCTATTAAAAGCTTTTCTATAAAGTTTATTAACAAAGACTAAAGTAAAATGAAATTTAGATAAGTTCACTTCTTTATTCTGTAATATTTCCTATATAAGTCCAGCTAACTGAAAACATGCAGCCTTGTCTGAAAAATAGAATAGAGATGATATTCTGAGCTAGCTATAAAATATGTATTTTTAGATAATTCTTTATGTTTTAATACATTAATATAAATAAATGTATTTTTATAGATATATATACATTTACATAATTATTTATATGTATGCTTAATTATTTGAGTCTCTTCTCCGCTGCAAGTATTCCAGACAAACTGTTCCCTCAAACCATGGATTTCATGGGATTATATTTATGACCCATACTTTTGAGTAGCCCTCTGGTTGCATAAGCACAATACTGAACTGTTTACTTAGTACTCTGTGTTCCATAAAAATAAGATTTTGTACCAGTGTTACTTTTTGTCCTATACTAATATCAGAATTTTACTAGCTCATTTTCCTTGGGGTCTCCACACAGCAATGCACTCCACTGACCCATGTATACAAGGAATAGTGATTAATCTTAGACTGGTGTCACACAGAGTTCTAGTTAGAGCAGAATACTTGATTTTAAGTTGGCCACCTCCAGCATGATTCAAAACAGAAATAATATACATAACATATTTCCATTTTTTAGTAAAATTCAAGCACTTGTACTTCACTATGCAAAGAATACTCATAAACAGATGTACTGGTTCTATTGAAATAAAAAAGCAAAACATTCCTACTGTTATCATCAGAATAAGATTAGACTTCAAAATAGTAAAAGGCATGAATAGTAGCTGCATACTGAAAGGTATTTTATTCAATACATATTTATGCATAAGGTTTCACAGCTCTATGAAAAGTTTAGGATATAACAAATAGTCTTTTAATAGAGATGGAAATATTCAATTTTGGGGTTTGATTTTTTTTATTATTAAGAGGTAGGAGGTTTTATTTTTTTTTCTTTTCCTTAAATACGATAACTTTGTATTAATCTCTGCAGAAATATTATTTTTCCTTCAAAACTTATCCATAAATTTCAGGATGCTAGAATGAAGTTACAAATAGTTAACTATGGCATTACAAAAGAAACTTGTTTCACTGTCATTGTAGAGGACTTTCAATTTGTTTTGGAACTGAACAGAATGGGATAGAAAATATTATGTATTTATCTTTAGGATTGCAAAAATACAGGCAGGGAGATAAATACTGTAATCAAAAACTACAGGACACTTCTGAAGTTGCATCACTGAGTACTTGTTACATTTACTACACAATCTAAAATGTGATCTTTTTGTTTTCTGCAAAGCTGTCATAAAGTTTTAGCTGTAGAATCAGCCTTCCTCCTCTCAACAGGGATCATTTACACATTCTATAGAAAGGTCCCATTAGAGAAGATATATAGTGCAAATTTATCAGCAGTTTGGTGTCTACAAAACCTTTGATTCTTTAATTAAAGAGGCTGAAAAACATGTTCTTGCTAAGAAAAAAGAACTTCAGGAAAATAAAGAATAATTGAAAGCTGCATTGGAGGGATCTGGATGCCCTGTTTCTGCCTCTTTAAAAATCTACAGCCATGGAGTATTTTACTTTAAAATTTTTGTATGTCTACTCCTTGTTTTCCAGGAACCATACTTCAGAGAACTGGATTTAATTTGTAGAATTGACAAGGAGAAGAATAAAGAGGGTTTGGTTTGATTTCTGTCTGGAAATTGCATTTTCTGTATTTTTAACTGAAATATTTGTTTTATTTTACTGAAAAAGTGTACTTTGATTCTAGGCAATTTTGAAGCATTTAATTTAAAGATTGGAAGAACAGTTTCTAAAGTCTTTCAATTAGACCCCTCATAAAAATTGTCTAAGTCAGCAGGAGCTGAACAGAAAAAATCTGAACAGTCAGGCCTTAGAATAAAATTTCCAGCTTCTATTTAATCACTAAATTATTAAAATAATTATCAGGATTAGGTTAAAGTTAGAAATCTAATACAAAGTCTCCCTCTGTGACCTTTCTCTTTATCTGCAAGACAGGTTTAATAGCATAAACTGTGTAAAATAAACTGATGGACGTTTATGAGGTGATCTGATATAACATGAGTCCACTATCAAAACCCCAGATTATAAAGATATAAACCAAAATACTTTCATTAAATGTCTCTAGAGACCACTGATTATAAAGATATAAACCAAAATACTTTCATTAAATGTCTCTAGAGACCACTGATTAGATATTTTATCTTTTAAAATCATACACATATATAAAATGGATTTAAGATATCTCCCCTCCTCCCCTCTGCTTCCTCATCTAATGCCAGGGCTCACACTCCTTTTAGTTGTACCAGTACAAATGTCTCTGTGGCTGCTGTCAGGTTATTGTGATGACCTAAATACAAATAAAACTAAGAGGAAAAAACCCACCAAACCAAATCAAAACCAAACCCACCACAAATGCATTTTTTATTGGTTTTAATATCTATTAATTATAGTGATCTGATTAATAAAATGAAACCAAAGTGCAACTGAGGGAACATTGAACTGTGGCACAGGACATGAACAAACAGATGGAACTTCTTTAATCTGGTTCTGATGTAACAGCAAGTGTTCATGTAGTTTTATTTCATTATGTCCATCCTGCATATTAGACCAAATCAGATCCTAAGGAAAAAGATATAATTCTGTAGTAATGATCAAAGTGTAGTTTTTGTTGATTGGGATGTATACCATTTCCTATTCTGTTAAAAAAAGCAAACGAAAATCTTAAGATTTATGTATCATCATACTAGCATGAAGAACATTTATTGGCAGAGACAGAACAGATAATCCAAAACTATGAAAATTTCAACATTAATAAGGATATGCTGTTGGTCACTATTCTTGGGAATGGAAGAACAGAACAGTATCCAAACACAGAAATTTTCCCACAAATCCAGTGGTATCATCAGAACATACAGACTCAAAAATCCTGAGTACCACCATTACTTTATCCTAGTTTTTCTAGCCCAGTAACTCCATTTGAGCAGTCTATTTTTAAAAACACTAGTTTTTCTTGCAAATAACACTACAAACAAGTAAAAAGAGCCAAAATGTTACAAGCTTTAGTAATTGTACTCAGGTATCCTTTGTAAAGGGCACTTGGATTTATATTCCTTACCCCGGTCTTGCCTTAGAAGAGAAAGAAACTGCAGTCAAAGGAGTGCAGGCAGATCCAAGGGCCTGGAAGGGTTTTTGAATCACTAATGTTGATTGTTATCTGTTTGTCTAATACTACATCTTTATGGCTTTCTAGACATTTCTGTAGTTGGGTAATTTCTACAATGCTTGAAACTCCTCCTCACATTGACCATTTTAAATTACCAAAATAAACCAAATGTTAATAGGAGGAAAGAACATGGATTTAACATATATTTAAGCACTCAGAGATAGTAAAACAGCAAACACACACAAATGAAGAAATTGGGCGTTCAAAGAATCAATCTTTTGTTTCTTTAACTACAAAATGACATTTTACCTTTCTGATATTATTGGTGCATGAACATATGTGCAGTCCCACACCAGACCTTGGAAAAGATTTTTTTTCTTGCAAGACTTAAGTCACTATTGACTTTCCTAGAACATGTGGATTTTATATTTCAATTTTACATCCCCCCTAAATGTGAAAGGCAAAGCCCAACATTAAGAAAGATGAGTAAATCTAGAGCTTAAATCGATGAGTAAATCTAGAGCTTAAATTTCAAGGAACCTTTAGAAATGTGAAGAAACTGTGGCATTCAACAAGAAGTGCAAAGCCCTGCAGCTGGGATAGAACATCCCCCTGTACCAGTAGAGGCTGGAAGTGACTGGCTGAGTAACAGCCCTGCTCCCTTGAGGTTTATGGTGATTGCCATGTTGTAGTACAGCCAATAGCACTCCTGTCACAAAGAAAGCAGAATTGCATCCTGGGCTGTGTAAAAAAGAATGTGGCCAACAAGTAAAGGAAAAATATTGTCCTTTAATAAGAAATGATGAGACTATATGGAGAATACAATGTCCTGTTTACTCATCACATCTTAAGAAATCTATTGAGAAGCTGGAAAGATGTTCCAGTTCGTGGTTACCAAAATAGTTGTCAGATAAATTAATTAATATTCCATATATTGCCTCTAGGTTTTGGCATTCAATAGCTTGGCAGGAGGTATTAGATACTTTTTTTCCTCATTAGTTTTTTAAGTTAAAGAATAAACAGATGCGCCTGTCCTCTTCAGTCACTTTTAGAACCTGATTCTAGACGACAAGTACTGTTAAACGTCTTCTGGTCATTTGAATCACATTAAGTCTAGAGGCCCAAAGCACTTTGTACGTTGTCAATAGACTAATCATACTAATTTTAAACATTTCTGGCTTTCCTGCATGAAAAAAGGGATATTCCTCAGTAAGCTAAATCAATATCAAAGCCTTCAAGAAGAATTAAACTGACCCAAGTTTAGAGAGGTTTTAGTGTGTTGACTTTAGGATCTAAAGCTGGAGGTGCTTTTATATTTATCATTTAGTTATGGTAAACCAACATCAGACATCTTATGAATATAGCTGTAAATTTACCTGCTATGGCCAGAGAGCAATAACAAGTATATACTTAAAAATACACATGTATGTTTAAATAGTGTACATGGTAAAGATGTGGTTTTAAGTTAAAGGAATGTTAAAACTATAATGGGATGAATTAAGTCTGTTAACACACTTGAAGTCGTACCATTATACTTGCACCTCACTTTCTTTCCCAGTCGAACACTTATGTTTCAGAAGTACAGGGAAGTCTTATTCATTAAGCAGCAGTATGTTATGACATTTTCACAAGAAGGTAATGCAGAAACACAAAATAATAGGCTAATCTATCTAATTTCATAGAATCACAGAATAATTTATTTTGGAAGAGACCTCTGGAGATCATGTCATTCAATTCCCTGCCCCAAACATGGATGATTTTTATACTATCCAGCTAAAATTTTCTTTATTACAAATTGTGACTGCTGCCTTTTTGCTTTCTGTTGCACATCCCTGAAATGTGTCTGGCTCTGTCTACTCCACAACACCCTTTTAGGCACTGGAATACTGCAGTTAGATTTCAATTAGCTTTCTTCCTAGACTAATCCAACCAATAAAATAAACAGGAGGTTCTGGAATAAACTCACAAACTAAATGAGATGGTGGGAGTTTAAAAGGACTGCAGAGTGGTTAATGGTACAGAAACCATTCATGCAGTGATTAATAGTAACAACTGGCCCAAAGACCTGATGACCAGGAAAAGGAATAACCTTCCAGAAATTATAGAACAATAGTTATTTCATCCCTAGTTGGTAACAACACAAACTTAAAAAAAAGCTCATACCAAACCAAAAAGCTAAGATTAGCATTGGACAGGATATAGATATAACTATATCTATAGTTTTGGAGGAATGAATAGTTTGAAATTTTTTAAACTCTTGATATGTCAATAAAGGTGTGGCAGCTGGGGAAATATGTGATATTATAAGCTGCACCTTAACTGGAAGGTGTTTCTTTAGGAGGTGTTGAAAATGAATTTTTCATGATTCTTCAAAATAAAACCCATAGCGTTTATTAAAAAATAGGTTAAACATTTCTATAAGAAAAAAACCTCACACACATTTAAAGTTAGAATTAAATAGGAGTAAATGTAAGTACAGTTAGAACAAAATATTTGGCCCACTAAATCTGTGACTTAGATAGATTAACTTAAATGTGAATTTGCAAGCAAAGGTCTTAACTATTTAACAACTTCATCAAGTATTTTAAAGTACTCTGAAACAAATACCAAATGTGACTCAGGTACTATTTATTGCTGAGTAACTGTAAATAATTCCACGCAGGTACACAGTATTTCTTGGTAGGTCCTAGGTAAGCCATGGAAGTTTCTACTGGTTTAGGGAAATGTTATATATATGTTATGATATGAAAGACCTGAATCAAATGATTTTCATATAACATCAGATCAGATGCAACTACTTAAAAAAACTCATTTGAAAATAAAAGACAGTAATTTTTATCTAGATATCTTAGAGGCTTATCCTGTTATACCAGCAGTTTGATAACCTGCAGGTGAGAATGTGGGTATAAGCAAAGACATTTCTTAGCTGATGTGAAAATATTGTTTGGAACATAAAAACTTAGAAGAAACATTGTAATGTGTTTGTGCACATTATGTGTTACTCTGTGCAAGGATGGAATAGTTTTGACTCCCTTACAGAAATAACAGCAGTATAAAAGGCTGCCACTCTATAATGAAATATACATGGGTACAGAATTAATTATTAAAGCAGAGAAAACATGCTTCACTCTTAGAGAGAACTCACTTTTACATTCTAAGGCTTATCAGCAAACCTCTTTGATAAAATAAAAGATTAAGAGAAACAGCACAATTCTAGCAGTTCCAATATATATTTGCTACCTTTAAATTTTCATCAAATAACCCAATACTAACCACTAACTAGAATTTTGAATTACATCTAGTACAAACCTAAAAATTAGGTCACTTCTTGAAAGAGATTTTTGAGAGATTATTCTAACCTGATAGTCAACATATTAGATGATATCACCACATTAGGTTATGTTTAAAAAACCTAGATCAATAATCTAGGATTCTTGGTGCATAAATAGGCATACACTTGGGGAAAAGGCATGGGGCTGAAGGTTCTGATCTCTATGATTGTTATTACTGATGGTTTCTAGTTTTATCTAACCAGTGCATCAGAAAGTGACCAGGCAGTGGACTAGATTACCATGGCATGCCAACTTTCAACTGAAATATTCTATTCTATTCTAGTGAGCATTTGAAATCAACTTCATGCAATGTCAGTCAGATGGTTTAAATCACCTCTGAGGTGGTCAATCCATATAAGTTTGACTTGAAAACAAACTATTGTCCTAATTAGCTGCAACTCTGTTCACAAGAACACATTAAGATAACCTTGTTTTCTGCTGTCATGAATGTCTGGAGACAAGAAATCACTGATGGACTGAGTCAGGAGCTATGTGAACAGGAAGTTGTATTCAATTTGTCTTTCCACACTTGTTACACATAGCTTAAGGACTTCAATAGAAGGTGGACTGAATTTTATGACCTTCTTTTATTATCTCACAGAAATAATAGATAAATTAATCACAGTTGATGATAAATACATTGCAAATAATATGCTATGCATTTCCAATCTAATTTGAGAAGGAATTTTTTTAATAAGTTCAAGTTAAAAGATTTATAAAAATCCAAGTAGAAATTAAAAAAAATCAAGGTTTTTCCTTATCAGATAAAATTTATCTATTTTTTTTTCCATGCTGGGAAAGATTTGTAGTATCATGACTCTGGCTATATGGTTCTTAAAGTTCATCAAAAAAGAATAGGGCAAATTGAGTGATATTACTGAAGAGTTTTAGGTGGCTTATATTACTGAAGAGTTTTAGGTGGCTTATTTTCCCAACCTCTACAGAAAAGCATCAAATCATATAAGGGATGAAAAACAGTAAAGCAGAAAGCAGACATAAAATACAGATCTAATCCTAGAAAACAAAAAAGCAGCTTTCCTCATCTCCAGCTTAAGCTAGAAATTTCCAGCTAAATTAGAAAATTGGCAGCTATTATTTGAGCTTAAAATGAAACAACCCCTGAGAGCTGTATTACAGCAACAGTTTTAAACAGGAAAGCTTGTTTTTACTCTGAAAGGAGTAAAGTAGTTTTAATAATGATGAAATACAAATTTCCAAACAAATACATACTATGCCCTTAGGTATCAATTTATGGTTCCTTGTGGTTTCACCCAAAGTGCTGCACAGGAACAGGTTACCTTTTGGAACACATATAAAAAGGATTAATATTAATTAATTAATCACCTGATTAATATATAGCTTGGCTTTTGCTGGTTTTGGGGGATTTTTTAGCAGGCATTTGAACTGATCTGTGAACATATTAAGCAAAAAATCATATTAAGGTAAGTTAATGCATTTTGTCTTTCACTCTGCAGAAGCACAAGGCAAGCAACGTCTCAAACTTAAATTCACCTGAGTTCAAGTGCAAAATTGACATTCTAGCCCAAACATTATTAAAAGGAATGTTTCTGCCTCAGATATGGGTTTTCTTCAGGGCCCCTGTCTACCTCTCTAGGAATAATAAGAGCAGGAATGTTCCAATGCTGTTATTAGATGGCAAAGCAAAGTAGGGGCTTCCCATCTCAACTGGCCTTCTTAAGAGCCTGAAAGGACAAGATAAGAAGCAAAGAATGGGAACATCACTTATAGTACAGGCTTCTAGAGGTATTTATGATTCTGAAGTGTACCACCATGGACTTCTGATCCTAGCAAAAATTTGTTTGGATATGAAGAGAACAGACCAATATTGACTGTGTTACTTTTTGAGAGCAGAACTTCACTTCAGTGCACATAGCCTTCATTATGAGACAAGATCCACTACATTACAATAGGACTCATATCTAAGGAGATCTGCATTCAGACAGTAGTTTCAATTACACTGGAAGCAACACCCTTTTTTAGTCACACTATAGCCTGAGAAGATGTTAATCTGAAGATTTGAATCTCTTTAAAGACTGTCATTTGTAATTTTCATTTGTCTATCTTTTGGTAATAGTTCTTTAAATAAGGCACAGATTTACCTGCATTTATGAATGTAATATTAATTTGAAAATGAGATGCAATGAGATTTAAATTAATTATTTTTAAGTCTAATGTACCAGTTAGGTTATTGAGGGTTTTAATGCTGATTTTCTAAATATAGAATTCTACTAGGTCCTACAGTTATATAGATTTTTTCAGTATAGGGAAACTATGTAACTTTAAAACCTAATTAAGACACATTTTTTTTCATGGTATTGAAGGAAGCCACAGTACAGCATACTCACAACCCACAGATTCTGTCACTTAGTAAAACTGCAGTTCTTACAATTCCCCACAATTATCTGTTTCCTGAGTGTTAATGTGCAAAGCCAAAAGCAAAAAAGGAACTACCTTATTTAAATATTTATGATATCTTATTTTTGCTCTGATAAACTACCACATGCTACTACTACTTTTAAAAATTCACAGTGCTATTTGAAATGCAAATATAGACTCAGTATTCTTTTTTTTTTATAAAACACATAATTCAGTCACCTTTATAGAGATTTTATCTGACACTTTTAAATAAGCTGAAGCTTTAAGATCTTTAATGTCTTAAAGATGCAATAATATTAATTTGAAACTAGCACTTCTTAAGGAAGTTACATCTTTATGATTGAAAATAAACAAATGGAAATATCTTTTTCTCATTGTAGAGGTAGGTACATCTCACACCAATTCTACATAGTGCAAGCAAAAATTTGATTTTGGTGGGTTTAATCACAAGACATTAAGTGCATGCTTAAATATTTGCAGGAACAGTTCTCCTTCATGCCAAATTTATATTTCATCAAAACAAGTTGTCAACAACTTTCAAAGGATGAGAGAATTTCAGGAAAGAAAAAAAGAGGTCTAAAATTTAGGTCCTCCTGTTTTAGGAAGTTTTCATCAATCTTAACGTAAATAATTTCTGACCAAGGACACACTTACTTTATAAAAAAATATGTAAAAGGCATTCTTTACTTAACCCAGATCCTGCTGAGTTATCCTGGTGAATAACTTCCCATGATAACAAACACTTCATAGTTAAGCAAGAGGAAATACAGATGGAAAAAACAAGATGGAAGAAAGAAAAAGGGCAATACAAAAGGTATCATTAGCAAAGAGATACTATTATTTTTCAGAATAACAATGTGAGAAATGAGAGCAGTGCTTAGGACAGATCAGAACTCAGTAGCATAGTAGATGTGAACATGAATTTGATGTGAAACATTCATCAAGGCTAGTGATGAGAAAATGATACTGAAATGATGATGAATTAATTCATGCTTTGAAAGTAGTATAGGAAATTAAATGGAAATGAGGGAGATAAATTTGCCTCACACACATGCTTAATATATAGTGGACAACAAAAATGAAACTATGAAAAATTAACAGAATATATAGTGTTTGTCACAAAACTGAGAACAGACATCCACAAAAAATATATTTCCAAAGTAGACACATTCACTGAATATGGTTTTAGAAAATATGCTTCCAGTGATAGTGAACTTTTCTCTGTACATGTATAGACATACAGTATGAAGTTTCCTTAAACACCTCACATTCTCCTTATAAAATCTTATGATTTTATAAACTGCGTTATAATCGTTTAACATATCTCTTCAACAGCCTTACAGCAAAATAAGGTACTTACAATTTGTATGTAATTGTCATGATTTCATAGCTCAACATTTTCATCATCTTCAATCAGTCAATAGTATACACAATATATGAATAACCAGTACCTATGTTGGGTAGTGACTTATATTTATGCAAAAGAAATAATTGATAACGATGATCTAGTTAATCTGCACTGCTCTGCTTTTCTTTACTGAATTTTATGTTCAGAAAGTATGCTTGTCTGCGTGAGCTTGGTCAGAATATCCATAGCTACACAAAATCAGATGATTGTGGAAAGCTACAGAGGCATTTTTTTCCTAACACATGCTACAGACACCTTAAAAAGCAAAAACTTAATAATTGTAGAGGATGACTCTTCCTGCTGTTCATGTGAACTTTTTATACGTCACCTTTGTGTTTTTCAAGGCAAAATCTGCTCCATATTTTCATATTGAAAGACTGTATACTTTCTAGATTTCTTTCTTAAATAAATCACTTAACTCCATGCCATGTTTTACCTGAAACATTATTTAAAAAATCAGAATTGGTAAGAAACAGTAGTTGAAGAAATTATTCAATATAAGACTCAGAGAAGAATGGTCACAGTAAATGACTACTAGAAATGAAAACATCAAACACACATTGATTTTTATGTTGTCAATTCCATTTGTTTTGTCACTTGCCAGAGAACTCTGCAATATTTAGGTAAAAGTAGGAAGGCTGATAACTAATGGCCAGAGAACAAGTCATCCATTAATTGGATATGGCTCAGAAATCACCTTCAGGGTAGATAGAGAAAATTCATCAGTGCTATGTTTGTGGCACTGAACAAAACTTTCTGACAAAACAACAAGATGCACTTTTAAAGACAGATGTTTCTGCTTGTACCTTAAAGATTAAAGTGGAACAAGTCATGGCACTTCTAGAAGGCAACCTTTGTACCTAGGAAAAGCTTAATTCTGTGTGAATATAATGAGTGTAAAAAGAAGTCTTGGTTGTATTACTACTTACTTTCTAAATGCTTCCATCTTTAAGAAGAAAGGCATCTGCTTACCTGAAGGAGGAGGAGCAATTTGTTTTTGTCCTAAATATCAATTTACCAATTTCTAAAGCTTACACCACCACTTGTGTCCTCTGGAGTCCATAGTAATGTGAATTGTCTTTATCCAAGTACCTAGCAAATCATTGTCACATAGCAGCAGTCGACCTTTCTTTTCAATCTATGCACTCTTCAGGAGTTATAAATCAGTTGACTTTCAAGCTCGATGAGATGGCATATGCCCTGGTTTGAAGAACAGATGGAGGCTTGGGGGAAAATTGTTTCTGCAGGCTTACTACAAGCAGCACTACTCCATAAAAGTGAACCATTCACACTAATTTCTCACATACATTATACAGGCAGGGAGCACCAGCCCATTCAGCAGAAAATCTTTCATCTAGCTTTCAGAGGTCATTTAGCAAATTTAAATTACAGTTATTTCTGATACATGGCTGAGTTTTCATTCCATACACTTTCAATAGATGGCAAATAAAGGAATGACTTAAATTGTATATTCAGGGGGAAAGGAATAGTAAATTGACTGGCACAACATTAGTGTTTTCTAGAATCCTGGGATGAGTTGCAACTATTAATTAGCTACAGAGAAGTCACTGAATGAAATATGTCTGCTGTGTACTATAGGAATCAGGTAACTGTCACTATTCTTTGCAAGGCTTTTTTAGACTCCATCAGTAGTCCCCAGATTCAACATTGATGTTGTTAAGAGAAAGGAGATCTTACACATTCATAAAAACCTTTACTTCTTAAGAAAAACATTATTCAGCTGGTAAGTAAATGGGCATGCCATATTTTTAAAAAATATGGTACATTTTCTGAGCACAGAGAAAAGAGACATTTCATTAAATTAATAAATTATAAATATGAAAGAAATGGAAAGGACTAGAGGACTGTAAAAATCTAACTCCAGAAAGAATTATATTTTACAATCACATTACTTGTGAGCCACAAGTGGTAAAAAGGAGGGATTGCATTGAGTAACCTCTAATACATATGTGACATTAACTTGGTGTTTCACTAAAAATACTAGTTTAAATGTAAAAAATAAAATCCACCAATGAGAATGGTGGTAAGTACTGAAATAGTCACAATGATTTTTATGGGATTTCATAAAAACATAGCATTTTGCAACAGAGTTTTGCAGTAACATTTTGATAAGATTATTTTTTAATCTCTAACATCTCACATTTCTTCTAAGACCTGCACGACTATTACAATATTTTTTCAACAGAAAATTAAATCTAGCATAATGCTTTTGAAAAGTAAGGCTTGAATATGATAGATTTATTTGGAATTAGCATTATTAGTGGTGGGATCAAATCAACACAGAAATTTCAAACTTGAGAAACCTACTGTTGCAATATTTCTGTGACTATATGTACCATTGAATGGAAACTAGAAGTACCCAGAATTACTCGACAACTAAAAAAATGTTGCCTTAATTGAAGGACATCAGCTTGGTACCATATTTTATTCTGTAAATTATTAAACTGAAAGATGATTAAACTTAGCCATGTCACATAAAATGCTAGAGTCAATATAAATAGTGACTTTTGAAAAAATCCTACCACAAACGTATTACATATAAATATAAAATTAACACATTGTTAAATATAAATGTTATTAGATCAAAACTAACGCTGCCTTAGACTTAAGACAGAGATTTGAATTGGCAGTTGTTAAAAAGGATGATTTTAAGTTCTGGAACTTTCATTACTTGGGACACTATCATAAAATCACAGAATGCTCTATGTGAGAAAGGACATTAAAGATCATCTGGTTCCAACCCCTTCAGGCAGGGACACGTCCCACCAGATCACACCACAGGTTGCTCAGTCTGGCCAAGAACACTTCCAGGGATACGGCAACCACAAATTCTCTGGACAACCTGTTGCAGTGCCTCACCAGCCTCACAGTAAAGAATTTCTTCCCATTATCTAATTTACACTTGCTCTCTGTCTGTTTAAAGCCATTCCCCCTTGTCCTGTCACTACGTGCCCTTGTAAAATCTCTCTCCATCTCTCTTGTAGGCTCCCTTTAGGTACTGAAAGGCTACAATTAAGTAATCCTGAAGCCTCCTCCTTTCCAGACTAAAAAAGTCCTAACTGTCTTAGCCTTTATAATTTATAGATGGAAAGGCTACTGGGCCATCTTGGCTAGACTATGCTTTTGCCAAGAAAGGTTGGATCAGATGATCATTGAGGTCCCCTTCAAACCCAGAATTGTAAGATTCCATGAATCTATCATTCTAAGACAGTTGATCAAAAATAGATTCCTGTGAGCATTATAAACTAAAAACTCTATAGATCACAGGAAAATTTGTAATATCATAGGGAGAAAAAAGGAGAGGATTATGAGTTATATTTACATCTGACAATAATGATCCCATTCTATTGCAGTCAATGGAAATTTTGTTTTATTTGCTAGAAAATATTTTGCATTCTCTCTTTTTATGACCTAGGGTCAGAGTGATAGAGTGGGTGTATGTATAGCACTACATAACATTTCTCAAGAAATTTAAAGGAGTTTTCATTAAATGAAAACCAGGTCATAGTCAGATGTGCCTATTTCTTAGTATTCTACATTTAAAAAACAAACCAATAGTCTTGTGAAGGAAATTTTTAGCAATCTCTAGGAAAAAGTCACATGCATATCAGCCAAGACAACACTTTTGGTAGTGATTAGTTGGGTACTAATACCACACTAATACCATAAAGAATGATGAATGACATTTATCTAAACATGACTGTTTATGCAAAGTATTGGCTTGTGCTTGCTTTAGTAAGCCATAGTATACAGGTTATTAGTAACTACCAAATAAAGATGATGCAACTGAGCATTGTTATTTTTAAAGCTGAATAATTCTTTCTTGCTACCATGCCACACAGTTTGCTGTATTACTGTCTTCATAGAAAACTGAGCCTTTACTTTCCTTCAAAAAAATACTAGTACCCAAACTATTAATTTGCACTATATCAGTTATAGTGGGTTTTTTTCCTCACAGGCAGCATTTAAAATTTGCTTCTTCAAGACTTTACTTCTTTACCTCAATTCATACTTCTAGGTTCTCTAAATTATTATGTATTATTTTTAGCTTAATAAATTCTTGCTTTCAGTTGCCTTTTCCTGAATCCACACTGCAATTTTCTGTTATACCAACACACTCATATTGGAGACAGGCTTATTAATGATCACTGGAATGATGTTAAAAAAGGAGCCCTCTGGGAAAGATAAACAGAGGTCAATTGCAGCAGAAAACTGAACCATCACTTAAAACATGAATGAAGAGATTAAATAAAATATAAACTAACAGCACTCCATGCTGTACCAACTGTGTCTGGGCATGATACATGACCTTTCCTCTTTCTACATAACCTTGCAAAAAGCTTTCATTCTGCAGGACAACACTTGTGGAGGATTTACCAGTTTTTTTTACAGTGTCCTCTCAACATCTTTTACTAGATATTAAATACAGTTTAACAAAAAGTGGAAGCAGAAAAAATCTGTCTCTATCTGAAAATAAATTTTAAAGAAATATTAATTTTCACAGCACTTTTTTCTCTTTGCTTTCAGGTATCTAAGGCTGAAATTCCACAAACAGCTAAAGTAATCTAGCAGCTCATGACTGCTGAAAACAACAGTTTCACATTTTTCCCTGTACTTTGCTACTGTTCCTCTCTTCTTCACCAACACTCAGCATTAGCACTCATGGTGGTGATTGTCATATAATCAAAGTTCCCAGGACTATGAACGTGTTGCTTATCGAGAAAAAACACACCCACCTTCTCTTCCTGAGTTAGTGAGATAAAATTACCCAAAGAGGGCTCTGATAAATGTCAGTGCCAGTATCAAGTATGCTTCAGAAATAGAAGGTAGAAGAGGTGAAGGAAAATTGAACCTCCCCCTTAGACAGCAACAAGCTTAAAACCCCTCAAATTCTTGAATTACATCTTGAATTACACAAATTGCAAGATGACAGTATAATAATGGGGTTATTCTTTAGGGTAAATGAGCTCCATCCAATTACTTTTAATTTATTTGGAGATTTGAACTTCGGGAAGTGTTACCTTAGTTTACTTGATACTACATAGTAAATAACATACATCTGTGCATTCATCTAGTTTAATGACAAAACAATGCTACAAAAATGAAAAATACAAAGACATTAATTGAAAGCTCTGCAAATGAAAATGTCTCCTCTCTGACTATATTGGTTGATATAAAAAAAGTATTTTCTCTCTTGTAAAACTTATTCCTCAAGCAAGCAAAAAAGTCTGCACTTCCAAGAAAAAAAAAATTAAAACCAAGTCATTTTATAGAGAAAACCCCAAAACAAAGTCCAACACTCAAACCAACTAAGCAAAACAAAACCAAAACCATCACCACAACAAATAAACAAAAACTTTTTATCTTAGTGCTGGATATAGGTACCAGCTCAATCACAGAAGTTCAGAATTCTATGTAAACTAGTATGCAACATACTAATGTAAACTCTACTATGGAAAGTTCAAATCATTTGTACTCCCTACCACTAAAAACAACTTTCAGTAGTAGGTGAAAGGAGAAAGTGTATGTGCATCCAAAATTCATGATGTTGAAGGCAGATCACTTTCTTTCAGCCCTGCATTTAGTTAATATCACAAAGAAATAAATTTGCTACCATAGCTTATACTAGATCCTGGGGAAAAAAAATTTAACTGTGTAGGAAAGAGCAGATGAAGAGAAACTGAAATGGCAGAAGTAATATCCTTAGTGAATACAGAGACTCTGGGAAAAAAACCCCAAAAATAGAAATCATATTCATGTTGACATTTTGCTTAAAAAGTTTGAGTTTTTGAATTTGGCTTTCATTTCTCTGAAATTGCTACAATTCTTTTGAAGAATAGAAGCTTTTTTTTACTCCTGCATAATAACTTGCATAATTAACTCCACTCCCTAAAAAATAATTTTTCAAACATTCTGATGACTTTCCATTTAATACAGAGAGACTGCATTTCAAACACATACTTGATAATTCAGAAATACTTTCTTGGTTTTATCAACTTTCTTAGTCAAAGGTTTAATTGCATTCTGACCTTTTTTAATTTAGTATCGTATATTTAAAAATGGAAGTCCTTTTCAGACCTGAACTATGAGCTTTTGTTATTCATAGCTTGGTATGAGATTGTGCAAAAGAATGTATTAATACATTTTGAAATAAAATTGGAATATACATAAGTTGGAAAAGAACTGTGGGATCCCACAAAAGTAGTCAAAAGACTTATAAATATTTTAGTACAGTCTTTCGACATAAAGATCACTTTCTAATATTATCTAATTCTAAATTAACAACAATTTACGTTCCCAAGTTTTATATTTAATACGCCATTTAATACGCCATTCCAACCATGCCATTATTATTCATTCTTTCTTAGTGGAAAAAATCAAATGCTTCCTATTTGGAAAGATCCTTGAACATTTGTTCAATAACTCAAAGGAGTTGTTTATTTCCAGATCTTAAAAACTACTTTGCAAAAGAAACATAAACATTAAATATTTGCAGAAATTTTAAGGCTTTGGTATATATACAGTTCTCTTTTTGATTACCAAGGAAGGATAAAAACAAATGCTTCAAATTAGATATTAAAATGTTACATTGAGCGTATGCTATTTAGCAAAGAATTCACTGACTGCTAGTACATCCCCTGAAAGGGGATGAAAAGTCTGGAATTATTTTGAAATTATTTTGTTAATTTAATTGCAATCAAGGCCAGAAATTTGTGTAGCGAGTTATGTCTTGTTTTCACAGACATAATTAACAAATTATTATCATTCTCTATATTCACTTTTTCACAATGACAAAAGGAAACTTCTCTCCAGATTTAAAAACAAATATTAGGAACCCCAAGACAATCAATGTCTTCTTCTTTCAGAAGTAAATGCGATTCTATCCTCTAGAACCACATAATTTTGCTTTGGCATTATCAGAGTTTGATTTTTTTTTTCCCCTCTGGTAAAAAATGGTATTCTTTAAAACCAGCTTCAATTTCCTGTTCTTGTCTATAATAAAACCAACTTCAATGTCCTGTTCTTGTAAGTGTATATTATCTTTTTACATTTTTTCTTCCATTGGGTTGATACAGGTTTATTTAAACTTACAACAATAGTAAAACTTCCCAGCCAGAATCACAGCATTACAGAAATATTCAAAGAGATGCCTTTCTACAAGTAAAGACTTAGTCTGAAAATTCACAAAGAGCACATATCTTTCTAAAATTATCTAGTGAGGTCTAATTTGCTTTGGTCCCTATTTTTAAGAAAAGACACCAAGGTAAACACCATGATTTATATGCAGAGTTTAATCTTGTTTATGCCTAGGATTAATTTGGTGCAAGGATGCCTCTTTCTAAATTTAGCACATTTTGGAAATGATTAAGCCATGTAAAAACATAAAAGCACTATTATTTCATAATTAAATATTCAACACATGCAGTTACTCAGAAACAGTTCTATACATTTCTTGAAGTTAAATTTATATTTCATCTAGGTCTACAAACACAGTTAGACGTAGCCAGCCCTTACAGGTAATTAATCATGGGCTTAAAATGATAGATATGTCACAATAGATAGAACTGTCACAATATCAACAGTCATTTGTGTGAATTTTTTGGTACATATTAACCAAATACAATTAATGTATATTAAAGCATTTCAGATTCTCCTGTTCTGTCTAAAAATTACTGTATTCTGTCCAAAGAATTAGAGCATAATGAACACGTCTTCAAAGTGTTAAAAAAAAAAAGTCTGACAATTACAGCTTTGATTCAGTAATTATAAAAACAAGCAAAGAAGCAAATAAAATACATCAGTGTATTTTGCAGGAAAGAACAAAATCCTGTAGTATTTTCCTTTCCTAGTAAAAAAAATCAGGTTTTTTGAGACCCTCCTGCATTTTCTCTCATGCACCATTTGATAGACAAACAAACAAGAGTGAAACCAACTACGATATACATTATCACTAAACAGAGCAAAAAACCTCTCTCAATATAAAACATTGATATTGGGCAATTACAGCAGGATTAAAATATCACTGTTACCATTCATTTCTTCTTTTTATCCTTCCACTTGATCATGATTTGTGCAAATAAGTATACTTCAGCCAAGCTTTTATAGAACATTTGCCTCAACACATTTCATAAGTAAAATATCTTTTCAATTGTCATGAATTTCGCAGTATTGAGTAAGATATATTACTAAAAAGTTAACTTCTTCCATTAGATATACAACTAATGAACTGATGAAAACTAGGCATTAGATGTCTTTTGAGTAGTGCAACTATGTCCTTAAAACAAGTGAAAAATAGAGACCTTACTTTATCTGTACCTTTAAGTATCAGCTAAGGATGAACAACATTCTCATCCTTTTGCAGCTCTAGGCAGCTTCTAAGACTTCAGAAGGTATCTAATGCAAAGTTTGAACTGGAAAATGCCAGTTTGCCCATTTCATGTAGTTAAACTGCACAGTAATCAATGACAGTTGCATGTCAAATTAAACAATAGCCTCAGATAACTCTATACCTCGGTGTTGTTGAGTGCCTGCCTGCCACAGAACTCACTCAGGATTGACTTGTGACTAAATTGAGTGGCATGGAATAAGGGAAATAAGGTTGAATCTGAACCTGCACTAATACAGGAATGGAATAGTCGAGTACTATGCTCCTTACTTGCATTCATGCTGAAGTTCTGATATTTTTTCTCAAAATAAAGGATTAGCAGAATAGCAAAAATAAGTCTTGCATGACATCTCAGTCCTACATTGCACTAGCTAAAAGCCAGTGTTTTACTGCAGTAGGTGGACATTAGGTCTAGAAGACTGCAAGGTGTGTTAAGAAAAAATACGTGCTGAATCTTTGACTAGAGACTCTGCTATTGTGACTGTTCAAGGCAGTATGATTTCAAACAATTGAAACTGCCAGATATAGAAATCAAACACTTTAGCATGCATCTGTGGTTGGAAGGCTTGCAGATAAGTTAGCAAGCTGAAGTGACCCATAAGGATCACCAAATACAACTCCTTTCTCCTCACACGACTACCTAAATCTAAATCATATGACTAAGAACTTTGTCCAGAAACTAACAAGCACTTCCCTGGGGAATCTGTTCCAGTGTTTAACCACCCTCTCAATGAAAAACCTTTTCCTAATGTCCCATCTGAATTTCTTATGCAGCTCCATTTAATTTCCTGATGTCCTAAGTCAACTAAGCAGTCACTAGCATCATCTAGTGGAATACCAGTCCAGCAGTATTTCTGTACCTCTCAGTTTGATTTTGAGAAATTAGAAATTAAAAAACCTCAAAATGAAAATTAAATTCTGCAGATTTTTTTTCAGTTATTTGAAAATCACCTCTGCGTCTTACCTGGTGATGAAAGATCAGAGTGCAGGCTTAAGTTGTAAGCCTGAGAGTTCCAGTCCAACAAGGGAATTTCTAGTGTTGCCTGAAGCCCAAGTGCACTGGAATCTCACCTTGATTGCAGGTAAAGTATTTTGGGACTGAGATTCCCTTTGCTGCAAGAACTACTAATTATTCTTTGTGCTGATTCAAAACCTCTATAGCAACAAAATAGTAGCACAAATCTTTCTTCTGTATTTCAATAAGCAAAGGAGCTACCTTAAAAATTTAGTTACTATCAAATATTGTACTGCTTACCACACTACAGAGCCAATCCTGTTTGCTTCATTACAAGCAGAATCAATCATAAGATTGCAAAATTCCTCCTTTTATTGTTGACTTAACATAGCTTTACATTTAAATTTGGTATCATGTTTTTGACATGAAAAATTTAAAACATTTTACAAATCTGACATATTTTGTTCATGCATATCATGTTCATTTTCTGTAACTAACATGGCTTCCAGCAAAATCTTTTTCTAGTCCAATAAATGAGACAAAAAATAAAGTAATTCACAATAACAAAAATAATTAAATAGTAGGAACAGGTTAAAGATCAGCATTCATTTTTAAATTAAATTTAAAATTCTGCAGTAGTTACTTAGAAGATTGGCAAGTTTTACAAATAACGTCACCAAACATTTTAGAGAGAAACACAGCCGCATTAGAATAGAGTCATTAGGCAATACATTTATTTTGAAGCCAATTAACCTTTTGTCAGAGAAATGTTGGAGCTGTAATGGTTTCAGCAGTGGAGGTCAGCCTGTAACAGAGGCACGTATGACAGCGATTACGCTGTCTGACATATGCTGGAGACTCAGAGTACAGCCATGGAATGAGAATCTGCCTTCGTTTGTATTCTGCTCTGCATTTTCAGGGAGCAGACAATCTTGACCTATCCATTTAGGTAATTAAAGCTTCTATTTGGAAGTGTCCTGCAGGAAGGTGAAATCTGGGGAGATAAATGGCTGCTGCTCACTGTATCCAGCCACTTCCATCATTTGATGGACTGCCTGAAACAGGCTGCATTGCCAAGTCCTCATAAAAACAGAGATGAATTGGGCAGGAGACAATTCTCTAAGGCAAAGCAACTCTGTCATCTTCCTTTTTGTAGCATATAATTTAATTGTTAGCCCAGGCAGACAGCTGACTCAGGGGCCTTTCTCTAATGACTTTCCCACCATCTTCCATTTGCTAAGAAATTATTTCAGTGTATTTACTTGCAAGCTAACTTTGTTGGACAATGAGAGATGTCATTTCAATAAGCTCAGCTGGTTGTCACAGCTGTGCCAGGACTTACCTTCCAGGCGATTTTGTTTCCTACACACTCATGCTGAACAGCTATTGGAAAGTCTCCTCTCTCATAAAACTTGCGAAAAGCTGTGTGTTTTGCTGGTCTTTGTTTTACTGATCCTGCAGGTGGGGGCCCTCTTACCTTAAAAAAAAAAAAAAAAAAAAAAAACCAAACCCCACAGTTTAGTGGTAACATACTTTTAGAAAAAACCTAAAGCCTTGCTTAAAATAGATATAAAAGAAGAATAATAGTAATGTCCCAAATTATAGTTTGCTTTCTTCTTTACATGCTAAACTTCACTTCTTTGAAAGTGCACTTCGGTAATGACCTACAGGTTTTGTTAACTGCTTTTTTTTTTGCCACTTTCAGATTATCCCATAAAAATTTGCTATATTTTAAAGTAGATCTTCCTATTATCACAGCATTTTTAAACAAAACCAAAACACCAAGAAGGTAGTGACATTACACAGTAGGAGTTGTTGGGAAATTAAGTATTTCTCCTTTTTCTGTTTCTTTCTAGAAGTAATTTGACTTGCTTTCCAACTAATATTACTGTTTGCACCTTCCACTGTCTTTAGTTAGTCATTAGGTAATGAGATTAGGTAATCTATTTTAGCATATCCCTTCCCTAAACGCTATGGATTTGGTTTTCAGATGACTTCCAGTCCTTCAGTATTCATGGCTGAAGCGATGGAAAGAATGAAGGTCTTTTGCTCAGAACTCTATCATCTGTCTGTGAGGAAATTTGTTTTAGCTCCACTTAGTTCCTTATCTGAGCTATTGCTGGTTTAGCATATGGCATAGTCTGAATGACAGTCCAATTCCAAAATGCTCATGCTGGAACCTTTTTCTCAAACATGGTAGTAACAGCAACTAACAATTGGCACTATGATAATAGAATTCCAAGTACTTAAAAGAAATCTATTGTTTAAGCTAATTAACAAAGCTAATCTCAAATGCTAAGAGAGTCTAAGAGAGCTAAACTAATCTCAAATGCCCTTGACAACTGATTCTTCACTGTGAAACTCCAGTGCTGTACATCTGGGATAAGAACTTCCTACAATTCTCTGCATGTTTCTTTTGTTAAAAATGCTAGAATGTGTCATTTTCAAAACAAAAAAAGGGGGAGAACTTCAATGATCATAAACCATACCCAGTATTTGGTATTCTATTTTTCTTCAGGGACCCTTAGATTAGTTTCTAGCAGACATCCAGCTTTCCAGTGAACAGAATGTAAATTTGTAACATCCTCTTTTTCATTTGGGCTATTCTGTAATTTAACTCTGCTAACTACATATCTAAATTTGACTTGGTACTTTTTTCCCCCAAATAATTTTCCACTGGCCTAGCTAGAGGAATCCACTATTGATATGCCTACACTGTACTTTTCTAAAAATTGCTTCAACTAGGGCTATGAAACTGTGAACTGTTGTTGCATATTGCTGTCCCTGATAGACCATGTCCAGTAAAAACTAATTTGATATGCACAGCTGTAACTTTGTTTAGTAAACACATCTGCAGCAGTTGAGAGTATACTCAAAGAAAAGCATTTCCAACCAATGTAAAGAAACCTCCACTTGCTGTTCTGCAGAGGAACAGCTTGTTCTATGCCACCAATATAAGTACTTTCACTTGGTTTTTCCTTGGTTTTTTTTTGTGTGTGTGTTTTATGTTTTTGTGGGTTTTTTTTTTTGTTGTTGTTGTTTTTTGGATTTTTTTCCCTTTTCTCATTTGAGGCAAGTCTCAAAGTCACTGCACTTTGAGACCACCAGAAAAGCACCTCTGTTCTTTTGTATATTATTATTCACAAACAGGTCTTTCATACATCCTTTAAAACATTATCTTCTGTACAGTATCAGAGGTCACTATTAGATTTTAGCTTAAATTATTGATAAAGAATGTGTTGTCTTGATTACATGAGATATAATCTGAATTCTTTCTAGCAGACTACCATTATTAGAGGTAGCTAATGCAATCTCAAATTACATCTGCTCTGATACCAGACATTCTCTTCTTCCCAACTCATGTCAGTAAATTTGCTACAAGCCTTTTCCTACTGTACTTTACAAATTTTCTAGAAAATATGTTTACATTAATTAAACTTCTTCCTATTCTTTATCCAAGAGCAAAGATACTAGAAGGACTAAAAGTATGTTGGTATCAAACCCCTTCATTGTACATTGTCATTACATGAAGGCTCAGAAGCTCCATCTTAACCTGCTCTGATCTCCCATCTCAAAAAAGGCAGTGGTAGAATTAGAAAAGATCCAGAAGAGGATAAGGACTGAAGGTAAATAACAGAATAAAGTGAGAAAATTATTACTATGGAAGAATAAAATAAAGAACTATAAAATCATGTCATTACGGAGAAGGTGATAAGGGCAGATTTTCCACTATCTCCTCCAGTAAAAGGATGGGACATAAAAAAAAAAATAGTCAGTAAGAAGTTTGGAACAAATAGAAGTATTTATGTATTCATGCAGAAAATAGTGGATATATGGAACTCCTGGCCGAAAGTCAGTGCTGAAAATACTAAAATTTTCTGTACATTCAAGTTGTGACTGGAAAAGTTGATGAAAAAGGAATCCATTAAAGTTGACTAAATCCTTATTATCAGGAATCATAAATACAGTGAGTATTATTTTTCATGTGATACAGTCTGTTTGGTAGATCTCTCAGCCTTACATTTAGTCTCATGGTGACATCACATTGGCATCTTATAGTTATCCATTGATTAACTGCCACAGCAAGTATTTTTTTAAGATGATGAGCTCAATGTTATTAATATAGTTTCTTGTCATTAGTTTTAAGTACATTATGTTGTACTTTTTACTATAATATTTAATTACATTTCTATTACATCACTTCTCAAAGACTTCCACTTGTATCTGTCACACCATGATTTTCATCTATTTTAATAACAACTCCAAACATTATGTCAACTATAAATTTCATTATGCAATCATGATTTTTTCAATGAAAAAAATAAATAACTAATCATTCCTAAAACCAAATATTAAGAATTTCCATTAATAAATTTCATCCATTATCATATCTGTCATTTCAATATTACATGCCATCATTGTCTCCACTTGAATATGAACTTTCTACTCTCCAAACGCCTCTTGCACTGTACAACTACCAAAGTACTGTGTACAGCTGGAGACGTAGCAGTGTACCAAATACTTGAAAATAGTGTCAACAGGGAGAACTGTTGTTTTTCCCTTTGTCTTAAAGATGCTTTTCTTGTCAGATTCGTCTGCAATAGATACAGAAACCTCTAAATACCTGGAAGAGCAACTGACTTCAAAGCAATGAAATGATCAAGACAGAAATGAGCCTAACATCTATCTAGAACAAAGAACTGTCAGCAATCAGGAAGACAGTGAAACTGTCCCTGCATTGAAGATACAGTCATTTTACACGACTGAAGAGTACAGTTGTGCTCTCCTTTATTTAATGAAGACAACTTGTTTCATTTGTATCTGACAAAACCTAGCTTATGAGACCTTTGCTAGAGTGGCTGCACTGAGCCACTACTGCTTACCTTTTGCAAACAGTTTCTTTTCCTTCCAGACTTCATTACTAGGGAGACCACCACGGAGCACTATTCTCTAATGCAAACACTGCTTTGGGTCATTCTAGCTGTGCACAATATGCCTGAGGAAAAGTTTATGTACATGATTTCCTCTTCCACGTTTTTGCAATTCCTGATCTAAGCCTCAATCACATGATCCCTATTGGCCTCTCTCAGCTGAGGCTTCTCAGTGATTTTATGTTGCTAAGTGAAATACACAAAAACTAATCAGACAAAGCTTTACTTTGGTATGATAAGTTCCGCCTTCTTACATTTTATATTGTTATAATTACTTATAAAAAGATCATTCTGAAAGTATTCCATTTATTGGAAAAATAGCAACAAATACTATCTTCTTCAAGTTAATAAAAATGTTTCACTGCAATATAGTGAGAAAGATTAAGATTAGAGTTCCAGTTAATTAAAGGCTAATATTCATGATGGCAAAGTATATGAAGCAATAAACAGATTCTGAGGTTCGTTAAATGCCAAAGAGAAGTTGAAGAGTTTGATAATTGCAAAACTAATTTATTGTAATTCTATGCCATTGAACTATGTGACAAGATAAAAGATGCAAGCCATTAACCAAAAAAGAGAGAAAGACCATATTTCCTTCATTGATTCATGGGCATTGAAAGCCATTTTACCAGCTTGCATTCTTAAACTTTTCAGTTATGGCACATTAGTAAAATGACTAAGAAAAATTATTTTAAACCAGGTTTAAATAGTGATTAATATTTGAAGATTAAATTTTGTTCATTTTCTGAGTGTCAAACTGCATGCATGCTCAAGGACCTAAACATGTCTGTTTAGGACAACTGGCCATTTTTGTGAAAACTAAGACTAGTTTCATGAGCAGTTTAAGCCAAACAAAAACTAGACTGAGGTCCTACTGTTCTTATGTAACAATTCATGTCTTGTATTTAAAAAAAAGACAAGTGATGCAATCAAATTTAGCACAATTTTTCTTATTAACCCAGACCAATGCATTTAGAAGAAAGAAATGATTGCCACTTGTTGGCTGCCAAGATTCTTACAGGAAAATCGGAATTTAAGCCAAGCCTGTTATATTTTCTCCTCACAAAAATATTTCATTAAATTTATTTTTCAAACTACAGGAATCAAAAATTATATGACCACTCAACTGTCTTACCTAAAAAAGGTTTCCTTGAAAATATATGCCATTTTATCACCTTGAAGAATAAAATTTTCGAAATAAAACCATAAATTCCCATTCTTTGTATTCAAATGAAAAAAAAAACCGATGTGTACAAAATTGCACTGTATTCACAAAATAGAATTTACTAATGTCTTCTGTCTCAGGGAGATGTAAAGGTCATGGCATTAAGGAAATGTTTGTGTAACTACTGACAAATTCTTTGTCTCATCCTCCTCTTGTACTGCTGTTAAACTTTGCTAATGCAGCATAGTTCAACAGGCAATCCACTTACTTTGCCATGGGAAAGATCAGCATTCATTTCCTTGCGTACTGGTCCCAGAACCTGTGGCCAAATCCTAACGTCCATGTCAAGCAAAATGCAATATATATGAAATAAGTCCAACTATACAATGAAGAATACTCAAGCTATCAGGAGTATTCAAAAATAAAGACCAAATAATATACCTAGCACTATTCAGGGCCATGCTGACACCCAAAACTTTACTAGAACTGTCAACCGCAAGGTCCTCATTCTCATAGTGTGATAAAGCTCTTATCTTGGCTGGACAGGCACTGACACAACACTGCCTAGGCACAACTCATGCCCAATGAACAGGCTGAGGTGCAAAAGCTATGAACCACAGTTTGTGCTTTTGGTGTCAGCCCACACAAAAGCACTGTACGTGTTTCTACATTTCTAAGGCAGACAATCCCATCATCAAAACAATCTCATCAATAACCCACGAGAAAACATCAAAATTTTGGCAGTTACCTACCAACACAACAGAACAATAGGATGATAGTTTTTGGTGACATCTACAGAGTTTCAAATAAACACAGTAGCAGTACTAAAGATTTGGAAACAAGAATCTTAGCAAGTGTTAACAATCAGAACCTCATCTAGGCAACCCCAAGAGGGTCTGCTCTGACTGGTAATAGGCAGCAAAGCCTGTCCTGCCCTTCTTAATTTACTGATCCTAATTTGATTAAACTGACTTAGGTGGTTAATACATTCTGCAATCATGTTTTGATTTTGTTATGCAGTCATACCCAAAATTGAATGAGAAATTTCAAATGACAGGAGAGGCACAGTAAGATGTCCCAGTAGGTACTGCTGAGTTCCACATTAATTCTTTTTATTTAATATCAATATCACAAGCATTCAATATCAAAAGAACACGATCATTCAACATGTACCAGATAAAAGCTTTTTCTATCCAAAAAGAAACAGGGAGATATTTCTTCAAATGTGCCACTCTTGATATGCTTTAAATGGTGCCACATCTAATGCTTAGAAGCTGCTTCTGGGGCTATTCCACAAATCTGGACAACAGATCAAAGCCCATCTCATAACTTCAAAAGTCAAATTGAGAAAAATCAATTTTACAACCCCCAAATGAAACTACTGATAGGTCAGCAAACATTACAAATGCTTCCAAAGCACTACCACTTGAAAGAAAAATTGGACACGTGATTTTGTACAAAGATACTATATCTTGTTATTGCCTTGAGACACTACAGAATGTAAGACAAACTGCATGCAGAATTACTCTATTTCACCACCTCAATAAATGTTATTTTTGATTGGGGAAGAGATAAGCTGTTTCAATAAGACAGATGTGCCTATGTTATAAACTGCTCTATAGCACTTTGTATTTGGAAGGTCCTTCATCTCTTATTCTCTACTGGAATATAATGTAATTATTTAATATAATTTAAATTTATCTCCTCATGTTTGCCAAGCAATTTCCTTTGATGCAAAGGGAGAAGAGTGACAACTGCTAATATATTTCTCTGCTAATATATTTCTTTCCTTCCAGTCCAGATGAATAGAGTTTTGCTCTGTTAGTTTCACAAAGCTTTCCATTCCTTCAATTGCACTAAATCTGGAAACCTTTTAAATTTTTCCTGATAGCTATTTTAACATAGGGCAGGTTTTTTTACTTTCAGTGCTACTGTTGCTCATAAAGGTATTTATTAACCTGCAAAGGTATCTGTCCTTTTTGCAGGGACAACTGATCAATTGATTTCTTTGATGTTAAGTTCAAATCATTCCCTCACAAGAAGAATGCTAGTAGGAAACATAGTTTTTGATTCATATTGTATGCAGTTGAAAACATTTAAACAATCTCTGTTGTTTGCTTGGCATATAGGTAAAAAAAAAAATCTTCCAAGAAGAGTAAATTTTCCTGGTGAAAGAGTCAATTTTGTCTCATAAGAAGTCAAATTTGTAGGATGCAAGTGAAAAGGAGGTCTCACAGAATATTTCTTCACAGATACTGATAGCAGCTGGGTTGTGACTGTGAAGGGACAAATGTATCTTTCAAAAGTCACAATGCTCTTACTTTCATAATTTTGTTATTTTAAATGCTTTTCATATTGGCAAATACAGGATTAATCACTTTCTGTAGTAACTGATATTCCCCAAATATTTTGTGTCCATCTCCATAACTACCTAGACTGTTTGTTTGCAACCCCTTTACCTGATAATAATTATTCATGCCTGAAAGTAATGATAAAGTTTTATTATATTGATGTTACTAATTTCAGAACAGCTGAAAGTTATACTGTTATTGAAGTCAACTAAATCTGCATGGAAATATATTAATCTGGACTAGAATATATGAAATATTAAAAACAAACATTTTGCTCTGTAGGATCCTATTACCATTCCTATTTATTGACTATAGCTTTTTCTCATACTGAAGCTCTTATGCAGCATCTTTAATCCATACAGCATTGTTACTGTAGGCTAAATCAATCTGCTGCATATCCAGGGCAGTGAGGATTCTGTGGTTTCTTTGAGGTCTGGAAGGTACAGGGGCCCATTTCGTTAAGTTAAAAAAAACCCTTACATAAAGTTATCAGCTTCATACTTTTTAGCTTGGCAATCATACACTGACATTTGTTAATCATCAGTGACAAGTTTTAAATAAAGTATCCAGTGCCATGTCCTAAGCTTTTATTTCAGAATTGTTCCATTTATGTATGCAATGACTTAAGAAATAGCTTAAACTCTATTTAATTGCTTTTTTCCTTAAGACCTTTCGTGAAGCCCTGCCCCCTCTTTTTCTTTCCTGAAACTGCTTCAGAAGTACCAGAAAGTAATGTACTGTGAATTTTACCATGACTCTTTAATAGACTGTTTGGGAAGAAGTTGATAATAACTCTTTGGACATCAAAATGTCTCAGGTGTATAGTGAAGTACAGCTAGATTAACTCTTGTTAAATGTCAAAGCCTGTCCCATTTTTAAAAATCTTACTATTGTTTTTTGTGTTCCATTTTTTCTGTCATGCTACCAAAAATGCCTTAAAATATTACAAATCTCTCTCTTTTCAGTAAGTTGATTAGACTGGAGAGTACTGACAGGGGTTTTGGGGCTTTTTCTTTTTTTTCCATTTTGGAAAGGAGTCTGAGACACAGATTCCTTTCAGCATTGTGATCATTCACAGCCATGGGCTGTCCAACTGCTTCTGCCATAATTTCCTCAGTTTCTTTCCACATAACATAATTAGATCTTAAAATGTCACTTGAGCAGCTTTCCTGCTAGCCTTCTTGTCCTATATATTTATGTGATTAGAGATTCAGCTAGGCATCATTTTCTTTCATTATTGCATACATCTTTTACTCCAATTAGACTTGAAATAATACAGAAGATTGACCTAAGTTTTGCTATGGTTCACAGGAATAGTCTCAGGAATGTTTTTTTGCACAGGAAGGCATATTTTATCTAGCTAGTCAAAACATGGTTTTTAAAAAGTTTGAGAGCTCATTCCCTTCTTTACACTCAAAGTACCCCCACAGCAGATGCAGAGCTTTTTTCTTCCTCTGCCAGAAAACATGACCATCTACGTATTTTCTTTTCCTCATCATGATCATTTCCTTTCCTCTTCTTATACTCCTCATCACCAGAGCTGACTGCTAGGGTGCTAGCAGGAGCAGAATCCCATCCTTCCCCAGTTTTGAGCTTAGCAGGAAGCATAAAGATGCTCTTGGGTAAAACTCAAAGGACAGAAACAGGGCATCTTCAGTATATATTATTAGCAAAGTAGACTTCACCTTAACTACCTAGACAGTGATCATATAAAACTTAATGAAAATATCAATTTCTTGGTTATTGGAAGATTCTAAAAAATTTACAAGGATCATTTTTACTTAGAAGAAACTGAAAAGTATCCATAATATGCAGAATAAAAATTATTATTTTAGACATTATGCCATTTCTCAGTCAAATTATGTCTAATTCATCCCATTTTCTTGTGTTTTAACCTACACATTTATACTCAATTCAGTTGAAACTGATAACACTAATTTACAGTGTACAGACTCCTTACAGAAGTGGTGTGGTAGAAAAAAAGAGAATGCCTTATCTATGGGACTTCAGTATAGTGGGATGCTATTTCCTAGCATATTCTGATGCAGTTTTACTTGGTATATATGGTATTCTGAGCAGGGATTGGAATGAAGGTATCTAGTTTCAATGGGACTGCTCTAATCAATTTATTTAAATCTTATTTCTCATTCAAGGGTTCTAGAACCCTTGAAAACATTTAGTTGAAACCATATCCCAAATGCATATATTTCAGTGCTATAACTGAAAAAAATCTAAGATTTTCATAGTAAAGATGAGTGTCTTGACCCCCAGGGTACCAAAAAGGACACCAGTTATTGAGAAATGTATTTCTGAAACTTATCAAAACCAAAAAAAATTAAAAAATCAAAATAAATTAAGGTGGAACTCAGATGAAACTGCTCTACATAGCATCTAAGAAAGGGCATTAATAATAAAACTATTAATAAAACTCCCAAATGAAAATTTGTATCAATATTGTACAGGTACATCGAAGTGAAATATTACTGTCTTCATACATTAATCAAAAGTAATTGTTCTAAAAACCCCACAACTCACAACTATGCACATTAAGAGTTGAAAAGTATACGTTATAGACTAGAGTGATAAATAGGTTACTTACTAATGTTGGTAATGAGCAATAGGAAACTTTCACTGGACATTTTTTATTAATTGACTAATAGCTCATAAAAGAGGACTAGAGTGCATCAGAAAGTCCTGTGAGCAACAACTGCTACAATTACACAGAACAATGCAACCCAGAAAAAAAAAAAATCTTTGATTTTCACTAAACTTGAAAAATGGGCAGAGTCTCAAGGAATCATATTCTTTGTATGCTTAATATAATTCCCATTATAATTACAGAATCATTATCACCATGCTGTAAGGACAAAAAAAATAATAAAAAAGATTGTATATTGATAGATTTACACACCCCCCAATCAGACAAGAACAAGTACACAAAATATGCAAATCGTATAACTTATAGTAAATTTGTATATAATGAGGCAATGAAGAAACAGTCAGCTGTGTTAGCTAACATATAAATGTGATGCCAAACATACCCAAGGGGAACCCTCTGGTTATGGGGAAAAGGTTAAAAGAAAACATCACATTCCTCCTATCAAAAAAACTGGGATGATGATCTGTTTCTTCCAAGGAGGAATAGCACCACTGACTTCAGAACCCAGACATGCATTAGAAGTGTGAGCACAACATCAGCTTAAGGCACGGATGCTACAAAGCTTTTGTGTATAAATTTCAACAGTTTCACTATTGGGCATAAGCAGCAATAATTATGTAATATGACTCTAATGTGTAAATATCTTCTTATATGGATGATTTTTTTTTTATCAGACTGCTATGACTTTAATTAAATGGATCACAAATTCTTGGTTTCACACACAGTATTTTTCTATAGCTCAAAGAAATTGCATAGGCTGGTTAATCTAGTAACTTTGCCCTGGAGGCTTTGCGATAAAATCTCAGTGCAGCAACTGATGGAGAATACAGGTGACCTAGGCTGTAATTCAGATTAAACAGCATTTATTTATTGTGCTACTAGATGCAATCCTTTTTAATAAAGCTTTTTTTTTTTTTAAAGAGCTTTAAGTACTTTATTATTCAAATTTAGTTTTTGCCAGAAAGTTCAGACTCTCTTTTCCTGAGACACATTTGGACTATCACTTGCTTCAATTATTTGTTTGGGGCTTCATTTCCTAACACAGGTACTTATGTCTACTCTAATTCTGTATATCCTTGCAGGCTCTCGGAACAGCATCTCTTAGATAATTAAACTCCCAGTTTGAAATTCAAGACATAGAAATCATTCTCTAAAGACCATTGCAATCAAAGTAAAAACATTTCTGTTGTTTTAATCATAAAGGAAAATATTTTTAAAGAAATCTACCAGTAGTTAGGAAAAACAAAACTCCAGAAGAAGCTTCAATTTTCAGTATCACTAAGCATAATTCCCTTGGAACATAGTAGACTCTTGAGTTAAGATAGAAAAGATTGAAGAAACACAGTTAACATAATCTAGTTGTAAGATGGAGTTAAGGGAAAAATAGGTAGCTTTTTAAGCACCAGAACAGAAATATGAATAATTTTACTCCACATAAGTTGCAAGAGAACCCATCAAAAAAACCATAAGAGCATGTCAGAAAGCAGCTCTTCCATGAACATAAATGAACAAGTTATGGCTCTGAGACATAGGAGTTTTTAAAATTATTTTCCTTTGATCTCACCATACCATTTTCCCAAATACAACTGAAAAATGAAAAAAAAAGGAAAAAAAAAAAAGAAAAGGAGGAAAGGAGGAAAAGGAAAGGAGGAAAAGGAAAGGAGGAAAAGGAAAGGAGGAAAAGGAAAGGAGGAAAAGGAAAGGAGGAAAAGGAAAGGAGGAAAAGGAAAGGAGGAAAAGGAAAGGAGGAAAAGGAAAGGAGGAAAAGGAAAGGAGGAAAAGGAAAGGAGGAAAAGGAAAGGAGGAAAAGGAAAGGAGGAAAAGGAAAGGAGGAAAAGGAAAGGAGGAAAAGGAAAGGAGGAAAAGGAAAGGAGGAAAAGGAAAGGAGGAAAAGGAAAGGAGGAAAAGGAAAGGAGGAAAAGGAAAGGAGGAAAAGGAAAGGAGGAAAAGGAAAGGAGGAAAAGGAAAGGAGGAAAAGGAAAGGAGGAAAAGGAAAGGAGGAAAAGGAAAGGAGGAAAAGGAAAGGAGGAAAAGGAAAGGAGGAAAAGGAAAGGAGGAAAAGGAAGAAGTCTTCATGATTATGAAAAAAGCTTTTCCAATATAGAAAAATGAAAGACTGTTTGAAGAAGCATTGAAAATAGAGTTCCAATAGATGTGATGTTCTCCCTCAGCTTAGAATCTTTATGATTTTTTCAACATAATCAGCAATTTTCCTGGTGCTCATTTGAACAAATCATGTTTCAGTGTCCATCTTGCTGCTAGATATAAATATGGACACTAGGGTAAAGACTGCAAGACATCTGGCTATTCTGAACATTGCATAGCATACTGTCACAAGGCTACATGTGCTATTTTTTTTCTGTCAGAGGAGCCAGTTCCCAGTAAGCTAACCTGGATAGTGAAATATAACTGGAAATTTGAACATGATTCTCTACATGGAAAAATCCGTTTTAATTTTCATAGTTTTCTCCATCTGTCTAGGCAGAAAAAAAGCTCTTTCCATTAAAGAGTAAAAAGCACAGTTGAAACCCCAGCAGAGTGACAACTGGAAACTAATAGTAAGACACTAGGCGTCATCCATCTTTTCTTCTTCTGAGCTCACTCAGCTTACAAGATAAGCACAGGAGTGAGTTCTTTGCAGAACTGAGGATCAACAAAGCAACTGTTGTAATTGAACATTATGCATTAATCATAATTGTAAAGCCACTTAGGATTTGCAATAAAAAAATTTGTTCTTAACATATTAATTTTTTTTATTAGCTCTATTTTTCTTGACAAATGCAATCAACATATATAGAATCTAGCAGCAAGATTGGGTCAATAGCATTTATTAGTCTAATTTATACAACCAACAAAATCAAACCAGAAGCTCTCCTTCAACTCTGTAACAGAAACCACAACTTCAAAGTTAAATAGAAATTGAGGAAAAAACTTGACAATTTTATTTGATACATATCAATTACACCATCTCAGAAAGAAAAGACAGCTGAGGAATTGTGAAGTAAAAATGTGAAAGACAGGTGAGCAATAACCATTATTTACTTATCAGCTTTATTAACCTTTTAAGAAGAAATTAATTTTAAGCAATACAGTATTTGACAGTTCAGCTGTCAACTGAGACCAACTAATAATAACACTGATGGAAGTCAGAATAAAGTACTGCAGCTAGCCACAGAATAGAATCACAAAATCATTGAGGTAGGGAAGATCCCAAAGATCATTGAGTCCTATCCTTAACCCTGCACTTCCAAAACCACCACTAAACCATGTCCCTAACTGCCCACATCTTCATGTCTTTTCACTATTACTTTCCTGGTATGCTGATTCAACCACTTCACTGGGCAGCCTGTTCCAGGACTTGACAACCTTTTTGGTGAAGAAATGTTTCCTCATATCCAATACAAACCTCCCCGGTGCAATTTGTTTCCCCTGGTTCTATACCTTTGAACTTGGGAGAAGAGACTGACCTGACTACACCCTCCTTTCAGGTAGAGAGTGATAAGGTGTCTCCTAAGCCTCCTTTTCTCATTTAACCAGCTGATAGATTTTAATTTTACTGGCAACAAATATTTAGCTCAGTTTTTCTATCCTTTTTTTTTAATCGAATCCTCTACAAATTTACATGGAAATGGTTTCTAATAAGAGGGAGTAGTGACACATTTCTGGGACAATTTCTTTCTGTGGAAAAGAACTGTAAGGTACCCATCCATCTAACAAGAACTCTCTTGGTGAATTTATGAGATTACTGAAAACAATGAAAATCTCCAGCTGGTCATAATGCAAAATGTACATATTACATTTTGCATCTTATGTGCCCAAGTACTTGCAATCTCACATTTTATTTTCCATTTCAACATAGCCATAGTTGTATTTTACTCTTCAAAGTCTTGAATGTAGTGATTCTGCTCTCAATTATACTTTCTTTTTCAAAAGAAAAGATAGTCTTCCAAATATATGGTTAACTTAGATGGATTGAAGAGACTACTTGAAAAGTTTATCTAATTGAAACTGTGTTTCATTATAAACCAAATGCCCACTTTAAAAATACACTGCCAAACTGCTGCAAATATTTGCAAATATTACAAGTCAGTAAAATAGAAAAAAGTGAGGGAATTCAGATAGTCTCATAAACAATTTTGAAACAACAGAAGGTAAACTGACTTAAACTCATTGAGCAAATTTCCTGCTATGAATTATTTCCTTTATTCCTGAAAAAAACAAGGCTCTAAAATTTCAGGTTTATGTAATCAGTCACCTTTTACTTAATATTTATCAATCAAAATACTTTCAGCTAGCAATAAAAGGACAAAATTAATCATATGGTTATTAGTAAAATCACAGCTTCAAAAAATCTCAACAGAAGATGCTTAGGATTATACAGTGTTGCCACAAAAAGAAACTGCAATGATGCACAGGCAGAGCATGCAATGAGAAAAAAACTAATTTGCAAAATTAAACCAGATTGTAACCGGCTTAGTACAAACATTGATATCAGATGCTGGAGTTTGCAATAAAGGATCTTTGAAAGGATTAAAGAGGCTATAAGAGATTATCAAACTAATCACAGCTGATATTGGCAAAAATCAGATATCAGATGCTATATATTAAAAATCTTTAGATATGTCTTCTTTAGAAACATGAAGTCCTAACAGCTCAAAAAAATAAACAGAAAAATGCATGTACCTAAAAAAACCCAGCATTTTGAAAACTTAGTGAGGTGCCATTAGAAAATCCACTTCGAGGACAGTTCAATGCTGATTAAATGGAGGGTTGCAAGCATCTGAAAGGACATAAAATTAATTTTCTATCTGTATTCATCATTTTATTCTGTCCTATTAAAACAGCTATTTTAGCGTATCCTTTGTTGTCAGGCCTTTCTTACTGAGATGCAGAAAAAACCCATAAACCCTCTCCCTGCATGCCCCAGATGGGTTGCAGAACAAGTGTCATCCCAGGGATCATTCGCAGGCAACCAGATGATCAAAATCAAGAGCACCTACATGAAAAACTCGAAACATTCAGTTGTTGGTTTTCTTTAAATACTCAATGAACATAATCTACTACTGAATGAATATGGAAGAAATTTCCAAGAAGTTTAGATATAGTTTTAAAAAATAAAAAAATGAAAAAGGCAAAAAAGGTGCAATTAGCCAAACAAATTGTAAAAAGCCAATGCCAAAAAATATGGTTCTGCACATAGCTTTTTAGTGAATTTACCAGTTTCAACAGATAAGAAGAAAAAGAGAGAATGCACTCATAAAGCTATGGGTTCCGCAAAGATGAAAACCGTATTGAGTAACTGCACAGTGAATTCAGGAAAGCAAAATCAGAGCAATGACAGAGGTAGATGACAGGTAAAACCTATTTTCAAAACTACTGAAAGTGTTGACATCTGAAATCTTAACAGCAACTACTGCTTGGTGACATAACTTTTGGTCAAATAAAGACCAAAAGTTATTTCAGTTTGCTTAAAAGTTATGCAAAGAGAAATTACCCCTCAAAACTCTAATGATACCTCTGCATTCCTTTTTCTCATGTGGTTTCTCTTTTAAGCCCAGAAGGGTCATTATCTATCATGTCAACCTATGAACTGGATTAAACATAATGAAACTGCAGAAAAATTGAATCAGAGTAAAATATTTTCTCATAGGGACAAAGACTAAGCAAAAATAAAATGTTAGCAATTATCACTATGTGATAGATATGTCCATACCATTTCTGTAGCTTTCTCAGAATATTCTGCCCAAATATTCTACCAAGCTCTGCAGTCTTCTGTTTCAGTAAATAGTTATCTTCAAATATTTCCATCATGTGCATAAAATGCATTTAAGATTTTAAAGGTACAGATACAATAACCTTGAGCTTCTCATTTTGAAAGGGTGTTGTACAACGTCATCAGCAGATCCTGTATTTTTACTATGGCTTGTAGTGATAATGTGCTATGAATTTACAACTACATCATTAGGAATAGTAGAGTAATGCACATTTTTCAAATATTCTAAAGCCATGTAGATAAGGCAATCTCAGAAAACAAAGTTACCCTTCCTCTGTCTTGCTTTCTTTTCACTTAGAGGAAGAAACTGATCCAGAAGGAAAATATTGATATAATTTTATGGTGTTTAACACCTTAGCATTTCTGCACGCTAAAGAATAAACTCAGGAACATGACTGTACATAATATTTGATGCTGAGAAACAAATTATTGTGAAAATCAAATACGGTATCACAAAACTATGCTCCAATGCAAATGCAGTATAAAGTTGCAACTAATTTTAGAGAATGACCAATTATGCTGAGTTGGAAGGGACCCATAAGGATCATCAAGTCCAACTCTCAGCCAGAACAATTCCCAAGAATCACACCATGTGCCTGAGAGCATTGTCCAAACACTCCTTGAACTCTGTCAGGCTTGGTGCTGTGACCACTTGCTCGAAGAAAACTCCAGTGCTCAAATTTGAAGAAAATCTTCCCCTAACATTGCAAAAGCAATGATTGTTTTAAAATCAGAAATGTTGCAGTAATTATTATTGATGCCATATGACTGAAACTGCCTGAAATGTGGTGTTCTGATAAACACTCAAGACTGAAGAATTGTAGTATGATTGATCCATGCCTTGTCTTCTCCACCTACATCTTCATTGATTCATTAGTTCCATGGGGCTTGCTGTAGCCAAAGAAGGAAGGAAACATGGAATAATGAAATAGTATTGCAAAATAAAGCTGTTTAGTAAAAAAGCTTAGAGCCATTTTAATTAATGAACAATAAAATACATTTTCACAGGAAAAATACAAGAACTGGAAATGTTGACAGCGATTTTTTGAAAACAGTTCAGAAAAAGAATGGCACTATTATGCTAGAAAGGAAGAATATCTAACCTGGGGTTATTCCCAAAAATCCAATCATGAATGGGAGATAACAGTAAAAACTAACACTACAACTAGATTAACATTCTTCTGAAAAAGCTATTTCTAAAGAAAATATGACAGCCTTAAAGAATCTGATAGCAATATAAGAGAAAATACTGAGAATGTTAGCCTTCTGAGAAATAGATTATTTCCTAGCAGAAAAAAGTGAAAACAAAATTTGATTATCCACAAAACAGTAAATATGGGGAAGAGATACAAAATAAATTAAATGCTTATCAGTGTAATAGTTTTCCTGCTTTTAGTTAATGACATTGAAAATACTACATGATGTCCAACACGCTGGTCTACATACCCTAGTGCATTAGGACTGGAAAAATAAAAAACTAAGTATTTAACTACATAATGAAAACAACAGAGAATAAACAGTACAGAGATATTCTGTGCAGTATAAATTATATTGTAAACTATATCACAAAGGAACTATGATGAATGCAGAACTTCGTGAGAAAGAAAAAGGGAGAGAGTGCATGCAGACACAGCCTGAACATTTTTGCCCAATACACCCAAACAGAACACCAAGTAAAAACTGAATGTATCACAAAGAAGGAAAAAATAATCAAGAATCCTCTAGAGGATAAAGAATTCATTTTTAATATAATGGGTTTAATAAAGAACTAATCCTAACAGGCCTTTTCCTTTTATTTTTAATTCTTAGATGTGATTATAGAAAAGCCTACACTTTGGAGCCTTAGCTCCATTGCCTGAAGTAGGAAATCATGAGTCCCAGTGTACTTTTGAGGGATTACTGTGAAGTGCAAGCTTCAATAGTGGCTTTGCTATCACAACATTCCTAAGCAACAAGTTGACCTAACATCTCACCACTGCTTAAAGGTAAAGTTTCCTTCTCCACCACTCCCCAGTGCCTGACATACACTCCCAACATCTGACTTTTACTGGGTGATGTGCCTGTGAGTGCTCCCTGAACTGATACATCTGAATAATTTCATAGAAAGCTAACCTAGGGGAAAAATGTTATCTTTTTTTTCTGGCTTAGAAAGCCAAATCACCTTACTCTAGTGTCAGATGAACAGGAGAGATGGCACAAGTAGAGAGGCTGAAAAATGAAGACCAGCGGAGGAAAAAAAATGATAAACAGTAAAGATTCCTAGGCAGCAGCAAAGTTCACCTGCTCATGGAACCATACCTGGAGAAAGGGGAATTTAGTGCTGCTTTTGGAAGCTGGTGGAAATGTTTCCTGCAGGGCACACACACAATGACAGGGATGTCTCCCTCCACTCTGGAACTAGACAACTACAAAGGAACTCAATCTATGTAACACTTTGGAGAGCTCGATAAATCATCTGAATGCCCCATTAAATCCTATTCAAAACTGCTAATTGTCTGAACTCTATCTACTTCAGTAAATATTAAAAGCTGGCTCAGTAGTTTTGAAAGAAATTTCATTGAAGCAAGGGGAATTAAATCCAATGGGCTCTGCACCAAGTCTGCAGGGTACATCATTAACACCCATCTAGAGTTGGAAACTTTCCAAAATATTTCATTATGCACTAATTAGTCTAGAACAATTTTTTCTTTTAAGTTCTTTCACCTTAAGTCCATATGGAAAAACACCTAGGAGGGGAGCATTCACATAAAGATAATTATTCTTTAAATAATTAAAGAAAAATCCAAATGCAAACAAAACCAGGTAAATATTCCCTTTAAATATGTTTTGCAGTATAATGGATTTACATGTAACGCAAGAAGTTATCTCCATGACCTTTTCCCAACGGCTGATATCACATATAAACAAAATACTTTACATGCAGTCTCTACAGGCCTTGTTTAGTCCATTATATAAAGACCAGAGCTTATTACTGCTTACCACTGCTGTTACCAGTTTCATGATAGATAATTTTTTTCCATCCCTGCTTTACAACACATACACGCTACTCAGCACATTTGCCCTGCATTTCCTGCTTGCAGACTGTATAACCTTACATTGAGCTATAAGAAAAGACATTTTCTGGAACATTTGAAATAGTTCAAACAAGCCAAGTAAAGAAGCCTTGGGAAATCACAAAACTAAGCAACTTTATCACCAGGAAACAGCCTAACTTTCTGAAAATTACAAAATTTGCTTTATAGGAAGAGTTTGTTTAGGAAATTTCAAAGTGTTATTTTTAGTATTTAAATCCTTTGAATCTAAAATCTATAAGAATTTTTTTACTCACTCAAAGTGTTTTTCCTCTCAAAAAATTATTAGAAAAAAACAGATTTTTCAAAATTTCCATGAAATTAAAAATGTTCCAAATTAAACTTTTTTGAACAGAAATCTTTTACATTAATTCTGAAATGGCTCTATTATATTTAACTTTTGCAAAAATAAAATTACAAAAAACACTAAACAAACAAAAAACAACCAACAAAAAAACCTACTGCAAAAAAAAGGCTGTTTTCTTGTAATTCTTAGTAAAATTCAAATTAAAGGCTATCTGTGGTTGATAACCTTCTTTCACCATCACAATAATTACTTCCAAAAATGGCTAACTACATGGGGCTGCCTCCTGTTGGCTAAATTCAGGTACAGGTACAAGGCTCCTTTTACTTTTTTAGAGCAGCTCTTCTTAGAGAGCAATTAGCCTGAAGATATGTACATTGTACATAAGCCTATATAACAATTTTTATAGCGTCCTTATTAAAACTGATGCAGTTATAGGTATCATGAGTTTAAGAAGAATCTTACCAGAGACTACATGCCTAAAATGTGATTTAGATTACATAGCTAAGAAGTGTTGTTCTCAGTTCTTTTAAACATACTTAATTTTGTTTATACATCAACTAGATCAGATAATGTCTTGCTGTCTTCAAGGAACAAGAAAATGCTAAGTGAAAATACAAACCATAACAGCAAACGCATATTACATGAACACACTGATTTTGAACCAATAGGCTGAAATCACAATTATTTTGTTTCTTCATAAACTATTTCATATGAAGACCTTCTGAGACTTTAGAAATACCAATGAAATGTACTTCAACTTGAAAAATTGGATTGCTGTCTCTTATCTTCTATGGAGTCTCTAAGCAAAAACAATGTAAGTTCACTGATCAGAGCACAGATTAATGCTTACCAGTAGAAGGCAAACTAAACCAAACTGCAGACAAGATTTTAGAGCCCTTCTGGAATTTACAGGCCTAATGGCTTAAGGAAATGCAAATACATTACAAACAGACTGGACAAAAGCTTGAAATAGCAAAAGCACATGAAAAATATGAAACTAACAGTATATTTATTCCTAAGGAACTTCTAAGTTTTAAAAAGGTACTCAGACAAGCTTATGCCCAGTATTTCTGCAGAATTAAGAGTTATATAGTAAGCAACTCTACCTAGCAATAAAAGAAAAAGGTACGATCAAATAGAGGCAAAGTTAAAACAGCTATTTTAAAATTTCATAAGTAAAACAACATTGAAACTGTCCTAAAGAGCAAAAGCTGCTTCCATACTAGAAATCCATAATATTACTTCACCATCAGCCTTGGTGGCTATGACAGTAAAATGATCAGTGTTTTGTTTAGGTTATCTAACATAACACTGAAGTCCATTACGGTAATCAAGTAAAAAATTATTATGCTTTTCCTTTTTGTGGACCATTCAATAATGCCTTAAACTTTCATTTTTCAAGAACCGCAACTTTCTCAAGTAGAAGACCCTACAGTAGATCCTCTTTACACAGAAAACTTAGAATTTTTATTCTATTCCAAATTACAAATGGAGATAAGTTTAAACCTAATGCTAGGAAAAATATGGCTTGTTGGCTCGTTGGGGTTTTTTTGGTGTGTTTTTTGTTAGCTTGTTTGGTTTTGTTGTTTTTTTTTTTAAATTAGGATCAAAAAGACAACACTTTTTCCCAAAAACTGACACATCACTTTGTGTAAAATTGTCCACACTTCCAAAAATCTCTTCAATCCTATAAAGAGTAATGTAATAGAATGTCTGACTAATCCAAACAACATAATAGAAGTCAAATTACAATGATTAAAGTTCAACTGATGCTAACTCAACTTTCTGGAAGAAATAAAGACACAAATGAATATTAAAATTCACTGTAATTTTCATCAGTAATATGCAAAAAAGGTTGTGACTTGCTGATATGAAATAGTCCTTGACTTTCATAATTCTTAAGCACTGTCTTTTATCATTTTGCTGATATATGTTATATTTTAAAATCAGAAGGATAATGGATGTGCTTCTTAAGCTGTAAATTGAGTTTTATATCAGAGACCTGTCAGCACCACAACAGGCTGACCTGACAGTGGTCTTGCATTTGCAGCTCTCCTTCATAGCTGCTTTTCAAGGTGATAGGTCAGTCTTTGAAAGGTACAGATTTCTTGATCTCTCAGGAAACATCCTAGAGTCCTAGCATGTACTATTTCTATGATCTTTGAAACAGATTGAAAGCAGAGGTAACCTTTGCTGTTGCATATATTGTTATTAATCCAGGGCATTTAAGTTTTGGGAAAATAATATAAATTAAAATACAATTCATTTTTCTACAGCCTCTAGGAGAAACATCAAAATTCAGGACAAATAGTTGATTTCTTAGTGTTACTGATAACTGCAAAACAAAACCAAACACTTATCTCATTAATTTCTTGGCTATGCTGATTACTCCAAGCGTAATGATAATGTTTTTTTTTTAAATGATAATTTTTCATAAATCTACTCATGCTGGATAAAGACTGTTTTGTAGGTATTATTAAACTTGATTGATCATAATCTCTTGAAGGCTACTGGTATCAGTTGGCTGATGCTACTGCTCTATAATACAATGTGGATGAAAGGCAAAAAAGTGCTCAGAAAACAGAGAGCTCATTATTACAGAATCTGTTTTCTACTGTTTTGCAGACTTTCTTGCTTGACTTACATAGCTGCAATAATATTTAAAATCTACCTTATACAGAGCATACTGTTTGTTTCATTTTTTGAAAAAATAATTACAATTCTTTTAGCATCACATTGCATCTTTCTACTGCCAAAAGTTTATTAAACTACCTTCAAATATGTACTTGAAATTCATAAAAATAAATGACATGGGAAATGCAGTATTCACTGCTGACTCTTCTGACATGACTCATCCAACCAAGCTCTAAAATGGTATATATTCTCAATGACGTTTCTGTTGGCAATCAATAGAAAACACTACCATAATTTATTTTAATAACTGATAATATAAGTGTTCACAAGTAATTGTGCTGTGAGAATTATTTACTAGTATATTTTCAAATTAAAAAACAATAAAAACATACACTGTACTTAAATTAGATTGACATTTTTTTCTTGCAGTATTAAGTATCTAACAAAGTGAGAATGACAGAATACATTTTGAGGCTGAAAATACCATAGTAAACCTGCTGTACAAATTTGGCCTGTTTTTTCAACTAGCAGTTATAAGTTTGAATTTTACTGAGGGGCAAATGAATGTTAACATGGCTTTGAGATGAGATAAAAGAAACTTACTTTGAAATACACTCAACTAATAAAGTAAGCAAATTTGTTTGTACCCATTTCAGGATGTCACCACTCTTCTAACAAAAATGTGTTTTAGCATGTTCAAAGCTGCATGGCCACAACAGCCTTATTCCTGCTGCAATTTCCTTTTCCTCCCTTGCCTTCTGTCTAGATTTGCTAAACTGTTTTCATGCACTATGTAATCAAAAAATTATATTCATGTTCACAAAAGAGGGATTCTATTTCTGGCAATTTATCATGCTAAAACAGCTCCTCACAAGTGTAAAAGATGAAATCTTTCCACTCTTGTCACTTTCCCATTTGACATGAATGCAATATAAAAGGTTAAGGATATATATGTACATATGGAGGCTCCTGTGAGAAGTAAACCTGAATCTCTTCTGGAGAATCCAACCTAGACTTTACACTTCTCAGCCAAAAGCCTCTAAACACTAGCTTACTGAATAGAGGATGTCAGCTTAGCACTGGCACAGGAGCAAGTCCCAGTGATTGAAGACCCTCCTCTTGTGACTGGATTGGGAAGAATAAATCCCAGTAACACATGATTACAATGACATTCTTTTCATTTGGTCAAAGAATACTATTAACTGATTATTTTCTGAAGAAGACCCTTCAATCTTTCAACTTCAAGTGAATGAGGGTACCTTCCTGCACTTGTAAGCCAAAGATGACAAATATAAGTTGATGTGATACTGTATGACACCATATGTTTCACATTTCCTATTGCAGGAGGCACCGAGTCAGAACAGAAGTTTCATCCTTTTACGGCAGCTATCCTCAAGATGCTATACAGGGAGCTTAGTGACTAAGCTGTGGATTCCATATTCCTCCTTGGGGAACAAGAGCCTAAAAGTCAGGGCTGCATTCCACACCCATTATTGGGATTTGCAAAGCCTCTTGATGATTAAATGCCTAATCAAACAGCTGGTACCAGGCTCAAGAGGCAATGCAAAACCACAGGGGTTTTGAAAGAGAAATGCTATACAATCATCATCACAGGGTAAACCTGACTCAAGGCCAGGGATTCACTGTTGGTAAAGTGCCAATCAGTTATATTTCTCTTGTGACCGGCTTGGGAAGAATAAATCCCAGTAACATATGATTACAATGACATTTTATATGTGAGAGTAAGTCATGTCATGCAACACCAAATGAACAGGAAATGTTTTAGTGAATTGTATATTTTATGGCATCTTACCAAATACAATAATCTATAGAAATCAGCATTAATGTTTCATAGGTTTGCATGAATCTCTACCAGGGTTACCCCAATTAAACTAATCTCAGAACTTGAAGAAGAACAGTAACTGCATTAGGGAAAAATGCTCCATTTTCTTCTTTGTTCTTTTCTAGATCTACTAAACTTCATAATTATGTCCTGATTTATAATTTTTTCATCAACATAACACACATCTCAATATAGAGTATATAATTAGCCTTCAAGAAGCTTTCAAGAACAGATTTGTCTATGAAGAAGAATTTTATAGAAGAATTGCTATAAAACAGCAAGTTGAAATTGCATCTACAGAGTAACTGAAGTTGATTCTTTCTCATAGAAAGCAAAGTGAATAGCTACTAAGATATTAGAAGTAGCAAAATTCAGAATCAATGAAATAATCATTATGTTTTCTGACTCAACACCTAATAATGTTACATCCAAAGAAAAGCCATTCAACAGTCAATTGTTTAGCACCCTCAAGATATTGAGTATTCATAAAAGTGAAAAATATTAATTTAACAATGCTTGCAAGATTTATTTTGAATCTTTTAGAGACAGTGAACTATGAGAAGAACATTTCATTTTTTAAAACAATAATTGTTCTTAACAAAGGAATAATATAACCAAACCAGTGATTCAAAACCAGAGATGATCACATGTCTCGAGCCTTGAGTTGTGTAGTTGTTATTGTGCGTATTGTTAACTTTTGTAACCTTTATAAATTAAGGCACTACCACGTACTCAGAGATGTGCATGTTTGCCTTCTTGGAAAATCAGATATATACATATATACTTAACTTGTAGTCTTACAAGAAAAATATCACATAGAATTAAGAACGACATAAATGTAAGTATATGTTCAGCTGATTTATATTCCTTTTTGACAGTAATTTATGTGGTTAACATCTTAATTTAAAGAAATGAGGATGAAAATTGAAAGGATATTGCTCAAAAAAAAAAAATTCAGCTTATCTACAGATATATATGAACAAGTTTATTGCTCCTTCACACAATAGCTGGTTCCGAAACCGTCCAATTCTCTTCAGCTCTGAAGAGTGAAAAACAATCCAACGTTGGGATTCTTGTGAGGATTTGTGGAGACCCTGGGGGGAATCCACCCTAAATTCACACCCACACATATATTTTAAAAGCTAGGCAGGGCTATTAACTAATCTTAAAACAACAGCTCAAGACATCAACAATTATTAAAACATTTGGAGGACAAAGATATAACTAATGAAAGTTAAGTCAAGGCTCAGTTTTTTCAAAATGTAACATAGCTTTTCTAACAAGAAACATTATTGCTTAGGTTTCATTTCAGTAGCATCCTTTTAGAAGTAGTATTTTTAGAGAAAATTTATTTAATAATTTAGTTAGCAATTCAGTCAAAAGTTTTCATAAGAATTCATCATAACTATATTTAAGACCCTATGAATTCTCAGCATATGGACTGCATATGAGATTTTCAAAAATCCACATTTCTAAACCCCACATAATTTAATTTTGTAAGTGAGGATTTCAACAACTGTTTTTTCTCACTCAAGCTGTAATATAAATATACATCAAATAATTTTCAGTTTACAGAGAAGAAACAAAAAAAAAAAACCTGTTGATTGTAACAGTTATTACTTATTGCTTCCTGATAGTGATAAAAAGAATACAGTAAAGAGCAAAGTATAAACGCATCCTATGTGCATTACTTACTGGCACAGCTTCAAAAAACAAATGCATTTAAAACAATTAAATACACTTCAGCCTTAACAAATTAGTGAGAAATCTTACAACTCTGTTATTTTAACCACAGATAGAGCTTCAGCACCCTAGTTTTCCTGATTAGTTAGCCCTTTGGTATGTTACAGAGTCCTTTAAGGGCAAGTTTAAACACTTCTACAGTGGCAATATTGCAAAACAAATTGTTCTAATAACATGGAGAATTCCCAGCTGGAGTTTCCTACTGTTTTGTATTCTCCTCCATAGTACCCAACACCACAATAATCACAGCTACTTCAACATTTCTTATGACCTTGGCCTTGCTCACAGTTTCTTTGGCTTTCTCTCTCTCCCTTTAGAAGCTAGGTTTAAAAACTCAAAATATTTTTGCAGAAAGAAGGATGGAACAACAAAGTAGTAATTTGGAACCATTTAAGAGAGCATAAGCAAGGAAGCATGTCATATTCTTTAAATACCTGCTAAAGGAGACCCTTTCACAGACAGAGTAAGACGGAAGTCAAGCATCCAGCAAATTGAATAGGCAGAAGGAAAATGCTACAATATTAAAAACAGAAGGGCTTGAATCAAAAGAAAGGACAAGTAACTCACAGAAGCTTTTCTTCTTCTCAGTTTGCCTCTTTAGACCTACTAAACAGAAACAGAACATGATCTGTGAACAGGATTAGCCAGGAGAATTTATAGCAATAACAGTATGAAACCCAAAGAGAATTAGAAAAACTGAAAAAATTATTTACACTGTGAAGAAGTCTGCAATCTTTGATGCAACGAACATGCAGATTTGACATCTATTATCATGCGATAATTTTAAGTCTAATTTGCACACAGTAAAGGATGTAAATATAAGGGTAGTCATCACCATAATGAGTTTGAGTTACATTGGCTTTACATAAAAGGAATTCTATTACATTATCCAAATTTTTTTAGTTCATAGCACTTAGCATATTAGAATTTTACAACTAGATATTCTTGTCTTCATTGCATGCATGAACACAACAATGGTAAAGATGGATATACATTATATTAAACACTATTGGTTCTGAACAGTATTTTCTGATCAAATACATTTTAGCATTCCTGAACAGTAATTTCCCCAAATGATTGAAGTAAAATGCATCTAACATAATATATATTTCTAAAATATCATTTTCCCAGATATTTTCTGTTTAGATTTCATCACATTTGTTTACATAGTGATAGAGCAAAAGATTTTCATGTTGCAAAATGAAGCAGTAACCTAGACCCAACAGAGTTAATAGTATGTATGCAATCTCATTTCTATCTCTTCCAAGTTTATCCTTAAGACTAAATAATAAAAGTTTCTCTAACATTATTAAAAATTATACCACACTATGAACACACAAAGAAGCAGTAATTAAGATATCATAGGCAATGTAGACTCAAATTTCCTAGTTTTGGTATGCTTTACAACTAACACAGTATTTGTTCCTATGTGTTCTTTCAAAGGAAGAAGCAAATAGCTCCACCTTTGGCAAAAAGAATGACTTCTTCCAGTCTCTTTTTCTCCTCTACCTCTCATTATCTATGTTGGAATATTAAGATACCTTCGTGTCTATGTGGTGCTTGTATCAGAGGCAGAGAATGAAGAAAAGATGTGAAATTGCATGCCAGAAATAAATACCTAGACATTGGGCAACATTTACCAGGAGTAAGAACCAAGCTTTATGTCTTCTGCAGACATTCTGCTGTTTTGTCAGGGGTAGGATAAAGGCAAGTTCTGAAAACAGGACAGCTTGAGGTTCTTTTTGGATCCCACCCTACCCTTCCCAATATAGGGAGATGAAAGAGCTCTCAAGCATTCACTTTGGCTGAAGGGTCTGTCTGACTCCAAATTTTGACACAGTATTATTCTGGTAGTTGCCCACAGTTATTCTGGAAGTAAGAAAAGAAATTCCAAAATTCAAGTTTATGTATCAGCCAAAGCTGAAGAGAATTTCATGTTACAAAACACACATTATAGCCTATGGGGTTTCCACCAAATTAATGAACTGCTGCAAACACTGTAAATGTGAGAACTTATCAAAAAAAAAGAAGGTAAAAATCTATTAAAATGCTAAAAGCTATGCCTTCTAAGTACTAGGACTACTAGCAACACCCCTACTAGCTACCAAGCTATGCTATGAAGGCTGGAAGGAGAGGGAATGCAAGAAATACTGCCATTATGAACTTTCTAATATTGCTAGCTGGGAGAAGCAAGCTTTGGAATAATATTTTTTATACTAATTCTATGCTAAAAGGTTAAGCTCTTTAAAAATACTTACAAGTGATCTCTGCAGATCCATATAAAATAATGAGTTATGTCTGCATGGTAAAAAATAATGATACATTTGCTTTAATATTGCATATACATTCTCTCATGTTTATGAAAATGCCTTAGATTGTTTTTTTAAATTATGACATATCCAAATGGTATAAAAGCAGAATTTGAGAAATCTATTACAGTAACTTAACTGTGAATCACCTATCTCTTTGTGAAAACACAAGAGCACATTTATGACTGTACAGATGTATCAAGTAACTGTGTAACTACTATACAATTCAGTAATATGTATACATACATATTATTAAACATAACTAGACATGTTAAAAAATTGATAGACCTACGCTATGAATGTCCTCCACTGTGAGCAGAAGGATTATCACAGCACATATTAGCACACTCTCTCCCAGCTTTCCCTGAGCTAAGACTGAGATGGAGCTATCAGTAACTCTGCAGTTTCTGGCACTTAGAAATTAACAATAAAAGCATTCTGAGAAATAAATAACTTTGCATAAAATAACTAAATTAAAGAATTTAGTTTCATTAAATAATGAACTTAATCCATTATTTCATTAATGAATTAACAAAGTACAAGAAAATATCAGGTTCTATGTACTTTCTTACTTTGTTTTTCATAAAATACTTGTTAGGAAAAGCCCAACAAAAGTACATTTTGATGGTACTCAACACCCATCACTTTAATTCTGGAAAAGCACAGTCAGTAATCAAGCAAACATAACTGTAAGAGCATTATAGTAAATATATTACTTATTCATTGGCTGCACTGAGTATAATTAAATTATACATTCTGGTGAAAAGAAGACATTTTTATTTGACAGGCTGATTTAAAAAAAAAAACACAAAAAAAACCAAAAAACCAAATCATTTTTATGATTTGCAGAAAATAACTCATTCCTTCGCAACATTTGGAGAAAACAGCTTAATATTCTATGACAAAATGTTAGGATGTCAGCTTCTCTCTTTCTCACCCTTATTTACATTTTACCTTAACCACAACAGTGAGAGAAAGTTGTTCATACATATTGACTGTTTGCTGAGTTAGGTTGGTGGCTCTATTTAGTTTTTAGCTACCACACAAGCCATCATTACAACTGACAGTATGGAGTTACTATTAGCAGACAAGCTAAGAACTGAGCAAGGCAGCAAAACTAATTTTCTTTTTATGTCAAATCAGACTCTTTCCAGTTGCCTTGATAAATATGTTGGTAAAATATAATGAATTTCAAGAACAAGTAAAATATTTAACTTCAGTCAACCTACAATGCTTGAAAACCTTTTATTTTTCTTACATGTTTTATCAGGTTTTTAAAGATAATTCTGATAAATTCACCTATAGAACAGTGCAATGGATCCCTAGCTATATATCTGGTTAAACGCAATGGTATTTTATCATAGAAACTGAAAACTATAGTTTTTAATCATTAACATTTTACTGCCTGAGAGATAAGTTTCAAATTCCATAAGAAATGTGAACATAACATTTTTTAATAAAAACTAGTGTTCTGGAGAAACAATAAAACTGAAAATTATCCACAATTGGCCTTTCCCTTTACTGAATAATTTATGACAACCACACAAATCCAAAAGTCTGTAAGAGGTGATACACAAAACACATGCAGGGAAGTTACTTGATGATTTTTCCTAAATATTAGTTCAAGTTAAATTTAAAAATTAAAACATTTTCCTCTAAATTCTGACTAATTCAACCGCGTACACGTTTATGTTTTGCAATGTGATCTGATCACCAGAGATAAAGTTCTCAGTATGAATCACACATTGTGAAAAACGTTGTTCAGTATTTCATAGAACTAACTCACTCTGCAAGAATTTTGTAACAGAACAAACCATCTTCAGGATGCCAGTCATTACAAGCTAATAACTCTAAGAATTAGTAACACACCTTCTGCCATGTAGCCCTAAGGATGCTTTGTTTAATTCACATTCACTGTAATTTGTTGCTCAATTATACCTCTGATCACTTGTGACTGCAGTCCTTTTGGTCAAAAGCAAGCAAAATTTCTACTCGCACTGCAGACTGTCTGCCGACTACACTATGGAATAGAGAGATTCATTTTTACAGCTGTACACCATCACCATCCTACCATAACCACTGAAAGAGCAATGAAAGAGTGCTAATATGATTACACTGTGCCTAAGTGCCATGCAGAAGACTGGATACTTTAGATTACCCTTTAGACCTCATCAAAAGAGATGATTAGAATGAGACTACAACAAAAAGTCAGACTGTTATGAGAGAAGAAAGTAAAGAAAGAGTAAATAAGTCTCCACTACGGCTAGTTACAGAATAAATACTGATTGCCATGTTTTCTCTACTTATGTTCCTGCCAAATTTTATAAAATACTAATGAAACAACATTCAAAAAGATGAGAAAAACACAAAAGACTGACTTCCAGAGGAAAGTAAACAAAACCCAAGATACACAATACTACATGAAGCTTCAAAGGTGACATATAAAACTATAAGCTCGCTTTCATAAAGAAAAATTAAATTTCTAGTGCTATTTTCCTTCTATGGAGTTTAATAAAGTAGATCTGGTTAACTTAGTATTTAAAAACTGCATTTCCCAATTATGTTGGTTAATTTATACATCTAGCTTTGCTCTAAACTACCAGAACAACTGTGTATTCAGCCCACATTTAATCTAATCTCCATCAAATATAATCACAAGAATATAGCTATGTAGAAGCTAGCCATATGTATTTCTCCACATAGAAAACCTAGTCATTATCAAACTTCTGCCAACTTAGTCCTAAAATTCTAAGTGAAAAATAAGTATTCAAATGGTACAAAATTCAGAAAGCACTTAAAATACTGCATTGTAATACTTAGTAGTGCCATGAAGATGCTAAAATTTTACTTGCATTACATAATCAGAAATCTACATAATTTAGAAATGAATAGTAAGATCATGGGGCCCTGTCAAGATGAACTACATTGCTGCTCCTTCTTGCATCATGAAAAAGTAATTATATATATTTTCAACTCAAATTTTACATAGCAAATATAGAAAGGTCTGCAGGCTATCAGAGAGAATGATAGATATAAGATCCACTGTTTACAGAGCTATAATAGTGATTAAAAAAATAGTCTTTATATTCATCACATAAGGGATAAGTTAAGCAATTAATCCCTTCAAGAAACAGCGGCGAAATAAATTTTAAAATTATGGAGTGTAAAAGAATTATGTCACTTGATTGTCACTCTCAAGGTGCAGTGAATTGAGGTAGAAATGAGTTCACCCATTGACCCATGATCTTGATGAGGTGCAGATATTCACAGATATGATATGCAGCATCTAATGCCACTCAGCAGTCTACATCAAATTGCGAGGAAGGTATTCAGAAACATCTTGATAGGCTGGCAAAATGAGTTGACAGGAATTTCATAAAGTTCAGCGAAAGCAAAGTTCTGTACTTGAACAGTTCAGACCAGGCACTGACCAGCTAGAATACAGTTTTCTGGGAAATATCTTGGGGCATCTCGGTGAAAAGCAAGTGGAACATTTGTGTACCCTTGTGGCAAAGACAAAGTAACTATGTTCTGGGGTACATAAGAGTGCTGAGGGAATTCAACATTCTCCTTTATTTGGTGTATGTGAGATTGCATTCAAGAATAAGGTCACAATTCAGACTACCCAGTACAAGAAAGACATTGATATATTGAAACAAGGCTGGTGAAGGCCCCCAGTATGAAGAGAGGACTGGAGTACATGACACATGAGGAGAGGGTGACAGAGACTTGTCAGCCTTAAGAAGAGGAATCTGAACAGCAATCTCATTGCTGCCTTCAGTTAAAAGTGTGAGAGCACAGTAGATGTGAGCCAAACTCTTTCCAGTATTGCATAACAAAACAAAAAGAAGAGGCAATGGTCACAAATTGCAACAAAGGAAATTCTGACTTGACCACAGAAAAACTTTTTTTCAGAAAGCAAGGTCATTGGAAGGTTACACAAAGATGATGTAGAATGTCCATCCTTAAAGACAACCAAAACCCAGCTGGACAAAGTCCCAAGCATCCCAATATAAGCTCAATGTAATCTGAATGTAAATCACAATTTTTAAGCTACTTGACAAAGTGTAAATGCCCAGGCTTCAAAAATCCTCTTAGTCTTAATGTCCTGCCCAGCTTTTTATTTTTGGGAAAGATGATCAAATAAATAATTAAAAAGGCACAACTAAACAACATACTCTCCTACAGAACTTGACTTCTATGCCAAGAACCTAAATCAGGGCAGTCAGGCTTTCAAACTTGGTAACAGCTTTCAGAGTGCATTAGTCTTGCTTGTGAACAATTTCCTCTCTGGCACAGCTCAGAGGAAGATATCCATGCTTACTTCATTAAACCTATCAGCAGTGTTTGACACTGAAGATCACCATGTGCTGCTGACTTGCCTGGCAGACTGGCAGAAATGAGTCAGTCACCCTGAACTGCATAGGTCAACTCCTATCAGTCAGATTTCAAGACAATTCTGATGGGTGGTTTCTTTCCAGCCCTGAAAACTATTATTTCTGTGATGCTACAAGGATTGTTCTACCTCTTGTTTCATTTAACACAAAACTTTATGAGAAGTCTTGAGACAGCAGATTTCTTCAGTGGGAGCAGAAGCCATCAGATTCCTTATTTTATTTCATTCCTGCAAACACAGAGGGACTTGAGGAAAAAAAAAGGGGATACATTAAAAAAAAAAAAACAAAAAACCCAGCCTGGAATGAATGAATGAAAGGTGAGGTACAGTGTGGAAAAGACAAAAGACGCTGAGGCCCAAAAACTGCTATGAGGTTTGATGAGGTACTTGTATGTCTTAGTTGAGGCTGTGCTACAAAGGAGCACTTTATCAGGAAGACGGGTACAGTTTCAATGCAAGACTGAGAAATGGCCAAAACTAAGCCATTCAGCCCTCCTGCTTCTTCAGGCAGCATCTCTGCACAAACAGTGCCATCAGCCATCCCTACACATGCACTGCCACCACCTTTGTCTTCCTGTTTTCCAGTTGTACGTTGAAAATGAATATGTGGATAATAACATCAATCTGTTATGCAAACAACTGCAGCTAACATGGACAGACTCAAAAAACTCCTTCTCAAGGTTTTTATATTATACTTCAGAAATTTGGAGTTTAAAGGATAAACATATATATTATAGGCCAACTGAACAGAAGTTCTTCTTAGCAGGATTATTTAAATATCACAAAAAAACCACCTCATTTGTGAAGTGAAAATGGGAAATTTTTGTCTTTTTTACATTCCATTAAGATTTAAGCACACCAATTCTGAAAATATCAAAACTTTTTCTCAAGTCTTAAGCAAAAACATTTTTTTTCAGGTTAAACAGTTAAATTTTGATAGCTGAATTCTGGTTGCAGCATGTGTACAGTAAATCACACTCTTTTGACTCGTACTCCAGTATACATAGAGGGCTTATAGCAAAAAACCCCAACAAACTACTGATACTTATTCCACCTTCTATAGGCTTCTACACTCTTAACAGAGAACGTTCTCAGATATCAGTTTCTTTTCAATTTTTGGAAGTTACAGAAGGCATAACTAGTCATGAAAGAGCAACATTTTAATGTAGGTTGCGAATCTACTTAGAACAGTAAAAAAAATAAAATATATTCTGAGCAGATAATTTAAGTTTCCAATACTTAAGTCCCCGTCTATTAACCAAACACACAATCACTAAATAGATGCTTTTTTATAAAAATGCAAAATAGATCTTATTAATATCTTAAGAATTTATTATCCTATGATAGCATCTTACCTCTGTAATTGATGCCATTTTATTTCTAAAACAAAATTAGCAAATGATAACTTTCCATAAAATACCTATCCTTGGAAGAATTCATTTTATTACCCTTCCCAAACTACAAATGGTGAATAACAGAAATGAAGTGCTACTTTCATGTTATTAATTATCCTTCACTTACATAAGGAGCAAACCCACATTAATCTCATATGTTTACTCATAAAAACCATAAATTACAAAACCTATTTTATATTACTGAGCATTGCTAAAATTATTTTGGTCTTTTTCTCACATGGGAACACAGATATTTGCCTTATACAAAGCAATTGTTCCCTCTACCTGCCTTTTATTTAGCACTTAATTCTATTTTAAGAACTTATTGCCTCAAGGCAATTTTTCATTCATACTACACAAACTTTATATATAACAAAATCTTTGATGTACATTACCATGCTTAGACCTACTGGAATCTTTGCAAACTAGAAGAGTTACTATGATTACCCTTCTTGTGTTTTAACTGTCTATCAGAAAACATTTAGTAAAATTTTAGAATTGTTTCTTAAATGCTATACCTTTTCACTAAATTCATGTTTCCATAACATTAAAATCAGGAGGTTCAACAATGGGACCTAATAAACAACAATATACTTCCTGGTTAACTGCAAAACTTAGTGACAGATTCTTGAACCCTCAGTCATATCAAATTACTCCTACAGGCTAAACAGGGGAACCAATGAGGAAGTGAGAGGTTTCTCCTCTGCCATTATTTGAAAAGATCTTCTGCTTACTAGTGAAGTTCAAAAAGGATCTGCTTCACATATTCTGATTCCACAAGAAGTTCTGTTGTGTGCTGCTGAGCCGCCTGCCATCAACTTTGCTGGTACCAGTCACTTCACTAGAAAAGCACCAAAGTCACCAATGTTCTTGTAGTTCCAATACTGAAGTCCAGGCTCTGAGAGAGACTGTTCATTTTCACAATGAAATTGTGCAACTCAGTTAAGTTAAGTTTTCATCTTCAAGAAATAGCTTCTGACTGAAAGCAACTCAATATTTTTCTTGATCGCCTGATTCATTTGTGATAGTGCCATTTTATTTAGTTTTTTTGTAATTCCATCCTTTTTCATGGTGAATGAGTATGCATACCAACCATATCTAAAACACCTTCATGAGGAAACAAGGCTTACACATCCATGTTGTGATTGCATTTGCCTGCCTTCACTCCTAAAGATGTGCATCTGTTGGTCATTTTAAACTGCATTTGAGGAAATGGCAGTTTCACACATCAACAGCTGACCATGTTTTTTGGAAATAATGGAGAAAAGACAAGGGTGATCCAAACAAGAGGCTTGTTTGTCATGTTACTAGACACCAAATACTGTATTAAAAAGCAAAAGAAGGTTAATTTTTATACTAATTAACCAGGAAAAAAAACCCCACCAAAACAAAACCCTGCAGATAACAGACTTTGCTAGTTTGAATAATTGGCACCTAGCACAGTAGCTTATTTTCTCTTTGTGGGTGTTTTTCATATAGAAGCATAATCTTTTGTGGTTAGGCTACAAATTTTAAGTGGCTCTAGAGAGTCCTTCTGAAAACACAAGAACCACGACAATATTTATGAAGATCTCCCTTAAAAACACACCTTATTTCCTTTCTTTGGAAAAATATGATCCAAAATGATAATTTTGATCAGACAGTTTGTAACTTGCAAGAACACAAGACACAATAACAGCTCCTTAATGGATACCTTGTGAACTACTCTGTGTCTTACAGTGGGTCTATGGGACCCTGAAGTAAAGTTAATATACACATAAAGCAGTCAGTTAGGGATCAAGAAAACAGGGAAACTGACTGGAAAAACAAAGTATAAGGAAACCTAAAGTATAAAGAAATCTAAGTATAAAGAAACCTAAAAATATAGGCTAAAGGAAACAGTATACTACAGAGCATTACAGAATCCCTTCATCTAATGAGCATATTACATTAAGTGGAATGCCCACTAGGTAATAACCAATATTTAAATTATAGCATTTTCTGGATGGTTAATGGAAAGCTTTCAGCCCATTGAGTTACCCACAGTACAAACCCACAATTGGTTTGAACACTAGCCCCCCAGTGTCAGGGTAAATTCAAAGAGCCCAAATTAGGCTTTAAGGTCAGGCTCCTCCATTGTTGGTGGAGAGAATGAGACAGTTCAGCATGTTTAGGTGCTGACAGACATGCAGAATACCTAGACAACCCTGAATATAGGGATGTATGTGAATTTCCATTCCTCTTTGGAGTTCAGGCACTAGAATCAAGACTATAAAAGCGATGCATCAGACTACTGAAAATGGAGACTGTGAAATTATTTTCTGAAGACTGAAACCTGCTTTCAGCAAGGTCCCCTTAAATAATATTGTCTTCTTTTGCATATTTATCTGGGAGTTAGAAAGAGGTGATGATTTTGTTAATTTCTGTGTTAAGAGCACAGTGAAGGCTTCAAAAGAACTACTGACACAAGGAAGTCTACCTCCAGCCCATTGGGAAGAGTGTTCAGTTAGGAGTCAGCTGATCTGCATTCAGTCTAAGTATGAACTCTAAACTGTGACTTCAAGCAGAAAAAGGTCATACGAGTATCTCAGCTAAAGGAGCTCTCAGAGGAACCATTTCAGCAATCAGAACAAACATTTTGCTCAGAAATGCTTAGCCTTGTCATTGACTAAACATTTGTGCCAAACACCCTTCGGCAAGATTTTTTTAATAGATCTTTGAAGAGATTAACTAAAAACTGAAGAATATTTAATTCTATAAAGGAACAAGAACTCAAAGTGTCCTACTTGCCAGAAGCAAAAGAACAAATATGACAAAATGAGAATAATCACCTAGATACTACCAAATAGTGACCTGATAAAGAACAATTAAACAAATATCAAATGGAGGGAAGAAATTTAGAGTTAACTGATTTGTTAATGGCAATTTTGTAATTAGCTCCGCAAATATATTTTAACATTTCCACCCAATATACACTTTGTTATTACTGTCTAATGTAATATTGTACAATAGAGGCAGAATTGTTCTATTATTAGTAAAGGGTCACTTGTTTTCTCACTTAAGGTGAAAAATATTTCAATTCTACCTGGTGTCAGGGAAAAGGAAAAACAACAATCCAAGCAAAACCAAATAAGTTAAAACCCAGTAATTTCTTCAATAAAATTTACACCCAAAGGTCTAAACACTTTTTACTATTGACAGGCACAGCATTGTCAATGGTTGGCACTCAGTTAACATTTCTCTTATAAAGGTTCTTTTGTCAAATAACAGCAGACAGAAGAGTTTGTGAAATCACCTGTAATCTTAAATGCATAACTCATTGATTTCTTATTGATACACTGGAAATTGCTTTACTTTTTAAGACTAAAGTGACAGATGTTACACAATTTTAGTGCAGTGTCTATGAATTCTTCATACTAGATGAACAACTGGATGACTGAAAGCCTTCAGAAGCTATCAAATAAAATCTTAAAACTTGACTTGTCCTGAATCATAATATTGAAATACATCTTGAATATGTCCAAAGGCATACTAGAGACTCATAAAATAATCATGACTTAATCAGACTTTAAGTAGAAGGGAGAAGCATGCTAAAATGTTACTTTTGTGGATTTTTAGGGATAGTATGTTTCTCTAAGTAATTTTTCACTCTACAACATTTGCATGGTGAAATTTGACTAAAGTGTGATAAATTCATATGGGTATGAACTGCAAATTTCTAATAGCCTTGCATTGGATAAGTTAAGCACTGGCATAATTTAGAGCTAAAGCAGACTCTGACACCACTATTACCTTTACTTTCTAAAAAAACCCAACATATCTCCTAGCTCAAACAGAGGTTACACATTATATACAGAAATCACTTTCTGAGTTTGACAGACTGCATTACACAGGAGATGAAATCAAGTTCTAGTAATTGTTCCTCTGATCTTTAACTATTAACATAAAACCTTATTAATTAAATGAAGGAAACACAAATTAGAGGGGCATGAGATAGTTAGTAAAACACTGTATAAAAATAAAAAAAAATCAGGTAATACACATATACTTCCCATGAAAAATATTTCCCAGTCATGCCTTACAATTTAAAATTATAATAAGCTCATTCCTATGAGATTTTTTTTTGTCCAGTAGACATTATCACATGGGGTATTCTAATAAGGTCTGAGTATAAGCTTCATGTTCTCCAAAAGTTTTCTTCTCACGTGCAACTGCCCTCCCCCCAAACACACCACTGATAAACATTACTGCAAGAGAAATCCTGTGATATAAAAAAGACACCATCTGGAGGAGAAGTAAATAAAGCCAGAGAAAAAGTGAGCACAAATAGCAGATGAGTGCAGGAAAAGACTTACTTTGGGAAGTACAAATGTAAGATTTCAACTTCTGGGGAAAAAAAAAGTTTATCAAGTTCTGGCTACAATGTCAGTAAAAGTATGCATGCACCTTTTCCTAAGGAGTTTTATCTGAGAAGATATCCAATACAAAATAATAATGTGACATTAAAACATCATCAATAGGACAGTAAAATAAGCCAGGGAATAATTTATTTTTTACAAAGACTTAAATGTAGCCCACCAGTCTTTTCTAGTAAGTATATAATTATTAGCCTTGAAACAGAAAAACTCAATCATTAGGTATTCCCCTAATTCTGTGCACCAAGACTTATCAGGAAAGAAAACTAAATGCAAAGCTTTCAGATTTCTTAGAAGACCTCTCAAATACTGTTTTAAAAAGGGGTCTGTGATGGCCATATTCAGTGGAGCATCCAGGAGTGGGAGAATACACAGGGGCACACACCTGCCTGAAATGCATGATTTTGCACAATCACAGTCTTGCACAGATACTTGCACCCCAACTCTTTAGCCAGGATGTTCCCTGCCCACAAGCCCTTGCACACTCACTCCCTTGAAGAAGTTCTTCCATGAGGCTCTCCTCACTTCCTTAAGTGAAAAAAGCAAAATAAAAATTCAGCAGATAACATTTCATTCCATAAATCATGGGCTTAATAATACAGCTACATAAGATTTGCCATTAAGACAAATCTTACATAGAAATAACAGAAAAGAATTCCCATCTAACAATTACTGAAAGAATGAAAACTCCGATAAACTTAGAAAACTTAATACCTACAGATATCTTCAAGAACACCTAGTAAGTCCAAACAACTTATGCAGTAGTTCCTTCATATTATGATGAGATGCCAAGCAAGACAAAAATTATTAAGAAATGCTCACGTGATGACGGCAAAACAATGGATGTCCTACATACATAAGATAGGCAAGAAAACACTGTACCCTCCGGATTTAGGTCAGTTTCTGTGTAGAATGCTGTGTATTGCCTACTAACCACACAAAGCATTCTCATTAACATGGTTCTGACCAATACAGCAGTGTTGTCATCTTATCACAAAGGTTCCATACCTTCTTGGCATTTCTCGTGGGCACCTCCTCAGAACACCAACTCGTTCTTCTTCACAAAGCAGCCAACTAACTCCAGTTCCCTTCTCAACCAGCCAACCCTCTCTTTCATAGCACTCGGCTTCTCATTGGTTACAGCTGTGGCCTGTTAAAAATCATGCCTGTTTCCAATCTTTGATAATTGGCCCAGCTGCAACTCCTTAGGGGTAAGATTACATTCTACATTATCTTTATTTTCTTATATTCTATCCCCCTACACAGTAGGCCTCAAACAACTTTCAAGATGTGTTCTGCCTTCAGCTGGTTGTTACGCAGAAAGTTAGCGGTATGCCATGCTTGCTCCAAGAGTTTTCATTGCACATTTCTGTGATGTACTTTATGTTTTAACTTTGTCACGTTGTGCAAAATTTTTGTACTTACTGCAATATATACCTGCTTAAAAAGTCTCTCATTACACAAAAAATTGCATCAACCAACAACCAAACCCCACCAAACAAAGCTAGTCTGGATCCTAGTCAAGTTAGTGACATACTTCTATTATGAAACTGAAAATAAATCAATATTTACTCTTTCTATCAAGGTCTTGGCATCATCCCTTACAGAAAGATGGGTGAAGAGTAATTTTCTAGAGAGAAAAATCTTACATTAAAAGGGACCATCAGAAATGTATGAAAAGCTAAATTATATATTTATCATCCTATTATAATTAAGGCAGGTTTTATTATCACATCAGAATCCTGTTTTTTTCAGGCAATAGGCCAACAGAAATTTCACAGAAAGTCTGACTAGAATTAAATTGCTCTCAGAAGCAATTGTGTTACTTGCGGGCATTCCCTCAACTCACACTCATAGAAGTCCAAAAATTGCAACTATAAGAAACATGTGTAATGTATCTACAGAATCAGAGTGCAACTATTAATCACACAAGATTCCATAATTTAGCCTTCAGCACACTGTGACCCCATGAAGGAATTTATAATTTTATTTTATGTGACATGTATTTTATCTAAGAAAATAAGTCATCAGAGCTCAGTAAATTTTCCAGCAAAAATTATTTAACTATGCTATGAAAATGAAAATCTATGCCAAACTGCTTATATGGATGTCAAGTATATAGAAGAATCAGCTACTGCTAGGAGGAACCAGTCAGTCTTTCACAGTAGTTTGTCTATGACACTATCTAGAAATTTTATCAACGTACCAGTAGTATAGTTTGCTACAATTTTTTTTTTTTTTTACTTCACAATAATTTTCATTTCAAAATTGTTAGGAAAACTTCATGAAAAAAGTAAAACCTTTCTGACCCCTTAAAAGTCTTATCAGGTAATTTCAGTTAAACATGGACTAAGCATATCTATTACCCGAAGTATCAGTTACAAAAAGAAGGAAAAATTTCATTTCCATGGTACAGACTCCAGCACACTCTGCCTGTAAAGTTTGGGAACACAGCCACAGGAAAAGTCATACTCTGTTAGTAATCACCTAGGTCCCTGCTTTAGGGAGTCACATTCAGATCCTTTTCTATTTCCCCCTCTTTTTCCTAATGCACATGCCACTGAGCTACATCTCCTGTCTCCTTCACCCACCTAAAGCTTCCAGTGTTAAGTTTTAGCAGTGACAAGAGGAGACTGTGAGACAAGGGACAGCATCCAGAAGCTGACAGCTACAGACATGGCCAGCTGCTCCAATTCCTTGAAGCATTCATTGCATGCTTGGCAGCAGCCCTCACTGCACACTTGCAGCAGACTACATAAGAAGAATTAGCTGCAGCTGAAATAATCTAATAAGCATGTGTTGCTGCTACCCAAACACTGATGCAGGCTTGCTCAAGTGTATTCAGGAAGCCAGCCTGAGGTTTATGATGTAGTTCACTATTATAACTGGAACAATATGGTGTTACATAGTTTTTCTGAGGGTCAGAAGGGAGGTGTGTTTATTATCCCCCCCACAACTTCAGAAAAGCAGCAGATTTATTAAAGCAAAAACCTTCAAATGCCTTTTTTCTTGTCCAAATAGAAAGTAAATTAGTCATCACTAAATTGTCTAACCTTAGCAGCAGCCAAGCCATGGAGTGACCACAATCAACCATATGTAAGATGTAGAATCATGGGAAAATTCAGGTGGAAAATTACCCCAAGAAGTCTCCAATTCAATCTCTTTCTCCAAGCACGGTTATCTTAGAACAAGTTGCTTAGGGCTTTTTTCCATTTGAGTCTTGAAAATCTCCAAGAAGACTGCACAGCTCTGGGAAAGCTGATGCACTGCTTGACTATCCTCATTGTGAAAAACCTTTTCACCATCAGGAACACCTTATTTCAACACATGTCTTGTCCTCCCATCACTGGAGAGAACCGACTGGCTTTTTCTTCCTTACGGCTTTCTCCCTGCTACTGGGTCACTAGGTCTGTTAAGACCTAATACCATGAGATATCCTGGTAGCTTTCTCTTTTCCAGGCTGAAATACTTTTCCCCTCAGCCTCTACTCCTGCACCATGAACTCCAGAACCCTGCCTCGATGGCTCTTCACTCAACTCACTTCAAGTAGCATTTTAGAGCATTTCCAGTCAACTAACAGGGAGAAGACCAAGACAAAGCCTGAAGCCTACACAGAGTACAGGATTTTTCTTGAATGAAATTGAATATATCAAGTTAAAAGAAAGAATATGCACATACATGTCCATTCCTTTGGAAACTGTTCGGGAGACACAGTGCTGAGAAGGGTGTATGGTAGATGCATTCTAACTCATCTCTTTCACATTTTCAATTGGTTGGCTCCAGAGGCGTACTCAGCCGCACGTAGGAAATGCTGACTTTAGATAATTCCCTACACAGCAAGTTGACAGCTTAAAATCATGTGTGGAGACTATTCTTATTAACTATAGTTTAATAATTTGTTCAAAATTGCTACATTTGCAGTAAAAAAATTTTGGAACTGAAAAATGCAGTCATCATTCAGAGAAACAACAGATGAAGATACCCATACACTGAGAGCACTAGAGGATTTTAACTTGTATGAAATCTGTAAACAGTTTGCAAACTTTAAAATAGTTTAATTCCTATGCAAGAATTGTCAGAATTTGACATCTCCATAATCATTTCCAGTTAGAATATTTTATTCATTAATTCATAAAAAAGTACTTAGTAGAGGAGTTTTGAAAAAGCACTGCCACAATGTTTTAAAACCAATTTACTTTTACCTTCTCTAAATGTGAAATTTAAAACCTCCCAAGGTCTTTTTCCATGTAAAATATCATAAATCACATGAAGGGATTTGAGACAAGAATTGTCGATCAAACCACAAAACAGAATCTAACTGATAACTTACTTATTAACTATTTTAAGTCATATGACTGAATTAGAAGAGAAGATTTACTAAAAATTCAAATGTGTAACAAATTTTCATAAATGAAGCAGCATGATTTCTTAATGATTTTGGTAAGAAACTGATCTTTTCATCCGCACTGCAACTATGAACAATACCAACCTTTCACCACATTCACAAAAATAAAGTGCTGACTTTAAGGTATTTTAAAATAAGAGCAGCATGATTAAGTCATCTAGGTTATAGCTGAAAACATAATATGAAATAGAAGCTTTCTGAGGAAATTATGGTCTTAAGCATTTGTATTTTTTCTGTATATTCTGCTTTTACATTGTATTATCAAAGAGGTCATTACAGTAAATACGAGCATGGAATTGGAAAGGAATCTAACCTTATGAGGGGAAATAAAAACCTCCTTGTGTTGGAGCTTTTCATGTTTGAACCTAATGAAACTGAAGTGCCTCATCAATCCAGTGGGATGACTGTGTACTGGCACAAACGAGAAGGTACCAACAGGCAGCAGACACAGGCAGGGCTGTAGCAGTGACAACTTTGGTGAGTTTACACTGTTATAAGCTCACATATAAGTGTATGTCAAGTCTATTAAAATGCTATTAAAGATAAAAAAAATTGTTGAGCTGCTTTTAATCTAGGTTTAACCAGGGCCCCTGTCCAGTTCACTGCAAAGCCATACAAAAGTTCATATTGCACAAAGAATAAATGTTCAGGGATGAGAACAACACCTTTCAATTGTGCTGCAAGTTTATGCTGCTGTAAATGCTTGTGGAATTACCCTGCTAGAACTTGGTGTCATACTGGTTTTAAATGACTTAAGACTGCAATGTTGCCAAGAGGGTACATTCCCCCACACACAGCTTGTGCTGACACTCTCCTGCTTCCCTTCTCATTGCATATATTAATTCTTTAAGAGCTGTTACAGCTGATCCAATTTACTCTATGTTTACAAGAAAAAACAATATCAGTGCAAAAGGAGTGATTGAAGCACGCAGTCAGGACGGGGAAAAGGGCAAAACAGATCAGCCTTGTTAAAGCAGAAGCCTTGCTTGCCTCAATCCCACAGACAGCAGTTCAACACTGTGAGCTTTAACAGGCTGGAGTATTTTCAGCAGGATCAGTTCTCTGAGCAGTCAACATTGTACAAATGAGGACACAACAATGGGCAGCAGCACTAAACAGCCTGAGAGAGGAAGATAGGATCACCTTCCAGAGTACTGACAGTTTAAATTGTCTCACAGTGTTCAGTGAAGTGTACTTGTAGATTGTACACAATTGCTATTGTTAAACTGGAGAAGTTCCTCCAAGACAGATGTGCTACTTCGCAATATATATTTATCAAAACACTCCTTTAACTTGACATCTATATGCCCCAAAACACACTGCTTTTTCCAATAAATTAGCTGTTATAATCAAAAGATACAACTTCTTACTCCTATTCTTTCCTATAGCCTCAAAATCAAATCAGAAACTTCGACTGCTACAAGGTAAATAACAAAAGTAGTCTTGGTTACGCAGTGTGGATGAATATAAATATAATGACAAATCCCAAATCTCAGAACATAAACAAATCACATCATGGTTAAAATGAAACTTTTGCTATGAGTTATTATCAAATGGTAAAGGGTAAGAAAGCCCTTCACAACATACATTATTGAAAATGGCTTGAGAGAAGTGTTTAAAGTACAAAGATTGAGAACTCGTTCCCATACATACAGACTGCAGACTCCTAAATGCTGAACAGAAGAATGAAAATCCAGAGCTGCAATACAAATAACAATTTTTCTGCTTAAGAGCAATGAAGCTTTTTTTAGGAGATGAAAGCTGTGCCCTATACATAGCTAAGACTCTCTAAGGCTGAATAGCTGCTTTGGTTTTAGAAATCCAGAAACAATTTTTAGCATCCCTTCCTTTCTAAGGCCATCTAGTAAACACTTTCATTCTATCCCTGTGGCCTGTTCCTGAAGGCAAATTCTGACTGATGTCATGGAACACATGGATGTAATAGTAATCTTGTAAAAGTTGGGAGATAGATAGGAATTATCTTTCTACTATTTCCTTTAAGTACTAAAATGAATTCTATCCTTGAAAAAGTGCTTTTACCACTGGCGCATTATAGAAAAGTGGGACACTTTATTCTGTTCTCTTTCATTGCAGAAAATAGGAAAATATCATCTAGAGAGGATCAGAAGTGAACTGAGATATCTTCCTGCTGTCCATATTCACGTTCAAACACTTCTATACTGGCTAGTCTATACATGAATTTTTAATTGTATTCCTAATTCTACATGCAGTACCCTCTGAAGTAAGAGCACGTAACATTCTTGATTCCACTGGAGGACAAAACAATTAAAATGTAAATGTAGCTTGTTATTATAGAAGACCTTTATTGAACCTTGCTTTTAAAGTAAATGGTTATATAAATTTACAGTTTTGGAATAACTTAAACCCTTTATTCAGTTCAGGAACACTTTTATTCAGGTGAATATTTAAGCATTGCATTTCACTAAGTGAGTTTTGGATTTAGTGAGAGCTGAGAAAAGTCTTAAATACTGTATCTACTTAATTTCTACACTTACTACTGACTATGAAAGTAGACTTTATTCAGAAACGTTAATGAAAAACAGCTTAGTAAAACACTCTTTGCCCAAGCAACGTAAAAGAATTCTGGAACACTTACTACAATATTTACAGTCATATATGCATAATGGTAATCTGTTAAGACTCTGCACTAAGAGTTTAAGACTAACCTACATGCTTGCACCAAAGGCTATTAATCAATACCTCATTGTTTGACCTGAAGATGCCAAACACGTTTAACCCTATGCCTTATCATGCTGTTAACAAAAAGAATTACCATGTTGTAACCAGATATTCCTGCTGTGCTTTCAACCCTCCAGTCAGCTCCCAAGCCTTCCATGAGAACTTCATCAAAGATGTCAACCTCTGACAAGTGAGTACTTAATAAATCTAAAGCTCCAATTAAAAGGTAGTTGGAAAAGTAAAAAGGAAGTCCCACTTCTGCACAGACAGCAAGGCAGTGAAATATTCCTTTTTTTGCACACCGACTGGAAAATATTCTGGTGGCTGCCTGACTGCAGATGGAGCTTTTTCAAACCATAGCCCTGGCACTATGAATCTCCCAAGATCCCTAGGAGTTTCAGAGCTTCCAACCCAGTTATGAGTAGAATGTGTGCAGCAGGTCAGAACACTGTAAACCTGAGCTCTGACAGGCTGAGAGGGCAGGCAAGGGGGAAAACAAGCAGGGCAGAAATGAAACAGGTTGCCCAGAGAGGTCAGGCAATCCCTGGTGTTGGGAGGTTTCACAGTTTAGCTAGGAAAACCCATCATTGACCTGATCCGAGTGCTGGTGACAGGCCCACTTCAAGTGGGAAGTTGGGTTAGATGTTTCCAGATGTCCATGCCAAAGAAAATAATTTCTGTTATCCTGTGAGTAGCTGCAAAGGCAGCAGATTTACCTGTATGCAGTTGCTTAATGACAGTATCACATGATTTAATGGTCTGTTCATGTTCAGGGAGTTAGAAATGCAGCCATAAAAGTTAATATTCTATAAATATTTAAAAGCAAACCTGAATTCTGATTAAACTCATAGTTAGTTATTTTCCTAAGTCACAGCTCCTTTTTAAAAATTAAATATGTATTTCTCAAACTCCACTGAAATGGCTGATTCTTCTAGATAAAACTGTCTTTTACATATCTAGGTGTAAACAACCTAAACAAGAAACAATATGCGCAAATATCCATTACTTGAACTTTTTCCAGAGAACAGGAAACATATTTTAAAAATTAATCCTAAAGGTTGCAGAAGTATTATAGTTCATTCCATGCATTGCTAGAATAAAAAAAAAAAATCAAACAAACTTTAAAACAAAGGGACTATTTGGTTGTGTTCACCTTGTGTTTTTTTCAAGTAAGGTGAAATAGGTTGTAGTTTTACTAATTAGGAGAAAGTTTTCCAGGTATACAATTTTTACTCTATCTAAAATTTCTTTAAAGACATGCTTGTTTGGGTTTTTAAGAAGAAGTTCTTGCAGATAACATGATCAGGAAGACTGCACCAGGAAGACCACTTCAGCGAAACAAAGGGAAATAATGTATTTCATAACAGCTGTCAGAATACTCCAGATTTAAAAAAAAACCCCTTGAGGACTCAAGCCTTTGCTAACACCCTGAACTATGTCCAAATGAAGAATACAATTCAGGAGTTTAGGCAGAGATGTATGGTAATATTACCTCATCCACTCACATGTTGAACATCTGTACTCTGTACCAGTTGAAGCTTTTTAACTCCTAAACTCTGATAAAGGTATACAAATAAAACAGTATAAAGAGATTTGAAGGGCCTTTATACTACTATTTTAACTTCCAAGCCTCCAAGCTCATTAGAAATTGTGACTGTTACATGTTGGATCAATTTCTCTGTCTTTGAACTACAAGTCGGAGAACTAATGTTTGTTTGTTTAGTATTCTCCTAGATAGTGTGGAAGCTTTTCACTATTTTCCAAGCTTGTTTAAAAATATTTATCAATCTATTTCCCAGATCTCCGCCATCCTATGTCACATTCACATCCATTTCATACACTATGCCAGTGTATTAAAACTTTTGAGAAATACTGCACTACCACTTGACAGCATTTTGTTAAGTGGGATGCAGGAAGCCTCACACACAATTCCATAGGCTGTCAGTTTACCAGGATGTGCACTGCCAATACAAAACCATACAAAAAAAAAAACAAAAACAAAAAAACCCCAAAAATTTGTGGCACCAAATTAAAGCACTTGGTGAAAGCATCACGACTCCCACAGGCACAGAGAGTTACCTTGTGGTAATACTTCTGTAAAGCCTGAGGTTAATTTCAGGAACCAGCAAACTCCAGATAAGGTATTAGCAACTTGCACACCTTCCTGACATGTTTTATCCACAGCTCTAACTTGCTATGCCGCTTGGACAAGTTGAGTTAATTAGTATCACCTCTATGCTAGCAGCAAACATACCACGCTGTTTTTCATCATGGCTTTAATACTGAAACCCTCGCAGGGCTGTTGCTTGTCCTGCTGCTTGCCCTTCTTCTCCCGCTGCTGGGGCCGCCTGTCACCGGCGGGTTTTGAGGGGCCCGGACGTCCCTCCTCCATTACCATTTCCCCACCGGCGCCCACGACGGACCAGATGCAAATAACGGACTGGAAAAAACAAGCGAACATCAGCGTCCCGTGCCCAGCGAGTTAGGGCAGGCAGCAGGTGCAGCTTCGCTCCCTCCACATCCAGCGACACCCTCACACACGCGTCCCGCGCCTTCCCTGCCCCTCACAGGCCCCCTCTGCCTGCCCCTCGCCCCTGCACCAAGTCCCCTTCTGCATCACCCCAGCTCGTCCCCCCACTCCGCCGTGTCCAGCCCTTCATCACCACCTGATGTCCTTGTCCCCCGGGGAGTCCTCGCCCCCGCCCGCCCGCCCGCCGTTGCCTCCCCTGCGGCTCCGGCCCTGCGGGTCCCTCTCGGGCTCCGTTGGGCACCTGCCGCCACGCGAGGTCCCCCGGCCACGCGACCGTCGCCAGGCAACGCGTCAACAACCCGCCGGGGAAGCGGGACGGGAATCACAAATAACCCCGTCGGCACCGCCCGGTCCCGCACAGCTGTACCTAGCCCCGGTGCACCGTACACCGGGGCGGCGGACAGCAATTAACGAGAAAATCATTAGCGGCGCGTGGGGGAAATGTGAGGCGATGACGTGAGGGTCATGAACAGTTCGGGTGTGAGCTGTCCAGGAACTACGCTACCCAGAGAGCCCAGCGTGCGCCTCCACCTCCCTCGCTGAGGCGCATGCGCCTTGAGGGCCGGCCCACCCCGCCCGCATTCACGCGACCCCCCCACCCAGGGCGGCTGCAGGGGACGTGCTGGAGCGGCGGGCGCGGCCGGCACGTGCGCGCGTCACCGCTTCCTCTCGCGTGGCCGCGGCCGCCGCCATGATCGGTGAGTGAGCGCGGCAGGGAGCGGGGAGAGCCCGGATAAGGATCCGCCCTTTCCTCCCCGCCCCTTGCCTTCCGGCCTCCGCCCTGCTGTCGCTGTGGCTGCTGCTATTGTCGCCTCTGCTGCCTTGTCTGCGGCCCTGGGGGCGGCGGGGGTTGGCCCGGCTCCCTTCGCTTTCCCTCGGTCCCCGTCCGTCCCCCCCGGTGCCTCGGCAGAGCGGGGGCGAGCCGGGGCTGCCCTCGATCTGCGCCCACTGGTTAAACCGCGGGGGGGCCGGGCAGGGAACAAAGTGCTGGGAGGCTTCACTGCCCTCCTGTTTTACCCCCGCGGGAGAGGGGTAAAAAGGCTGGCTAGGCCTTGTGACTGAGGTCATTTTTAAATCGCTTTCTATTCCTTCTCAGTATATCGATTGTAAATGCTTCTTGGCAAGGTTTGTGCGATCTGGGAACTTTTTTTGGCCTTGCCAGCGTACATACGTGTTATTAGTCTGGCGTGGTACCTGCTGGCGACCTGGAAAAGAAAAACCTCATTTGACACCTCACGGTGTTGGGAGTGTGACCCTTTGGTCCTTGAGCTGGTTTCTGTACCCATCCAGTGCTGCTGCGAAGCGTGACTCGGTTGTTTCAGTGGGTTTTCTCTTCCTTGAAAGATTAATCTATACCTGGGGAGTTCAGAATTACAGGATCTGTTTTGTAACCTTCCTGTTACACATTTCATCTTGCTTTGACTTTCTCAGTTTTGAGAATTATTTCTAGTAAAACCTATAGATTGTAGTGGATGCACATGCATTTTAGCAACTCTTTGCTGTCCTCAGGCTTGCTGTTTCATCATCAGTATTGGTGTCATAGTTGCTGTTTACTCAAGATCTGATCAAGTTGAAAACCGTGCATTTAGTTGTGAAAATATTTATTTTAAATTGAATATCTCAAAAGTTTCCAAGAATGCTCTGGGTCTTTAGGTATTCATTTTTTTTTCAGCAGTATATGATTGTAGGTGTATAGCTAATGTTCTTTCACCTTTGCTAAAGCTAAAAAGGTTATAATAAAATGTCCTGTATTTTCACTCTGTATATATATTAATTCAAATGATCTCTTCTAGTTGTGGAATTTTTCTTACAGGACTTTGTCATTTGAGCTACTTTTTTCTTACGTAGTAGAGGACATTTTAAATTGAAGGCTTGGCTTAAGGAAAGCACAGAGGGTCAGGTATTCCAGTGTTTTTATTTTGCAATGTCATCTGCTGATCTGAGGTATTGCTGTACTGTATAAAATACATGTGTTTGCAGAACTGCAGTGTGTGTTTGTTTTTGAATGCTTCAGAAAAGTAAGTTGAGTGTACCTAAGGGACTGCCCATGTGGTTACAGAGCTGATGCCTCTAGCTTCACACTGAAATCTAAATATTTACTAACTGCTCATGAATATAAATGTTATATGACTGAGGAATGATAATTTTATTTTCACTGTGGCAGACAGAAACGTTTGTGAATATTGATTATGAAATGTACAGACTGATTAGTTGCAAATTTAAAAACAGCTTTACATGAGTTGGAACCTGCCCTGGTTTAACTCCAGCTGGCAACTGAGTAGCACAGAGCCGCTGGCTCACCCCCTCCTCCTCTGCCTAGCAGCAGGGTGGGGAGGAGAATTGCAGGCAAAATAAGAATAGTTTAATACTTGAAACGGAGTAATAAAAATACTGATACTGCTAATGATGATGATAATAGTAATGAAGAGGAGGGAGAGGAATAAAAGCCAAGAGAAACAAGGGATGCAGAATAAAATTGCTCACTGGCCAATGCTCAGCCCATCCTCCAGACCAACTTCCACCAGTTTATCTATTGGGCATGATCTGTGGTGTGGAATATCCCTGTGGCCAGTTTGAATCACCTGTCTCCTGGCCACACTCTCCCAGTTTCTTATGCATGTCCTCACTGACAGAGCATGGAAGACTGAAAAGTCCTTGATTTGGGCTCAGCACTATTTAGCAACAACTGAAACATCAGTGTGTTACCAACATTATTCTCATACTAAATTTGAGATGCAGTATTGTACCAGCTTCTAAGTCAAATTAGAAGCTGGTACAATACTGGTCAAACTCTATCCCAGCCAAAATCATGACACCCTCCCCCACCCCCCAAAAACAAAAGAATTATCTTCAAAGTATGTGACATGGAGACCTAGTCCAACAGCCTGCTTTGAGACTTTCTGAAAACTCTCTTCTAAACATTTGCGAGCTGGGAATGCCCTAACAAAAAATGGGGCAGTAGGGCAAGGGTGAGATAATCATCTGCCCATTTTTTTAACCTGAGTATTCAAAAGAATTTTCCTATGAAACACATGGTATATTTTCCAAAATGTTTCACAGTTTCATATCTATAGAAGTGTCTTATGTCCTCATAAGTTAATGCCATAATATACTTGTACACATTATAATCCCTTTAATTGATTTTATATTTTCTATCTTCTTTCTTTTTTCTCTTCATTTCTCACAGACCAGCTCGTATAGACTTGTGTACATTCAGGTTCCTTAAATGGTAATTTGAATCTGGACTGAGCTAGTTAAGTGACATAGCTTGTCATAGCTATACTTACTTAGGGACATAGGAGGTTTGGGGAGTTGTTTAAGGTGGGTTTTTAAAGTTTATTTATTTTATTTGCTTACATTGGATTAGCTGAAAGCTGGTGTTATTGGAATGGAAGTGACAATGTGACAACTGGCTGATCTATTTCTTAGTCAGCAGCCCTGGCAATAATGTCACATTGTTGAACACCTGTTCTGGGGGATAAAAAAAACCAAACAAACCTGATTTTGAAGGAAGATCCTGGGACAGCTTTGTGGAATTTTTCAGAAAATATCTCTCAAAAAACAAAAAACCCAGGGGAAGGCCCTAAGATGTTTTAAAAATGTAGAAGATGGGCTCTATATAGTTAACAGTGGCAGTTCAGCATTTCTGTGGTGAATGAGAGATGAAGGTGGTGCTAGCGACAGGTTGCAAAGGGCTTTGACAGTGAAATATGATTCATCCAGCAGTAATCAAGTTAAGGGAGAATGGGAGCCTGGGTGAAAGTTTTAGCTATCTGGATGACCGATCACTCTGTGTTGCACCCTTTTTCAGTGTGTTGGTAATCTACTTTCTCATAAATATTTCTCATTGGTATGAAAATAACCTTGGAGAAGCAAAATAAGAATAAACCCTTTCAGAATTTCCCAGAATATGTACATGGTACTATTATAATAATGGTACTAAGGGAGCAACTAAAGGAAACATAGTTTAGAAGTTTTCTACTTAGATGTTTTGATCCCATGCTGCAATTTTGGGTATTTTTTCTTCTGTTGGCATTTTGGTGTTCTAATGCTATGGATAGTTGGACTACAATATGGGAGTTACAGCTCAAGTTGTAGTTCATGAGCATGTGGAATAATCTGGCTGATAGTTTGATTAAATAAAAACTAAACTTCAGAATAACAAAGGCTATTTGCATTTCAAATACATGACCTCTTTTGCTCAGTTTGTTTTGAGTCTTTTTCCCTTCTCCTAGGGTCACTGTATTGGACTGCATGAACATAATTAAATAGTTTGTGTTTTACTGGAATTATATTTTAATGATTATTTTCCTACAAAATGCTCTGTTATTACTCTGTCAGCAAGGTGTTATAAAGTTAGTATCATTTGAAGTAGGATATCTTCAAAAGACAGCTGAATTTTGCTAGATATACATAAGCATTCTGGATTTTGTTGTTTCCATTAAGGGAGATGAGAATAATTTTGCTTGGATTTCTTTTTGAAAGACAAGTAGTAAGGGGAAGGAAAAGTGGGGTGTGTCTTTTTGCTTGTTTGGTATTTTTGGTTGATTTTTTTTTTTAAGTGATGACAAAATAACAGTATTATAATATCAAGACACTGGAGACTAACTAAGCAGGGGTTAAGGATATTCTGATGCAGTGTTTTGAATTTTTCAGATAGGACCCTACAGAAAATTGATCTGGCAGTTTCTTTAAAGTATTGCCTATGCTTACTTGCATATAATGTAAATAGAGTATCCAATGCCCAATGTTTTGGTCCAGCCTATCTGTGTGATGAGAATGAAGTTAAGAGTTTCAAATTACACACATTTTGAAAAAAAACTAGGAATAGGCCTTTGCTAACAAAATATGGAAATTGGAAAAAAAATATTTTGGAAAGTGTAACAGCAAACGCTACTGCTTAAGAGTCCTTGCTAAAGTAAAGAATGTCTTTTGTAGATACATTTAAAGCTAAAGACATTATTTTATTCTGTTGTGGTAACATTGCTTCAAGAGGTAGAGTAGTTTTTTTATTTGGAAACACATGTATCCCCATTTACTGAAGTAAGTTAGTTGGGCTATCACACCCTGTATCATTGAACTCTCAGTTGTATAAATAGTCTGGCCACAGGAGCAAACGATACCATGAATGGTGAAGGTTTTCCAAGGTGCTATATGTAGGAGAAGCCCAAGAGAGAATAAAATCATTAGTGGGAAGTTTGTTACTTTGCCAGACAGGTTTATGTAAAATAGATAAACTAAGTATTTTCCATCAATTGTGGTTGTTGCTATGTACTGTATATAAGTATTGTTGGACTGAAAATCAACTTCTAACACAAAATGCAGCCATTGATATGAAGTTTTCCATTAAAAGAAGAAAAAAAAAAGTAATGTAAGAGAGGGGCAGCTATATAGCCAGAATTCACAGAAATCCACTACAATCTGTCTCCACTTTGGAGATAATTCGTTGGCAAGCTTTACTTATATAATTGTCACTTGTTTCACAACCCAATTTCTTCTTTCTGAATACAATGTGGGTGGGGCATCTTGCAAATGTTTGTGCTTTATGAGGACTTCTAATCATTAAGTAACTAGATTTTAATATGTTCATTAAAATATATAATATTCTTACAATTTTTCAGTTTCCAAATATTGTTCAGGTCTCTCTGAGTCCTTCTGTATTTTGATCAGTGCTAAAGGAGTGGAACAATGGATGACCTTACAAAATAAGATAAAAATCCATCAGGTTTATCTGATATACAAAAATGCATCAGTACCCTTTTGCCTGTTTTTATTTTTGAGGCTGGACAACATGGAGAAAGAATTATTGTGCACTTTTTGAAGCAGACTGAAACCTGCCTGATTGTACTAAACTGGCTTGTAAGCAGTAGCTCTTGTGTTGCATCTCTTTTCTTAATCAGCACGTTCATGTCTACATTAGTATTGTTAAAGCTTGACCCAGGAGAAATTGTAGCCTCAAAGCTGTTTTTTGAGGCATATGGAAATAACTGAAATATTTGCCATGATATTACAAATTCTCTTAAGATGACAAGAGACAAAGAATCATTTAAGTTCTTCAGCTATCACTCAAATATTAAATTTTATGATAGTGATCTTAAGGGTAGAAATAAATGAAGAATTAATCGTGCAACTGCTTTTTATTTCATGCCCTTGAGCAATTTGTACAGTGGTAGCTGATATTTGTGCTGGTAAACATGCATATTTTCTTGAACAAGGCAGTTTTATTAATGATTTCTCATTAATTCAGACAAAAGATTGCATAAATAACGTGTCACAATTATGATGCATTAAGTTCACATGGTAGCTTTATGTGGTGTCTTTTTTACACTGTCTATATGCCTATAACAGATAAGCCATAAAATCATCAGCAATTTCTTCTCCATATATCACAAGGAAGGCAATGGCCTTCCAAAACAGTGGCATCATGAATTATGTGCTTCTGAGAAAATAACTCTCCTATCTGTTTTCCTGGTTTTTTTATTTCTAAGTAGTTTTTTTTTTTTTTTTAATGTCAAAAGCTTGCTCTTGGACTTCAGAACTGTTTGAGGCTGTTTGCAGAATATAACACCTCTATTCATGCTAGCAATTTCAATGATGGAAATTTTAAAACTCTGACTCTAAAACTATTCAAAAGCTTTCATGACCTCTGATGATCTCTGAATTTATAATATTATATGTCAGTATTTTCTTTTCCATTTACCTTTGAAAGAGGGAAAACAAGGACAATGATATATACATATCTAAAAAGTATGATGGGTCATTGCTCATTAAACATGTCCAAAATAAATTGTTTGGATACTGCAGTTTTTACCATACCTCTTGACTGTATTCCTGTTCTGATTGTTGAGGAAGACTTGATTTTCTATCCTTGTCTGGTTTGAGCTAAGTTGAAATTATGAAAGGAAGGTTGTTACCAAATGAACGTTTTCAACAAGTGCCTTGCTATTAATGTCTTCCCTTTTTAACCCTGATTTTGGAAATCTGACCTATGGGATTGTGTGTTTATTTTATGAATGTGTCAAAAGTTCTTGTGCACTAAGCTTGCTGTTGATGACATAGAAGGGCACTGAAACATATTCATTTGCAATTGTAAATTGTTTGTGATACGTAAAAACTACAAACAAAAAAAGCAAAGTTGTCTTTCCAGCAACAAAAATGTTCCTGCTTTGTCCACCACTATTGTGATGATCAGTGTGAGTATTGTTTTGTTAAAAGTAAAACTTTTCTATATTATGATATAGTTTCCATACTTCCTTATATTTGTTTGGTTTGGTTTGGTTTGGTTTTTTTTCAGTGTCTTCCTGTCTGTGCTACTGTTTTCTATATCTTTCGTTTAGCATTTCTAAATGTCTTGCTCAGTGGTGAATTTCCACTCTTAGTTCACTGATTCCTTTTTTTTTAAATTAAATTTAGCCAATAAAAATGTCTTGTGTCAGATCTAATACTTCAGATTTAATAACTTTCAGTGTATAGAGCTAAGGATATTTAGCTAAATTCACAAGAATAAGAATCACAAAAAACTGAGATGCCTGGGCTTTTTTAGGCCCATTGTGTGAGCTATTTCTCTAAGACATCCTTTCCATCAGAAGAAACATTTAGACCCTCAAAGTTCAAGGAATAGTGTTCAGCTGCTTTTTGTCATAATAATTTTACATGTGTAATTTCATTTTTTTATATGTGCCAATCCAGTAATGTTTTGGTAGTGTGCTTTGATGTCATGGAAAAATTATGTTCCATTTTTTTCATTGGTATTAAACTAAAGAACTGTTCATGATGGAAATAAAAGTGGTTTATATTGGACATCATATTGCATCTCTGGCATATGGTTCTCCTTTCAATTTTAATTTTTTTTGATGAGCTGAAATATTTTTGGTACACTTATGTTTACATTTTATCCCTTTTCTGATACAGTGTCCTCTGTGGAATACTCTCAGTGGAAACATATGTTCAGAACTTCAAAGTAATTACACTATTACTAAAAGCTTCATAATTAGATTACTGAAACTAAATGTTGAAAAAATTTGATTTTGTTTTATCCAGTCATATCAATTTCATTTCAATCTGCTTTTTGCCTGATTGAAGCAACATGGTAGGACAAAGTCAAAGCCTGAGTAGAATTTCTTAAGCCTGGCATAGACCAGTTCCTGAAGAAGAAAAGGGAGCTTAGAGCATTGCTTAGTCAGAGCAAGATTAAAAAAAAAAGAAAACATATCCTGCCATTTTAACAGTAAATTTTTAGCGGTAGGTGCCTCTACTTGGCAAACTGGATTGGGATAATTCAAGCATGAGCTTCTCTCTCTATATAACTGACCCTATTTCTCAGCAGTAATGGGTCCCGTTTGTGTCTAAGCTACTTTGTTTACAAAATATTGCCCTAATTGCCTGTTATCTTTCTTTAGGAATGAATTTGTTGCTGTGATGAAATGGGTGTAGCTTGTATTGAAAAAAGCTGTTTACTGCCAGGAAGAGTTCAGGGCTACAGGCTAAGATATTGATGCAACAACATCAAAAACAAAAAAAAAAAAAAAAAAAAAAAACACCCAACCCAACAGCAAAAAACCTAGTTCTTTCATTTTGCTCTAGTGCAGTTTGGGTACGTTACCTTAAAAGTACTTTTTTACAGATGTACAAGAAGTCATTAGAACCTGTAACTATAGAACTATACCTCATCTACCTTCTTTTTTTTTCTTTTTGTAGCTCATCTGGAAAATATAGGGTCTTTTAAGAATAGGAGATGTTATCTTAATGATCCTGAACAAAAAAACTGAGTCTGTTAGGTCTCACAAGGCCCTGGTGTATTCGTCTGTTGACTTACTTCATATTTTTTCTTCCAGCTGGATGAAGCTATAGGCAACCTTTAAGTTGATTCTTTTTTACTCACTTTACATAATTTTAGAATATTTTATTCACACTACCTCTGCTGCTGTTTGAGATTTGGCTTTTGCCTGGTGTGTGCTTTATGACAGCAGTTGGTGTTCTGAGGCACATAAATTCAAAAGTTGGTTAGTGATTAATGATCTGAATTTTTAAATTTTTGTGGTTTGTTTTCATAGTCTACTTTTCATTCTACCTGTCCTTATTATACACAATGAAATAGCAGATGAAGCTGAAAAGTACAGCTTTCTTTTACAGTACTTCTAACAATTTCCATTAGAATTATCTTGTTGGAAGCAAATATCCCATCTGGTTTACTTGTTAACACAGCAAAACTCCATAGTGAGCTGTGTGCTGGAGCCTGGCTGAATTCCATACACTGAGACTCTTGGCCCTAAAGCAAGATGAGCACAATCTGTTTCCCTTATTTCTAATAAAGGAAAAGCAGAGTTTTTTCATTTGCTTCTTTGTTGCATTATGTTTACATTTTATGCCTCCCTTTCTTAGAATAGCTGCTTTCCTGCTGTTATCCTTTTTTTTTTCCATTACAGGTAAAATAAAAACACATTACAGCCTTAGTAGAGTGCTGCTCTGAAATAACATTAAAACTCAAAATTTTCTAGTATGGGATGGTGCTTTGGCCACATCAATCTCATAAAACACCTGAAGCTCAGGAGAAGTGCTTCTGGAGCTTTTTCTGTTGTCTTGTTCCTCAAATAAATACAAGACTTAAGTAACATATAGTAAAATCAATCAGTCACACAGTTGATCCTAGCACTGCTCCTAAAGTTTACCTGTGCTGTCCAAATTCACCTTCCTCATCCCATAACTTTATGTGCCCATTTGTACCTGAGAATTATTGAGTCACATATACTTAACACCAGCTGATTTTACTATGGGTGTATGCAACTCTGCTTGGGAATTATGAAGTTGCACCTCTGAATTAGGCTCAGGATTAAATTTGCTGGTTTTTGTCATAGATATGGCAACAAAAATAATTCCACATTTAAAAATAAGCTTCAGATACTTTAAAATTGTATTTAAAACTATACAGTCATTGTAATATTACATCAAATAAGTTAACATTTGCTGTATTAACATACTGTCCCTTTTGCAGAGATTTTGAATTCTTGGGTAATATCCTGATGGAAAGTCATGTAACTTGCATTAAAGTGAGCATGCTGTTTTGGGATACTGGCTTCTTAAAATTGTGTCATGAATACATCTGTGATGTTTTTTTTTATTCTCAGTTGTGTAGAGTTTTACATTAAAAATGCCAAGTAACACTCAAATGCTACAAATAATCCTTGTTTGTGGTATAAATTGTATTTGGTGACAGACTTAAAATGTTTCTCATGTTGTACTTCATTTCTGAAAGCCTGGCATTTCCCTACTTTCATCTGTCAGTGACAACAGTTGCAACATATGCTGTCCATTCCTGATTTTTCAATATTAAGAACTCAGTAGTTCTTTTTAATGTAAATAAAATAGAAAAATTTATGCACTCTCAATGGGTAATAGTAGAACTATTGCTGTAATTCTGCTAAGAACCTAAGCTGTCTTTGTGTAACACTGTGTGCAATGACTATTTAGTGTCAATTCCTGATTCATTTAACATGTGTCATTTTAGAACTGTTCATATAATCAGTTTCCTGAACTAGGAAAGCAGAGAGTGGGTTACAAACCAATTTAGGATAAAATTGCAACATATAAAAAAATGTGATAGTTGATTTCATGTGAATAAAGCTTTTGAAATTTAGTTCAGTTCTATACATAAATTAAAAGAGGCAGCCCTTTGAGGATAAGGGACTGTGCACAGGGAGACTTTTAATTTACTTTGCCAATTGTGCAAAGGGGACATTAGGATAAAAAAGTCAAAATGTGTGGTTTCTTGTTCATTTAATCTACATGAAACTGTTGTGCATATGTACTTGCTGTGTGTTGTTGCTAAAGAATCAGACTGGTAACAGTGATGTTGCAGTCAAGTAAGACAATGCTAATTTCTTAGAAGGAAAGTTTGGATCACTTCTATTGGTTTCCAACTGGATTTAAAAAAAAACTATCTTAGAAGAAACAAGTGACTTTTTGACAAGGCTTCTCAACTGTTTCCTCCATAAGACAGTAATGAAATTCTGTTTATCCTTGGCGTTTATGTCAGAAAACACAACCTTCCTGGGCCACTGTGTTACTGAGTAGGGAGGGAGAGAGAGAGATACAGAGTGAGAGAGAGAGAGAGACACCAGGGAATAGTTACTGTGTAGATGATACAGAATCAGTACCCAAAAGCCTGACCTTCTTTTATTTTCCCCAACATTATCAGGACTAATTCATCTAAAGTTTGTCTTTAAAAGTTATGGAGATAATGTATCGATGGAATGATGATACAGCCACAAAGACAGCCTCCTTTCTTCTATTTTGAAAGTACAGCAGTGAACCACTTAGGCCAAACGCACCTCTGAGACTTTGCCTTTTCAAGCTTTTTATCTGTGTTGGAAACTGACTGCAAGTTACAACAAGTCACTCACTAATACCTTATTCTCAATACCAAAATGTGGTGGGGGGGGCAGGGACAAGGCAGGGACAAGGCAGTTAAAACACTATGTTCTCTTGTTACTTTAAAAACTTAAAGATGGATTTTGAATTTTCATACAACTAGCATTTTTGTGCATAGGGCATTATTATTTCACTCAGAGAGCAGACTAAGCTTTTGAAGTGGACTTCCTTTCTTTCTACGCCAGAATTAATTAAGTTTGTAAGGATGAAGCTGTTTTTCCATGGTGGTTTACTGACGCATCAAAGCTAATTTTGTTCCATTGAGTAAATTACAAAATAAGTGTGTAGTCCCTATCCTAATGTGTTTATATTGAAGGCCATTTTTTCCTGAATCTGTCCATCAAGTTAGCCATGTGCATTGAAATCCAAATGTTACTAATACATTACATAATTCTGTAAGAACCATCCATTATGTGACCATGAAGAATGAGGTCTTGTGGTCTTTATGTATCATAATTGGTGTAAGTAACTGCTTTATTAGTAGGTATTCTTTACTACAGTGAAGTGTTCCAATTCCAAATCATAATATTTTTGCGTCATAAATATGTTTAATGGGATATACTTAGTTTAATCCTTAATTGAAGTAAAATATTCTTGTTACAATGGTCTATTTCAGAGTAATGAAAGCATAAATAGCTCTTATGCCATATAGCTAAATGAATGGAAATGTGACACTTCAAATCTGCAGATAAACCAAATTTAATTAGATAGACAAAATTTTCTTGGTTTTACTTATCTATTAAATGAACATTGACTTTTAGGAAGGAATGTCGAATTCCAGATTTAGCCTGAAAATTGTAAGGGTTTAAATTCTTTAGGGCTTTTAGAGTCTCTGGGTTCATGGTAGGTGGCTTCTCATTTTGATGGTCGAACAGTTTATCTGACTTTCCCTGTTATGTTATTTCAATAGGAATGATGCCCTAGGAGTGATGCCCCTGTAGTGAACTAAGGAAGTTGCCATGAATTATTAATAAAAAGCCAAGTTGAATGTGATTTAATAGCCCCTTAAGGAGCTGGAGTAATGTACTCTGTAAAACCATTCAGTTCACCTGATCTTGACACTGGAAGCATCAAAAACATATTCCTACCTGTTCACACTAAAGGGGGGAAAAGGTGGCTTGGGAATGTATCATTTTGTGCATCAATGTTTAGCCTCAGTAATTTTAAAAAACCACTAATGTCTTAACTCCAACCGGAAACAGTAAGCACATGAAGAATTGTAGAATTGGTGAAATGCACAAAATTTCTTGCCATTTTAAAGACCTAATAATGAATTTTTATCTCTAGACTATTACTTTTGAAATAACTGTTTAATAAAATGAGCTTTTTCATACCTTTATTAATATTTTGCAATATTTCCATATTTTTCAATTTCTTTTTAATGATTTGTCACTGAACTATTTAACTTGAAAGCATAATGATCTTTAATATCCAACTTTAATTTGGCTGGTCACTAAAAAGTATAATTAAAGAGTTTGTGTGTTCAGCGCTATCTCCCTCTTAGTGCCTGCTGCCTCACCTGCAGTAGAGTTGGTACTGGGCAGTAACCATCTTAGCAGTGCAAGTTTGTACAAAATCTGTTTAGTTTTCTCATAAGATGCTGAATGTTTCACATTGTGTGCATTCGTTAATTTCATTTATAATGGCTCTTGACTGTAAGCTATTGTTGTTACATAAATGTTGTGAATCAAATTTTGATTTTACTGCAGCAAAAACTTACACTTCTTCTTAAGCTACTTAAATTTTGATAATATGGTGTAGTTTATACATATATTAGAAACAGGTATATTACTTACAGAGTGAGCAGTCATTTTATAATATATTTAGCTTTGCTGGGATTTCTATTCTGTCTGTTTTCACAGCTTCTAGGTTTCAAAAGCTACATTCGATTTTTTCACATTACTCCTCCATTTACAAATGTGCTGAAACTTCTAACACATAAATCAACAATACTTCAAACAGAAAAAACTCTCATTTAAGAAAAAAAGTTGCCCTTTGTTAGTGTTAAGGGAAACTTTAGTGTTTCCCTTTTGGACACGTTTTAGGATTTTCTTTTCATTGTACTAAAATTTTCTTTAGTAAAGATACATGAACTTTCAGGTACATGAACTATTTCTATACAATTTTCCTTTTGTATTCTTAACATGTACATTTGCTTTTTTCACAAGTTGCTGTTTTGTTTAGTTTGAGTTTTTTCTGAGGTTGAGCATATTTCCCAGTTACAGCAGAAAACTGTGTTACTTAAGCTTCAACTGTTTAGATTCTTTTGAAGTTCAGACTCTTATATTTCAGAGCATTAAAAATTTGTTTGTAGGTAATATGTTATACTGAAATGCAGTAGTTGTAAAGCTGGCACATACTCATCTGTGTTGCCCAGATTCTAAGTAGGCAGGGAGCTTCTGGCCAAAGACTAGCTCAGAGATGGGCTGGAATAGCTCAACCCCCCCACCTTTGTTAAGGGACTAATCTTAAAAGTGTTTGTGATGATGGCAGAAGAGATGGAATTGTCCAGCTGGAGAATCCTTTGGATTGTGAATTTTGTTTCCTTCTTCAATAACTATTATTTTAATACTAGGTATTTATTTTGTCATGGCTCTTTTCATTATATGATTTCCTTTGGGTTCAGGATGGCAGATTTCTTTTGTGTCATATGTTTCATAGTCAATAGATTTCAGAAGAACTGCAAAATTAGGTCTGTTTGTTTCTTTGTGCCAAAACACTGAAGAATAACTTAGGACTATAAAATTGTATTCTTTCAAATCCAGCTAACATGATGTACCTGCGTGCTTTTCTTGAGTAGTTGCATTGATTTCAGTGAGGGGAAATGCTGCAAATACACAAATATAAACAGCTTTTAGATTTTGAAAGAGGTGAAAAATGCTGAAACATCTTAGTTGCTGTAACATTTGGTGTAAGAGTGTATTAAAGCAAAGAGCACATTAAAATTGGGCATTGTTTTTATAGGTTAATGTTGTTTTAATTGAATAAATTTGTGAGATAGCAGTGTTTACAGGCAGATATTAATTTCACTTTTTTTTTAAGAAAAAAGCATTGTTCATATCAAATCATAGGTTTCTGCTAAAAAAAGTGTTTCTAAAACATATGTTGTTGCAAGGTAAGAATATAATTACATGTGTGCTTTGGACAGTCATGTTCACAATCTGGAAAATGAATTAGATTGTACCTTTGTCTTGTTGCTGAAACAAATCTGCTATATCTTCAGAGTAAGGTCCGAGAGAAGTCAAGACAGTGAGGTCAAAGAAATTCGTGTACTTCAGCAAATAAAATCAGTCTGGTTACCCTTCATGATATATTGGTTAAATGTATCCTGCTTATTTGAAACAGAATCTATTAATTTGGAATTGATTGGAGCACCTTCACACACTGATGACGGTAAATCTAGAAAATTAAATTGAATGTGCAGTGTGAAATATGTAAGTGAATATAAGCTGCAGAACATGTTACAACCAAAGACACTTTTTCTTAAGCATGGTGCGTGTAGGTAAACATCTTTAGTTAAATTTCCTTATTTATATTGTTCTAAGAATAATGAGTGTAAGTGTAAATGAGTTCGTTACTAACCTCTTTGATGAAGTCTGGATCACTTAAACAGTTACCTGCTTTTGAATGGGTATGTATGATGGCAAATAAGGGAAGAAAAAGCTATTTTTAAAAACATGGATATATTAATTTTGGTTTATTCTACTACAATTCCAGGATAGACTTAGAATAAATTTTAATTTGTTTCTGCAGAGCTTCTGTCTCATTCAGTTTCCATTCAATGTGGGACTGTAATTTCTCCTTATTTTCTCAGACTGTGCCTACCTTGTTGTGTCCTGTTGAAATCTGATTTGAAATCAGTGTATATGATCTTGTCTTTGATGATAAACACCATGGAAGTGGAATGTCTCCTAATCATTCCATCACTCCTTGAAACTGGCTTTATTTGCTTTTAATATTTTGTTACTGAAATATTTCTTTCTGTATACTTAAAGCCCAATAAAGAGAAAAGGAATTGAATCAAGGTCATTCAATAGGAAACAGCAGGCAATCTAAATAATGAACTGTCCTACACAGCTTGATTACAATATGCAGTCTGCTTATACTCAGCCATAAACCACAAAACCACATCTGTCCTGTAAGTATCATTTTAGTGTCATGCAAAGAAAGGCATAAGTAGCTGGATTTAATAAATTTTTCTTTTTTTAAACTTGAAAGATAAAAAAAATACCCCTACTCTAAGAATGCTGGCTGTGAACTCTTGTTTTGTTACTGGAATGGTCATGGAGCTGTGTGTCAAACTTCACGAGAAAAGTAGTTTTAAACTATCAGAAGTGTATAATGAAGTCTGAAGTGGTGGTCAGAAGGATATATACCAAGAGTGTCAAAAGTACAAGCAGAGAATTTGGGGTCTCTGTATGCATTGCACCTTGCTGAGGGGACTTCAGTTGTTGAGTCTTCAGTTTGGAGTATTAGCCTTCAAACTAATGTTTCCCCAAACTTTTAAGTTATGCTGGTTAGCATACTCCAGGATTATAAAAAGCTAGGGCTTTTAGAATGTGTTGCATTTTTAAAAATCTCATTGAGTGCTCAAATTTGTGATAAAATGATACTTTTTCTCGATAATTTTATTTATTTATTTTTAAATTTTATTTATTTTCAGTCTTCCCAATTATGTGATTTGCTCTCATTTGGAAGCGAATTCATATACCAAGATTTTAAGGAAAGGGATGGGAAAGCCTGGAAGTAAGCATGCTGTCCTATCCAGTCAATTTCACTTTTTAATGAAAGTGCAAAGCAATGTCTTCTAAAAGTTTTTGTGTTTAGATTGCAAATATTTATTTGGTGTAAACTGATAAGCAGTCAAAACTAGTTATCTAAGAGATGTGATCTACTTAACAATTTCTATTTACATCCTAAAGAAAAATGGCCACATTAGCAGTAACCTTATTGGTAGTATTGGCAAAGTAGTGATTAAAATGGTTCACTTTCTTAATTCTTTGTTTGGGTAGCTCATAGTAGTTGAAGCAAATTGTAGAGATTTCTTTAGAAGGGGAGAGCTTAACTGATTGCAAACTTAGTAAATATTCTTGTTAACTCTAGTTCCTTATGAACAGAAGGTTGTAAATGTTAGGCTAGGGCTCACCTGCATTATGATGACAGAAATTCCTGCCTGAATACAAGTGAAATGAGAACACTTTATGTCAGCAAAGGTCCTGAGTTAACCTTTTTCCCAAGCGTTTCAGAGAGAGAATGATAGTTAATTATTAGAAATACACACACATGCACACATGTGTGTGAGTGTATCTATCTATATATCACAAAACATGCAGAGTTGGATGAGATCATCAAGTCCAACTCCCAGCCCTCCACAGCACCATCCCTAAAGAGTCACACCATTTGCCCAAGAGCATTATCCAAACACTTCTTGAACTCTTAGGCTGGTTCTGTGACCACTTTGCTGGGAGCTGTTCCAGTGTCCACCCACCCTCTGGGTGAAGAACCTTTTCCTAATATCCAATATAAACCTCCCCTGACACAACTTCAGGCCATTCCCTTGGGTCCTGTCACTGGTCACCACAGAGCAGCGATCAGTGCCTGCCCCTCCTGTTCCCCTCATGAGGAAGTTGTAGCTGCAGTGAGGTCTCCCCTCAGTCTTCTCCAGTCTGAACAGACCAAGTGACCTTGGCTGGCTGCTCCTCAAGACTCTTCATCATCCTTGTTGCTGTGCTCTGGACACTCTCTTAGAGCTTAATGTTTTTTTTACATTGTGGCACCCAAAACTGCCCCCAGCACTCGAGGTGAGGCTGCCCCAGAGCAGAGCAGAGCAGGACAATGCCCTCGCCTGGCTGGTGATGCTGTGCCTGATGTCCCCCAGGACAGGGTTGGCCCTCCTGACTGCCAGGGCATTGCTGGCTCTTGTTCACCTTGCCATCAACCAGGACCCCTAGGTCCCTTTCTGTTGCTCTGCTCTCCAGCATCTCCATTCCCCAGCCTGACTGTACATCCAGGGTTGTCCCATTCCAGGTGCAGAATCTGGCACTTTCCCTTGTTCATACTGTTGGTGATTGCCCAGACCCCTGGTTTGTTGAGGTCTCTTGGCATCCCTGTCTTCAAGGGACTTAACAGTTTCTCCTACTTTTGTATCCTCTGTGAACTTGCTCTGTATCCCTTCCAGTCCTGTGTCCAAGTCATTTATGAAGATGTTGAAGAGCACAGGGCTGAGAATGGAGCCCTGTGGAACCCCCCTAGTGACAGATCCCCAGTCTGATGTCACCCCATGCACTGTGACCCTTTGTGCCTGGCCCATGAGCCAGTTGCTCACCCATCCCCTGATGTGTTTATCCAGCTAGGTGCTGGACATTTTGTCCAGAAAGATCCTGTGAGAGACAGTATCCAAAGCTTTACTGAGATAAGAAAGATTACATCGACTGGATTCCCCTGATCAGCTGAGTGTGATGATAAAAGGAAATCAGGTTTGATAAGCAGGACCTTCCTCTCATGAAGCTGTGCTGGCTGTGACCAATGACTGCATTGTCCTCCAGATGCTTTTCAATACCTTCAGTATCTATAACTTCACCAGGCACTGAAGTGAGACTGATAGACCTGTAGTTAACAGTTTATAACACATGATGGATAGTGTATTGCTTTCACCATGATATTAGCAAAATTTTTAAACATCTCTCCAGTTTTTAACTCAAAGTTGGTTTGAGTTAAAAACTCAAGTGCATGTTAACCTAAACTTTTTTTCATAAAATCAACACAATATCTAATTTCATTTAGCAGTATCAGTAGTTGATGTATTAGGGTGACTGAGCATTCATGTTAGTTGATTTGGTCTGCAACTCAATTTGCAGTTTCACAATACAGTTAATTTGTTCAAATGGGTAGGCAAAACAAAAAAACAGCTAAATCACCTCTTCCAGCACCTTTCTCGTTCCAGTGCTGAACTGATTCAAGTGTTCATATTTTCCCTTTTGTTCTAGTTGTGAGTTTTAGCTCCTTGAACTGGGCAATATGTTCCAGTGCCTCACTTTTCAAGTAGTGAAGGATTTCTCCCTAAGGCCTGATCTAGCTCTTCCCTTTTTCAGTTTGAAGCTTTTCCCCCTTGTCCTGTCCCTACACTCCCTTGTAAAAGTGACCCTCCATCTCCCTTGTTGGCCCCCCTTAGGTAATGGAAGGTGCTGTAAAGTCTCCCTGGAGCCTTCTGTTTTCCAGTCTGAGCATTCCCAACTCTCTCAGCCTGTCCTCCTGGGAGAGGTGCTCCCCAGCCTCTTAATCATTTTCATGGCTCTCTTTTGGACTTGCTCTAGCAGGTCACATTCTTCCCATGTTGGAAAACCCAGAAACTGGATGCAGTACTCCAGGAGGGATCTTGTCAGAGTGGAGTCAATGGGAAAAATCACCTCTGAGGCAAGCTAGGAGTTATTCCTTTAAACACAATAGAATCCTGTATCACTTGTCAGAGTTTTTCTGGGAGATGCTTCAAAGCCACAGAAGAATTTCTGAAATTATTTAAGCCTGTTTCAGAAATTTCTATTTTGTGTTCCCAGTACTAGGTGTAGTTAACACTGGATTTACAGATGCCTGCAGAGAATTGCAAATGAAAAATGAGTAAATAGTAAATTAAAATAAATGCTCCTCTTGGGAGATACAAATGGAACAGTAGAGAAGCCCTCCTGATTTTTGCTGTTGCTTAATTGACTCATATGCTGTTTAGCTCTTGTAAAATTAAAGATAAAAATATCTTTTTAACCTGTAAGGTTTTTTTTTAAGGGGCTATTAAAGAGTCTGCATAGGATTGAATGAGTATCCAGCCATGCAGCAGTCTGACTTCAGATACTGATGTGGTTATTATATATTCATTTAAAAGTTCTACAGTTTTTAATGAAATGATTGAATATTAATCTGCTGTTGAGGCAGTCTTTGCTCTACCCTAAATTTGGTTCTTACAGTAGTAGACTTTCCATTCATTGTGGCTGTGGCTTATAGTAGAAGGAATTAATTAAATCTTTGTAGCCTTTTTCCCTTTTCATTCTGTTTATAATTCAATATAAAATTCAGTTTATTTTGTTGCTTTTCTTTGACATTAGTGGCTATTAGGTTTTCTTCATTTTGCACCTGATTTCTAAAATAATCAATACATTAATCTTCTAATGTTTTACCAGAGTTTCTTGTAACATTGTTCAGAACGCCTTTGATTAGACAAGTGTTTATATCTTGTATAAATAAACAGTCTTAGTATATCCTCATTTCTTCTCACATGGTCATGTAAAATCCATGCAGAATTTTATTTCTCCTAAGATATTAACCTAAAACATTTTGGAATTTTCCACTTTCTTTACTAATTTTCTCCTATTGAAAGAAATTATAATTCTGCCCTGGCTTGTAATGAGAGTTATTATGAGACCCATTAAATACACCTATTTGTATTGTGCTTCTAAGCTTTGGCATTTTATTATTTTATAGTGGGAAGTTACTTCATGGAGTTGCTGTCCATGTTGAAAACTGGAATACAAGGTCAATTTTTTCTCTTAAGCTCCACTTCCTTCTTTGCATTCAGCCCATGCTCTGTCTTTGTGCTCATTGATATAAACAGCCACAAAAGAAAAGGTGGACTGCTTTAAATCAGGATGTGATGCCTGTATGAGCTAGTGATGCATCCTGAACTTATTATATACAAACCCACAACAATCAGTATTTCCAAGAAGCAACGGAATTGGTAGTGATGGAGAGAATTTCTATGTCCTGTAGGCTTTACACAAATGCAGCAACAAAGACAATTTAATATGCAAAAAATACATATTTAAATAATGTTCATTGGAAAGACACAAGTCCATTGTACATACATACACAGGGTCACTAGAAGTTAAGTGAGCATATCTTCATATCATGTGTTTGAAATTTTGTAAGTCCCTGTGATGATGATATACCTCATGCTGTGAGCAGTTAAAAGAAACTGTTTGTCTTGTAATGAGATGGGAATTGATTCCTTATTATTGGTTACAAATTATGATGATTTTGAAAACTCTGTCAATATTCTGGATCACTTTGAATATTCTGACATATGTTCAGTAGCATTGTAAGGAATGTGAATTTCAAAACCTCCAATTATTAAGAAATTAATTTAGGAATGATGCAATTGTTTCAACTTTTTCCTCTAGGATTTCCCTTTTATTGCATGAGAAAATGTCATTCTAATATTCCTTTTTCAGTTTGCAGTGTCTTTTGTTTTATTTTTCTTTTCTTTTTCCCTTTTTATAAAATTAATGTAGTTGAAACCGAAGTAAGACAGGTGCCAAACCTTTTTCTTAATTCCAGTTCAGCAGCCTGGGTGGTCAGAGTACAGGAACTTGACCCCTTTTTGTTGCTGTCTTGTGTGTTTCTCCCTTGTGAAAGCCAATACAATCTGCAAAGCCAGCATAGATAAAGAGCCCTGGAGGGTTGTGGTATAGTAGCAAGACTGTTTTGTGACCATGTTCTGAAGGGAGACCACAGGTGACAGTATTATTTACTTTTGTTGCTTGGGGTCCAAAGAGAGAATAAATTGCTATTGATTTTTGAGACATTACAGTGAGGTGTCTGAATGCCTGCAGAATCGCTGGGTGGTAGGATAGTCAGAGTCTGCATGGAGACTGCTTTGGAAATCTTTTCCCCCCATTGTTTTGGTTTGTTTTTTTCTTAATTTTCAGAACCAGCTGCTAGAAAATTTTGTTGTTTATTACAAATATATTTTATCTCTCCAAAGAATAGAATTCAACAGCCATTTTATAACAATGTGAAATAGATGAATGGAGTTTGGAATACAGCCATCTGTGTACATTACTGCAAAGAAGAGAATGCTGAGCGTTGCATTAAATTAACCACTTCATTAAAGATATCTCTTTCAGAGGTATAACAATTTATAAGAAGAAAATCAGCTGTGTGGAAGTGGAAATGATACACAGCTAACAGTTTTCCCCACCCTCTCATCACAAAGCTCGTTGTTGCCGACTATTCACGTTTTACATAGTCTACAGAGGTGCTTTGCCAGTTGGGGGAAAAAGGAACCCGCTACTTTAAAGTTTGTTACTTGAAGATTTTATAGCAATGCTACATCGTAGTGACACCTGCTGGGAGAGATCTGAAGGAAACAGCTGAAACTATGGCTGCTGCCTGTCAGCTCTTTTCCTTGAGTCTAGAGCGTGTTCCCGGCGTGGCAGTCCAGGATGATGCGTGGTTTGTAGCTCCTCTGGAGGGCATCTGCTGTCACTCCTCTCTGAGGAGCCTGACTCCCCTGCCACATCCACTGAGCCTCACAAACTCACACGGATGTCCTTGTACGTTTGGATCTCCCAGCTGGGCCTTAAATGGACAGCACCAAAGAGCCCAGGTGGATGTGTAAAGTAGTGATGGAGGGTATTCAGAATGGTGAATCCCAGGAATTAACCTGCTCCACTAAAGGGGACATAAAACAAGATTTCACTCTACATTAATTGATCAACATGTGTGTGTTTGCTGTTCTGCAACGATAATTTATGGCTGCGTTCATACCTATTTGGCTGTTTACCGTGGGAAGAGGAATTTCTTGTGGGAAGAAGCTTTTCAGGACCAGCTTCCAAATATAAATAAAGAGAAGCTTATTGATTCTAAGCCGCAGCCCCCTCCCACACAAAAGCCAAATGGAGTGAAATTTCTAAGACATCTACCAATTGTAACTTTCAGTTTTCAAATCATGTGTAGAACTGTGAAACTAGTAAACATTTTTTGACAAAAGCAGTGTAAAGAGCAGTGGGATCATGTACTTGTTTCTCAGCTTCTGTAGCCTCATTTTTGCTTGCATCTGGTATAGTTCTCTGATTTATAGCTCTTGGTGCATTTGTCTTGAGATTTGCCTCAAAACAAGCTGGATACTTGAGCCTGAGAAATAGCTATCTGATTTCTGTCCAGGATACTGCCTGTCAGAGACTTCCTGAAAATTTATGTAAAGCGGTCCCCTGAACAAAAGTGCAAGGCTTTTGTCTGTTCTTAAAGCTACAGAACCCTTTTTTGTTTCTTTTCAAATTCTATGCAATTGTTTTTCTGTTTAATTAAGAAAGTTCTCAGAAGTGACACCAAAACTCAAAGAGTTTCAAAGAGTTCCCTATTATCTCCCCTAAGCACCCTCTCCTTTTCTTACTCTGAGGGCTCTGTCCTGGTGCAGGATGATGGGTCTGGGTAAAGTTGCATTTCTGTTGCTAACAGCAGTGCTCAAAATTTTCTCCTATTTCTAGGTATACATATTATCCATCCATAAAACTTGTGTGAAGTTCAAGATTTAGTTAATTGCCATAGACAAAGAAAATACAGTTTCTGGCTTCTGAGCAGTAGAGCTCTGTAAAAGATGAAAGACCCTGAAATTACCTCCCTTTATCTTTCCTAAGGAAGGGCTACTTGTATTGTACTGACAGACATTAAGCCAGCAGCCTCTCCATAACAGTGAAGCCATGTAACAATGAGGCTCTGCCAGCAAAGATCAATAACTGCCACTTAGTTGAAGGGTAACAGTCTGTTCCTACCTGAACCAGTAGTTTGCCCATGACAAATAATCCTTGAAGATAATCAGATCACACCACTTGATTTAATTCACTTTCTACAGCAGGAGTATTTGTTCAATGGGCCACAAACCCCTCTGGTTTAGCATGATTTCATATATATTTGCTCATTCATCTTACTCCACACTATCAAATTTTGTTTCTATTTCTTATATCCAAAAGGTCTTGCTGTATAGCTGTACAAATAAGTTTTCCTTTAAAACATTCTCTAATTTAGCTCCCTACAGCAAGTCCTAGCCTAGTATGCACCAGCTTCCAGAAAAATAAAGCTTAAAGGAAGTCCTGATAGGGTCATTTAATATCATCTGATGAGAGACTGGTGAGGGTCTGCTCCATTTCTGCTGCTCCTGGCATACTCTTCCATCCAAGAAATCTTTTACAGCTAACTTTCTGTGGAAGCTTCTGGGCTGTCTTGTCCTGAGTTTTCTTGAGAGCTAAGAGAAAATTCAAAAGTGAATTTGTGGGAGCCAGGCCAGGCTGAATTCCTAACACTGATGTTCTCTTGCTGTCCTTAGATTCTTCATTGTTGGATAATGAACTTCTAAACTTGTATAATGGTCCTTTACACTTGTACTTATTTATCTAAGAAATGTTTTACTTTGTAATATTTAACCTGTGAAACAGCACAATGAATTTTATATGTCTTTCATTAAGTACAGTATTATCTTTGTTTGGCTGTGCAGGTTATTGTCCTTTACAACACAGCACCTGGTATGAAATTAGTTAATGCTGTTAGTCTGCAGAGAAACTATTTTTATGACAAAAATAAAATTACTTTTAAAAAATGTACTTTAATTGAAAACCCATTTAAGGGGTAAAATTATATTATTGATTATGATCAAAATGTCACAGATGCTGATGAATTCATCAGTTTCTGGTTAAGACGTGTTATAAATCTTTTAGTGGAGGCAGGTGAATGTGAATGAGGTGAATATTTTCAAATTATAGTAGCACATTACTTTTTATGTGTAAGTTTTTTGTTCTTTTCAGTGTACTTGTGAATGGAAAAAACTTTTTAAGAGCTGCACTCGGAAAATAATACACAATTAAATGGTCATTAGAAATCAAGCTGAAATCAAACTGGTTTATGCCAATAAAAAGTATGTTTAAAAATCATGACAAATAGTTTCAAAGATTGCTGAAAAATTATTAGTTACTCTGCTAGAGGAAAAACTGTGTAGTAAACAAGTGTAAACAATTAAGCTTTCAAGTATATTGAGAAATTAGACCAATATTCTTTATAGTAGAATAAGTTGCAACATCTTTCGTTCAAGTTTTCAGATCAAGATTCATAAAGCAGTATTTATTGCCTGCATTAATTTGAATATTATCTATGATGAATCTGCATTATAGACTAATAGCATTGGGTTTTGTGGCAATGATAAACTCTTAAGAATGGTAAATACTCAACAGTAATTGTATTTTCCAAGATGTATAGCCCCTTACTATCCATAGGAAATACTATATAGAGTAGGTAGATAATAAATTAGCTAAATTTTTGAAGGTATGTTACCTCCTCTTAAGTTTCTGCAATAATTAATCAGGCCTGCTTGGTCAGGGCCTGAACACAGCTGATTCACTTAGTTAGCATCAGTTTCAATTCAAAACACATGTGTGACAGGAACCTTTCACACAGGCTGTGTGGGTGGTGAGAGAGCACAAACTGAGAACCACAGATGCCATTTGTAACTACAGTTCTCTGCTTGCATAAATGTATCCCAAGCTAGGGCAGGGAAGCTGGCCATCCTGAAGCTGGCATGTTTTGTAGTTATAACAGATTAATGAGATGCTAGATATGGCTTTTTTTGAATACCAAGGCTGGTGTAAATTGAGGTGCTGATCCCTCTATGCACACAGAGACTCAGTCACTGTGGCGAGAGTGGAGGAACCCTCTTCTTGATCCTCTTTACAGCTTAGAGTTTTTCCTGGGAAGAAATTGTGGCTTCAGGGCGACCATGACCTGGAAATTAGCAGTCAGGTGAGTGGTCTGATGATTACACCATTGTATAAAAGGAGTACTCTTATGTTTCCTCTAACTGAAGTAAAATAAGTATCAGTGTGCTGCTAGCACAGTTTTGCACAGTCCTTTTTAAGCTGAGCTGTGAGGGCTGTACCTTCTTGAAGAAAGGGTGATGCTCCTTATGGCATGGTTTGTGATGGAAGGTACTTGCTTGCGATATTGCTGCTTCTTACTTCTTACCCTTGTGGTGGTCTGCATTCTGTTTTAAAGGGTTTACAAGTGTGCTACATAAACTGTACTGAGACTCTGATGGTGGTTTTGAGAAAAAGTTGACAATTTTTTTTTCTTTAATTAGTTCAGTTTCTCATGTCCTACCCAAAGGACAATCTTCTGCTGCGGTGTGGGGAGAGCAGCAATTCCATAAATATATATGGTATATAAACCAGAATGTTTGTAGCATGAAGCTACATACAGTTTTTTATAATGAGGTCCTTTATTTATAACTAGTCTGCCTCCCTGAAAATACTAAGCATGCTGTTTTGCTTTCTAGAAAACAGATATTTGGTATCCTTGAGTAAATACTGACTGAAGGATATTAGAGATACTGGTATGTATCTTTGGTTAATTGTTTAAAAAAGTGCTTGACTGTCCAGAGGATTTGGTGTGCATTCTTCAGGGCCAGGATATAGGAAGAAAAAGGGAAATAAAAACAAATAATTTTGTTTCCTATATTTTTTTTGGCAAATGAAACCTCCTCCCCCATCTCCCAGCACCAATAACCATGGCCCTTGTAAAGGTATTTAATTGCTGTCCAATTCTTAGATCAATAAATTATAAAAATAAGATTGCAGGGATAAAGAATTCATGTTCTTTGTGGAACTCCTGGACATGCAGATTCAGTCATAGTCTTCTAATTCCTGCAGCAACTTCATCTGCATGTGGCTGTCCGTGTCAATCTGCTAATTATGCTAGAGATAGTCACAAATATCACAGAGCTGATAAGAACAGACTTCAAGTATTTGACTGCTGAAGCTTAAATTAGAACTGAATTTGTATCTGGAGTCTAAAATACATATGTAAATAATAGTAATAAGAATAATTTCCTGTATAAAATGGAAAAAAAAAAACCCCATAGAGTATGGAAAACAGGATGCATTTTAGTAAAAGTCAGAATGCCACTACCAGATTAGCAGCTTAAAAGATGCCTGTGTTTGCAGGTTTAGCTGTCAGCAGTATCACAGGTACTGTCCAGACTTCACTTTCACAATAAAACAAGCTATCTTTTATTTAACACCAGCCAGTGTTTTCAGAAAGTTGTATTTACATCTTCCTCTTGCTTTCATGCCTCAAGAGGGATGCAAAACTTAGTAATGTTTTGGATTGTCTTCTTGTTTGTTTTTTTTTTTTTTTTTGGTGGGGGGGGGGGAGGGTTTGGTTTGGTTTCTTTCTTGAATTTGGGATTTTTTTTGGTGAGAATCAAAATGCTCAAAAAGTACTTTTGAGTATTTATGATCCTGGCTAAAAGAAGAAATATTATACATGATTTTGAGGTCTTGATAAATATTTTAAATCTATGTTGTAATAATCTTCTTCAATTTTTTCAAACTTGTTTTGAAAGTAACCAGACTCTTTGGATTTGGGTTGTAATCTATTGAAAGGATAAGAAATTATGTCGATTATAATCACAGGCAGCACAAAGGTGACATGGGAGCTTCATCCAGTTTTGTTCAGGGATTGGCAAAACAAAGTTCTGAGGTTATAAAGTAGCAAAGCTGTGGTTTAGTAGAGCTTAAAATCAGGTGTTTCACTAACACAAAAGTAACAACTCTTAGTCATTATTGACTTGCATTGTGTTTGTAGCAGTGACCCAGAGGTGAAAGGCTCCACATCTCATTTCCAACCCTCTGAGCTATGTAGCCCTTCATTATTTAATTTGATGCAAAGCAATTATCAGGCAATTGATTTTTATTGATTGTGCTGTAGGACAGAAACATTTCTGTTGCAGCAGACAAGAACTTCTGGGATTGTCATGCACCCGTATTCACAGTAAGCAGAGATACATTTAAAGCTATGTAACCAAAGCTCTTAATGACCTTTGATGTCAGCAGGTAGAATGTTTTTTCTTTGCCTTTTGTGCCAGCGCATGCCCTCTGATCTATCTTAAGTTCTTTGTAGTTTTTGTGTCCTTTATTTTGCTTTCTTGTGGTTTGCATGGATGCTTGCTTACTTACTTTCTCCCCAAACCCTCTAATTCTTGAATATTTTCTAGTATCTCTTTCCCACTTCCTCCTTGCAATATTTTCCATTGCCAAGTCTTCCTCTTACATATGTTTTCTTTCCTTATTCATTTCTGCCATGTTTGATGATGCTGTAATGCTGTTCTCTGGAAGCAGGAGAAAGGATCTCCTTTCTCTAATCTTTTGTCTTGTAGTTCTCAGGTTCTCTTGATACTTTTGTGGGGATTTACTTTGCTCCAGCAGTTGTTGTCTCAGCCAGTGCTCATTTCACCTCCTTTGTACACATGAATTGCACCTGTAGAGCTTTCTTCAGAAACCTACAGCACTAAGTGTACGTTAGTGCTGTAATTTAACCCATTTGTGTAGTTGCTTATAAGGTGTGGATGCTTCATGTAACAGGCATTGAATTGTGACATGCAGATTGTTTCAGATATCAAGTACTTTAATTTGTAGCACAGTTGCATATTTTTTCTAAGTTTTTAAGGACAAAAATGTATACCACATAATTTAATGCTGGGATATGATTTCTGACAGACTTAGTATAATATGCAGAAAGTAATGTCACATCAATTTAAGAGTATAAATAAAGCGGAGGAAAAAGAGAGATTTTAGGAGCTCTGAACTATCCTGAACAGTTAGAATTATATTTGCAATTTATTAGGTTATTGTAAATAACCTAATTTATTAGGTTATTGTGAATACCAATGTATCTTTTTGAAGTGTATTCATCGTGCACTGATGGATTATTTTAACTCCCAATTTTAATATAAATTCCTACATGATGACATTATTCTCTTGCAAGTAGTTTAATTGCATATGGAAAAAAAGTAACTGAAAATGAGTCCTAACTTGTTAAAACTGAAAGAAAATGTTTTAAATGTTTTTAAATGAGGACTTTCAACAGAAGTTTTATTCTGAGTAATTGTCTTGGTCTATAGATCTTGGACAACACTGTCAGTGAAATTGGTTTCACTGTTGCTCTCTGATAAAGATGACCTGAAAATTCAGGTCATGAGTTTCAGTATGGGCAGTAGAAGACAAGTTTATGGGCTACTTGTGGGAGTTGATAAAGCTTTTGAAAGAGCTTTGGGAAATCTTTCCACTGAAGCATTTTTTCTTGATGCAATGACTTAGGAGACAGAACATTCTGCTGCTGATCTTTGTAGATTGTTTAATTCCCTGCAGTTCAAGGCAGATTGTTAAATGTGGCTGAAATGTGTGCTAAGAAGATAGAGCTGACTAAGTTTCATTATGCCACCACAGTTTTTGGCAAACTGATATTTGAACATTGTTGTAGTTGTCCTTTTAAATGTGATATTAATACTTGTAAAGCCACTTCCATCTGTGTTTTTTTTCTTTTTTAATGATTCCAGCATGTCGCTATATACTGCAAGCATACTGTCTGTTGCCCATTTTGCCTTTATATTTACAAATGCAAATAACTCATTATAAAAATGCAGAAAATTATGGCACTGATGGAAAGCCATGCTATGCTTCTATATAGAATTATTACAGTATAATCTATAATATCTATATTACACTAGTCATTTTCTTTGATAAATTAATCATGCTTACTTAGTAAATTAATGACAACTACTTTAAATCCTTTAAGAGTGATTTAGAGACATGTCCTCTGATTTGCAGAATTTGACAAAGGGTTTTGTATCCATAGTCTGGAGGTTTGGTATGAGAGGAGAAAATTAGATACAGGACACTGGAAAATGTGGCTGCTGTTATACTCCCAAAATGTTAAGTTTGATAGAGTTTTCAGAAGTCAGTGAACGCTTTGAGGGCATTCTTACTAATGTCCCATTCTAGTCCCCATTTTCAGCTCTTAATCCACTACAGTTATGTTATTAGTCCACTCTCTTGCCTGTTTCAAATAAAGTTTTCTTATTTCAGGACAGATTGCAGCTGCACATCATTTTGAACAGATTTATGAACAAGACAGATATTCAGGGTTAAATTATTCCTCAGTCATTCTTTGTGGTTTAGGGTTTTTCCAAGCCAAAGTGTGAAGCGTTACTTATTTACTAGGCATTGGTAGCAATCTTTACTTGTACTTATCTATTATCTTTTGAACCCATCTATAGATAAAGAAAGCATTGACTGGGGGAACCTGTTCTGTTTAAGAAGTGGCACCAGGGCAGTTAAGGAAAGAATGATGTCAAAGAGAAAAAAAAGGTAGGCAATGAAATTCAGGAGAAATTTGTAGAAGGACAGAGGCTTCAAATGTCACAAAGTGTTTACCAACATAACAGTTTACTGCCATGAAAATGAATGTTGGGTATAAAGAGTTAAGAAGAGGCATGTAGCATCCCACAGTTCATGCTTCTGAACTCCATAATGAAACCTTGGGGAATTAAGCAACATTATATGTACCAATCAAGGTTAGTGTATAATTATTATAACATTCAGGTTTTCATTAGCTTGAGTTGTGATCAGCAGCAATTCCAGCAAGTTAAAATCCCTTTTATGCGATTTGGCCATGTATGTCCTTAGTTATTTTTCTGCAAAGCAGGAGAGTGCAATATTGAGAAGCAGTGAATGACTGGTTTACGACCTAACAATGAAGGTAATATAGGTAGTTTTAGAGTACCTATGCAATTGGCAAGAGAAAGGTAACAGCTATTTTGTGAATTAAATAGGGGAAATAATGGAGGCAGATGAAACTTAGTAAAATATTAAAATCTGTTAAAATAATCCTCCTTAGCTTATTGAATAAAGGTAGAAGTTAAGTAATGTCTTATGAATGTCTGATAGCAATTATCATTGGGACCATTTATTTGATCAGTTTGTGAAAACAACAGTGTGTCACTTCAATTGTTTTCGGTTGTTTTTCCAGTTTAAAGTAAACTCAATTCACAAAACTTAAGAAGATTTCTTACGCCTTTAGCTATTTCAGGAAGATATATTTAATATGAAAATTAATCTGTTCTTAAGCCCCAGTCAGACTAAGCCATATAAAATGAGCAATGTCATCAGTTCCCTCTGAATACATGGCTTTGGAGAGTGCCCAGCAGCTCGGGGCATAGTCCAGCACATTACAGAACTGAAATGCTGGTCTGTTTTCCTGATGCTTAAGTCATATTAGAATTAAAGAAAAAAATCATGGCATTCAGTGGAGGTGGATCGTTTTGTCTGCTCACTGACTACTGCAGAGCATAAGTCAGTGTTTACCACCCAAAATGTTCTTACTACTGAGTTCTTGTAAGTAGAGCAATTACAGCAGCTCAGGTAAAGCAGCACAGAGAATCTAAAGACTATCCTTTGTTAACAAAGCCTGCTGTTTTATTACGCAATTCAAAATAGGCACCCAAGGAAAAGAGCTCATGTGCTATGATACAGATCTCATATTTGCTTTGTATAGTATTTTCCTAGTTACTAGTATGCTTTCATTCAGAGACTTAGGTCTAGTGAATCCTAGGACACTTTTGTTAGGTTAAGGGTCTTGAAATTCTGTACTAGGACTCCTAAGCAGTGAAAACTTAATTTGAAATCGTTTGAGGGCAGAATGACAGATCAATGGCAAGATCAGTTAAGTGTGGAGGGGAGAAATCAATTTATAACAGATAAATCACTACTTATTAATGGACTAATTAAATAGCCTAGGGTAATCCTTTAAATGATTCCTAGAATATAGTGTATTAATTGACAGCACTGTTTTGTTCTTCGAGTTATTTTTACTTTTTCTCCATATATTTGAAATAGAATATTGTTCCATACATAAGGAGAGTTCAATTTTATTGATGGTTTATTGGTCAGTGAAGTACAAGATATAGTGATTACAAGCACTGAACAATAGATACAGAAATGAAATACCAACATTGTTCTTATTTGGTAAGTTTTCAATTTTGAGTCATTATATAACATTGAATCAGTCATCATTGCACCATAGTTAAAAGTCTTTTATCTTAGAGTATTAATAGATATTGCATGTTAACTACTAAATCTATGGCCTTTTTGCAGTATTATGGCAGTCAGAAATAATTACATGCTCAGATGTCCGGGGCTAAGTTTTACAGTTGGCACGCACAGGCATACTTAGAGCATCTGGAAAAGTAACAAAGAATTACTGTTAGTTTGGATATAACAAGTAGGCTCATGAAAAGAAATAATAGGTAATTTAAGGTAGTGAAGACTTTAAATGAAAAAAGCAATCCAACCTAAAACATAAAGAAAGAGATTTTATTTAAGCTGAATGTATTTCATCGATAAACAGAGAATTCAGTTACAGAAGGTAGTGTTTTAACAAGGAATGATCAGTATGTTGCTATTAATAATTTCTGGAGGAGTTTTATTCGAGGGAATGTTAGATGATCATCTTTATCTTTTGGGGAGATGAAATCTCCCCAAAAGATAAATTGATTTAGACTTCAATGTAGGTTGTGTGTCCAACTACATATCACTTCAAAGGAATCAGTCAATTGTACAAGATTGATTTAAAATGTTTCTAATTCATTTTGTCACACTTTCATTAGTGTACGTGATAGCAATAATTCAGATAAATATTTGGAAGAAGTGGCTGCCTGTTAATAATTTGGTTTTCTTTTAATGCTGATACCAGGTATGCATTTTGAAGGAGTGTGCATATCAACAACTTAATGTGGCTCATATTTGTATAGTGATCTTAGGAGTATATGACTAAAATTAATAGAACAATAGTGAGTAAAACAGTGTGAGTTATATTCTCTCTGTCCAAGTATAGTTAACTTCAAATATCATCAGAGTATTTTGCTATATATTTATTAACCTTTATGGAATTAAAATGTATTTTAAGCATATACTTATCTTATTTGCATATTTTCCCTGTAATAATATATTAAGAATCTTACATAAATAGACTTATTCAGAAACTGTAATTTTCCAGCAATTTCAGTTTTGGCACTGAACACTAGACAGACAATGAAAATATTACTGTGGTTAACATTTACTTTTATTCAATTAATGAATAATTATGAGAGAGCTTACTTTACTTAAGTGCAGTTATCTCCTTATATTTTTAGTGGCTTGCCATTCATTATGTTTCTAAATGAATAATAACACAAGCTGTGGAATAAATGCCATTTGGGATTACAGCTGATGATGACCCCCCAGTCTGGCTCATCACTTGTAATATTTCTGTCTTGTGGTTCTAAAGATTTTCAAAGTAATTGAATCTTTCCTTTTTGTGACTGAACTCCAAAGGGGTTTTTCAATTCCCCTGTTGTCTTTTATAACCATAAAATTAAATTTTTTATCCTAGGGCTTCTGTGTTAGTAAAATTTCTGTAGAGAAAAATTAAATATGAAAGTCTTCTAACTGGGAAAAAACATTCTTTACATTCTCTTTACTAATCTATTCTCATAAAAAACAGCTTTTATAAAATTATAGGCAAGGAAATACATTTGTGGGCTTGCTGTTAAAAAACCAAACAAATCCACAACAAGATAAAAGCATTACAGTTCAAACTACTGGAAGAATCATCAAGAGTACTCTGTATACTTGCATTTCTTCGAGTGACATCTCCTTTAAAGATCCTGAAAGTTTTACAGAGCTATCCAATTGATCTGCTCTTTAAGGCTAGTAGGATTTTTAATATTTTTTTAACCTCAAAGGCAACTCAGTTCTGAACTGTGTTTTCTGAATCATATTCTTCAAATTTTAAAACCAGTGTCTAATTCTCTCTGTCAGAAGTGGGAAAGGAGACAACATTGCATGACTTTCTTGGTGAGTTCTCCCAGCTCAAATAGCTTGTGCAACTGCAGCACTGCAATAATACCTGCTCACCACAAGTCATGGTATGGGTTCATTGGACAGAAACAAGTTGGAGATAAGAGTTCTTCACTTCAAATCTTGTCTATTGGTGTTAGACAACAAGGAAGGAGTATTTGGAATAAAGGAGAAACAGCTTTGCTGTCTTAAATGAAAATGAGTTCTTGATGGGCATAAGACAGAATTGAACAAGCTACTAAAATCTTGATAGCTGATTTATACAGAGAAGCCCTTATTTGATAGAAATCAGTTTACTGACAGAATTATGACAGAACAAATGACACAAAACCATTAAGACCTTTTTTCAGCTAGATTATATAAATAATCCTGGAAAAAAGTCTCAATGATGAAGTTATACATGAGTTCATTCATTTTTGTAGTACATTTTCAATTTTAGAACAACTATGATAATAAAGTTATACTTTGAACAGCTGAGGTATACTAATTAATGCACTTTCTGTTCAACTTCACAACTTTTCCTTCATACATTTTGAATTTTAGATTATTTTTTTCATGGGCTTCTGAAATTGTATTTCCAAAATGTACTACATCAACATTATGGCTCAAATATATGATGAATTCCTGACTCTCCCCAAGTTAATGTAGAAGCCACACTAGCTTCTTGTTTCACATAATGATTTTTACATTAAAAATAGACATTGGATGTCTATTCAGGATATGGTAACTGGGATACTAGGGTTGATTCAGACTATTGACTACTGTGTAATTGTCATGTTTTGTTTATATATATATGTATGTATGTATACTGCCCTTCTGACCTTTCAGTTCAAGGGTGAGATTTTAATAATCCTTTGGACAAAGCAAGCCATGCCAGATATTGAATTGGGCATTAACTTACTTGACAACAGGATACTCAACACTTCAAGTTAATTGGTTCCTTTAAAATTCAGTTTTGTAACAAAATGTGACTGGTGCAAGAATATGCACAGACAAATTGTGTATACATCTGGAGGGAGTAATCAGAAAGAATAATGGTTATTGGGCATCTTTCATAGTCATGTTCAGCTTAGAGGAACATTTTCAAAATTGGAGTCTGATCATTCAGATTTCTTCCAGATTGTCCCATGAAGACTAAGAGCCTGAAAGTTGCAAAGCTGCCTTTTGAGTTGCTTTGGAATATCTTCCCTTGAAAGGGAAAGATTAAGGGTTTTTGTAAACTTTAATACTGTAAAAACCAACTTTGTGCTTTTTCACCCCTTATTTTCTGTCATCATCCTGATGTTTTTTGCGTTGGCTGATTGTCACCACTGCCATCCTTCTGTAGGAGCTGATGCATAGGAAGGACACAGCTGGCTGGTAGTCCATGGATGTGCTTCATAATTGCACCATGCACAGGTGTCTTCAATCTGGGGACAAGATATTATAATGTGCAAGAGGGGTGCCACAGCCACCTTCTAGACACATGGGTGAATCCAGTCAGGAGTCAGTGCGAGGCATGGTTCTGTAGAGCCCACAGTCTGTGAAGAGGACAGAACAGGCTGTATTTGGTCTTAGGAAGAAAATGCTGAGAAGAGGTGTTGTTGCTGTCTAGCACTGTCTAATTGGATGATGCACAGTGAAAAGATGCTCTTTTCACAGGTGCACTGTGATAGGACAGGAGAAAATAGGCACAAGTTCTAAAAAAGAAAGTAATATATTAGGGAAAAAATAATCACGAGAGTACTAAAACATTGGGGTGGGCTGCATGGGGAGGCTGTGCAATCTCCTTCCTTGGTACTCGTATCTTGACTGGACACAGCCCTAAGCACCCTGATGTAACTGTGTCTGCTTAAGGCAGCAGTGTGGACTAGATTACCTACATAGGAAGGTCTCTTCCAGCCTTAATAGCTCTGTGGTTCAAGCCAGTCTTCCCATCAGTCATGCTGGTACTAAGTGTCTGTCATGCTGTCAGACTCCTTTTTCTCCTCATCTGTCTCTGATATCGGCCTCCCCTGCATTTCAGAAAGACAGCTTAGAGAATAGTGCAGAAAGTGGCAGGACTAATCCATTAGTTCATACCTAAAATTCAAATGGAAAGGAACTGGAAATTTAATGGAAGCAAGACTGTGTGGTAGTTCAATCTTATTGATGGACAAATCTGTTTCAGAGGACTGGGGATCCAGTGCACTATTTTAGCTGTTGATAACACCTGTTTCCCTATCTTGGAAAGAATAATTTATTCTGGGCCACGGCTTTGTCAGCCGGATGCCTTGCTGCAATAACTTTTCTGAAGAAGCAGGTGCAGTGAGGTGGCTATAGAAAAAAGCAAAATGAAGGCCTTATATGTGGCCCCACCTTGTATATTTAAAGGACAGCTGTCTTTGTCAAGGTGTCCACTCAGGCAGCATTCTTTAGGATGGAAGCTTGTTGGCAACATGGATGCAAATTGCCTGGTTCCTCATGCTCAGCTGAAGAAGCTGAATGGCGTGTGGGAGCTGGATCTGCCAGTGTGCATCCATCCCCACCCATGTGCTGGGCCCAGGGGCTGAGCCAGGTGTGTGGCTGGTCAGTGTGTACAGCAGGTGTAGGCTCTGCAAGAGGCTGCACAAGCTGAGCTGAGAGAGTGGAGCCCTGTTTCAAAGCCAATACATTCTGAAGGCAAACATAACACACTCTGGGATCCTTCTGTTTTAATGTTTGCCTTTGTGAAGACTAAAAATCACCTGATAATCTGACAAATGCTGTGGGTAACTAGACTTATGGCAATGTCTGCAGGTCAAAGTGGCATCAATATGAGTAAATAATTTTAGAAATTTTTTCATTCAGAGAAACTACCTGCTGCTTGTTTCTAAATTGATTAACCTGGGAAAGTATGGCATTTGTGAATGGAAAGGCTGGAATATGGGAGTATAAGACAAAAAAGTCTTGCACTACAGAATCATTCACATTCTCAAAAGCCATTGGGACTTAGTGCTTATAAATGTAGTTTTTAAAGACTTATCTATAACAGTGAACATTTGGCTTGGAGTGCTTTGCCACATGAGTTTCTTTGAAGTCAGAAGGCTACTGATGCTCTCGAGCACCATACTCTTTAGAAAATATTTGCAGGATGGGGGATTTATAAATAGTCTTCATAAATGCAGGTTTCCTAATTGAAGTATGAAAGTATTGTCCCAGAAGGGTGATGACTTCAAAAAGTAGCCAGGGAGAGTTTGTGCAGTGTGAGGAGCAAAGTCAGAACACAATCTGATTATAACCTCCTGGCAGCAGCTGTTCAAATATTGTTTCTCTGCTTCCATCTCTGCAGAGAATTTGTCTCACAAATATAAACAGTTAAATCAGTAGATCATCTTATGTGCTAAAAATAATGACTGCTGGTAAGTAATAAAAAGATTAATCATTTCTTTTTCTAGCTGATGACTGTAAGGTTTTCAGGGAGACAATTGGCAAACAAATGTTTTCTTGTTTAGTTACTCCATCCAAATTTTCCATTGGTCCTCTACAAAATGAAATAACTTCTGTGTTGAGACTGGCATGTTAGCAATGTTGTCTACTGCAAATCTTACTAAGAAAGCTGGCTTAGAGGCTACAGGGTCAGTTACTGTGCTGTGAGATACTTTGCATGTACTTGGTGAAATGTTGCCATGAACAAAAAAAATAGTGTGCCATTTCAATGTAGATGTGAGAGATGTGTACATGAGAACCAATCAACTACAATAATGCAAAATCATTCAAGCAAAACAAAGCCAACTACAGAGTAAAAAGGTTCAGAAAGACCACCCTAAAAACATCTTTGTCTTTAAATAACTTTTGAAACAAACAAAATGAATATTCATGAAACTGTGAAACATTTATGGCATGAAATGAGGGCAAACATCAATTTTTTATCATCTTTTGTGGAAGCAATGGCTAGAAAGTAATCTGGTGACAGATAATTAAACAATTAAAGAATTAAGAAATGAAGAAGTGTATACAAGGGGGAAATGCCTCTTGACATTATGTTGTTACATGGCTATTGCTATTAAGATGATTAGAAAACAATGCTGCAAAAAGGATTCTATATTTATGTTGCTTCCATACGATATTCTAAGAAAATATTTCTAGTTTTTTGTGTACTGCTAAGGGTTTTCAGCTGCTTACTTGGAAAATAATTCAGGAGTCTACTGGATCTCTGTCAGAAAGTATTTTGTGAATAGTAGTCTACAGTTACACACATTAAAACAATGAAATTATTCTGAAGAAACACATTTCTTTTCCCAATCTCACTTCTTTCTTCTTTGTTTTCTAGCGCTAATATATTTAAGTATTTGTACAAGACTTTCATATGGCAATGTGTTTACTTGATATCCAAATTTGGCATCTGAAGATGTAGTGAAGAACATGATTTCATTTCTGACTTCTTTGTTTTCTAAAAATGCTTTGTCAAGTTTTTTCCCTTATAATTTTCACTGTTTGTTTTTGTTTTCTTTAAACTAGAGAATAAGAAAAGTGATTAAACTATAACTTGTAATTCAAAAGTAAGCTGCAGATAATGCATTTGAATACCAGTTATCAATGTTGCAGTATCCCTGTTGTCGTTCTGGCCTGGAAACTGTTTAAAGAGGGTGAAGGAAATCCTTCTGTATTACTAGTACTAAGAGAATTAAAAATTTGAAATATTTGGAATGGAAATTACTGAAAATTTCTTAAATTATTCTTGTGCCACATGTAAAACATTAAATAGTGAAATTGTGAGTTAAGAGCTGTTCTTAACATTTACAGAGGCAGAATCTTGACGTTAGCAAGCCCTTTGCTTATGGCCACACTGAAATATGAAGTAATTCATATTAGAGCTAGCAAGAGATGGGAGCAGGCATTGAAATCTACTGTCACAGTGTTATTTTCCAGTATAGTAAACTGGTTTGCAGATTGTTGCTAAATTACCACATTTACTGCTTTGGCACAGATTTTGGGGTTTTTTTTCCCCCACACTTGCAGTTCTCAATTTTTTTAATTTTTGCATGTTTGTTTATTTTCAAATGAGTGTCTGCATTTGAGGCAATAAAGACTAAAGACAGTAAGAACACCTCATATTTATTTTATTTGTTGCATATTTCCTCCCCACATTCCTCAGTTACTGCTCAAGACAGAGCAACAAATTATTGTACTACAGAGAAAAAACAGGAAAGGGGGTAGGGGTCAGAGCTTGTTCTCAGTGACACTTCAGTAGATTAGGAAATTTGGAACACTGACCAAACTTGTGCCTTCCTAGTGAGGTGAACAGGAGCTGTATTGAAGGTGCCCTCAAGTACTAGAAGCCTTAAAACATTCACAGTGAATGAGTTTCAGTTCCTTGGCAGTACAGCTGCAAGGAGCTCTTGAAAAGTCATTTTGAAACTTCAGACAAATAATGCAGCACCCTAAAACTTTGTCCAATATTTCTGCAGGACACTTTTATTGCAAATCAAGAATGTTTTTATGTGGGTGTTTCAGACTTCTGTGCCTTTCTTCTTTTTCTCTGAGTTACTGGTATAACTTCTTAATTCACAAAAACTACATAATAGCAGGAGAATTTTTGTGTATGTTTAGAGCATGTCCTAAGTAGACATGTCTTACTAAACAATATGTACAAATAATGCCATCCAGGCTAGATATTTTGAAGAACTTGGCCAGGGCTAGAAGTGCTGTATTTCAGAGTATGTTTAGTACCCAGTATATTAAAAATTGAGCCAAAATTAATATCTAGCACTTAGGTCACCAGAGGTTCTGAATTAATTAGTAATTGATTTGGTTTTCAGTACAGAGGTACACTACATTTTTAATTTCTGTCTAAACATGAAAAATAACATTAACTCTCTTAAAAATTCTGCAAGTTAATACAGAAAGCATATGCAGTCTAAAACTTAGAAACTAGCATCCCCATAATGATGTACTTAAAAGATTTTATATCAGTCACCTAGTGTAGTAGAATATGTATCTCTGTTTTTCACTAGAAACACCTTTGCTTTTAAATGGGGATGTGTTAAGTGGTGTTACAGCTGCAAACATTATATGTCAGTCCGCAGGAATAAATTAAGCAAGCTGAGATGCCACTTCCAACATGTGATTGTATTTTAGCAATTAAAAGAGTGAGCTTTTTTCATTGTCTAAAAAAAAATCAAGGAAACAAGTGATGGAAATCATATTTCAGGTATTTACCTTTCAATACTGTCTGATTATTGGTCAATTAAGCTTTACTTTGAAAACATTCAGAAACCAGACTTAGTGTCATCAGAAGTCTAGCTGACAGAGCTTCTGTCTGGAATATATTATGCTTTCTAAGACATGGACTCAAGTGTTGTCAACAGCTAAAATACTGTGCTCCATCCCCAGGCCTCTGTAATAACCTATTTAGAAACATAATGCAAAGGTAACATGGCCCAAGATTTGAATAAATGCAATTTCATTTTTTATGCCAGTTCTCAAGCTAGTTTGTGCAGTATATGAAAATAAAATCAGTTTTTACTATTTTTTTTCTTAGACTTTGAGTTTCCCTATTTTTTTAATGGTTTCTATTTTTCATTTCCTCCCATGAAATCTGATTATAGGTCTCCAGGGTCATGGTATGACACAATGAGGATGTGTTTTCTAGCATTTTACATTAAAGACTAATGTATTACTTTGCATAAAATTGTGTCCGAAGACTCTTTAGAGTGTGACACATTGCAAGCCATAACAGTCTGTGCTATAAATCATGGAAAAGTCTTGTTCAAATTCATTGGATGGGGAACAAATTAAATCACTCATTGTGCATGGCCAATAACATTTTCATACATTAAGCAGTTGCAGTATTTATTTCTCTAGCACTAGAGCCTGCCATGAGTGTGTTGCTTTTGACAATGAAAGGTGACAGCAAATCTGCTTCTCCGAAATAATTAGCACATTTGTCAGGGCATATTAAGCAATTCCAAATTATCTCTTCTTGTGGAAAATTTTTTTTTTTGTGCAAGTGAAAATCAGCAACTCATAAATCACAAAGACAGCAGAATGCACTGAATGCCAACCAAATAGGATCTAAACATCTCTGCTGTAAAGTAATGAAGAGTATTTTAAGTAAAATAACAATAATAATAAAAAAGAATGATAGAAAGTGGTAGTGTCAGAATGCATTTGAGATATAGCATGAAAACGATATTGCTGCTGGACAACAGTGGTCTGTAAACTCACAATTTTACTTTGATAGCCATATGTATGCTTTCAATAAATGCATTGGTAATTGTATTGATGGGTTTATCCCTAGAGGGCAAGTATAGCTACACATGATTTCAGTCTTATAAAATTTAATTTTCCTCCTCATGTAATAAGAAAATGAAAAGAAAGGACAGGAGGAAGGGAAAAAACAACAAATCAGCTAGTTAACAAAAGCTTTATCACATTGTAAATTCGTAGGTTCAATGAAGCAAATATTAGCTCATATTTTAGGTTAAGGCATTTGGAGATAATTGAGTCCAACACCTGCAGTCAGGTTGCTTAGAGCTTTGAAATGCTCAGAGGACAGATACTACACAACCCCTCTTGCCAACCTTATTCTGGTGTTTCAGCACCCTTGTGGTGTAGTTTCCTCCTCTCTTTATCTAATTAGAACCTTCTGTCTTTCAATTTGTTGCCTTTTGTTCCATCTCTGGGTGCCAGTGTGAAGAGTCTGGCTTCATTGTCTCTGTGCCCTCCCATGAAGAAGCTGAAAACAGCAGGAAGATCTCTCCTCAGCCTCTGAAGCTGAAGAGAGTTAGTGGTCTCAACTTCATCTTTACAAAGTGACTTCTACTGGGTTTGGTCCTGTACATCAAGTCTTTTCCAAGGCTGAAAACCCTAAAACTGGTCTCAGGACTTCAGATACACACTCACACTTGCTTAGGAGAGGGGAATAATCTCTTTTCCACCTTCTGGTTTGAGTGTTGCAAATGCAGTCCACTAGGTCACTGGGTTTATCGGCTGCAAGAGCACACTGCTGACTAATATTCAATTTACTGTGCATCAGGAACGGCAGGTCCTTCCTGGCCAGCTTGCTCACAGACTGTGCTGTAACTGGGTTATTCCATCCCAGATACAGGGCTAATTTTCCTTTTTTGGACTTTGAGGTTCTTGTCAGACCAGTTCTTCACCTGCTTCTCAGGCTGACTCTGCAGCACATTGACTGCTCTCTGCAGCAGGATCGGAGCTTTTCCAAAGACAAGCTCTGTGCTCATGAGCAACTCCCTTAGACAGATTACAATGCCCCATCCTCAACTTTCTGGCTTCTCTTTCCTGGAGAGCTTGTTTCTGTCTGCTTCAGTACTCCAGGCATACAAGCTGTGCCTCCATATCCCTCGATTTCAATGAGATCGTAGTTCTACAACTGTGCACAGGTTTCTCATTCTTCCTGGTTTTATCCCATGCTATGTATATCCATTGTAGAGGTGTTTGAGATGAGCCCACTGTCACCTGACTTTCAAAAGAGAAAGAAGTGAGAGAGCCTCTCTCATCCTATTACACCCTGGTCTATTTCTCTCAGCCCTTGCATTATTGCTTTAGGTGATAATAAACTTTCTCCAGTTTACTTAGTTTAAATCCCTTCTCATAAGGTCAATAAGTGTGTTTGTTCTCTTTATACCTTAAGGCAGATCTTCAAATACTGTAAAATGACATAGCAGTACTGGTAGGAAGGGACTTCTGCTGTTTTAAAGCACTTAATTAAATTATGGTTTAATTTCTAAGGCTGGTATTCAGCACATTGTTTATTTGAGGTGTAATTTACCATTTATATTCATCTGGTTTTATTCCAAAAGCTCGGGATTAGTGATGCTTTAAATTTGAGTTTGAGTAGTGTGGATTGAATTAGGAATACAATAACTACTTAGTGCTGCTAATACAATTAATCTGCTGTGTGTTTTCACTGTGCCTGCTTTCTTCTGAGCTAGGTTAACTCAAGAAGGGATAACTCTCATGGAAATTATTTCAGGTAGTTGTAAGTTGTAATGAAACTACATACACAGTCTTTTTATTCTGCTCATACAGTGTTTTTTTAGCTTCCAGGTGGCTAGTAGGTCTTCATTTTCTTCCACTTTTAGAGCATTGTGTATTATGCATGTTAATCTTAAGAACATATAGCTATATTCTGTATGAACATGTCTCTGAACAAAAAAAAAGTATTTTTTATTTATTTATCTTATTGTCATCTTTTAATTTATATTTTTAATAGAAAAAAATCTTTCTAAGTTGTTTGCTAACTCTTTGAGAGGAAATTTATTTGAAAACCAAAGTCAGAATTGTGATTCCATTTTTACTTTTCATTAATTGTCCCACACTTCATAATGAGGCCAGCTCAGAAATCTTAATCTTAATAAAGTGATTTTATTTCCCCCAGCACATTGCTAATTAACCTAATTTTGGTCATGTTGTGGGAAAGAAGTAAAGCAGATAGGGAGAAGATAGTGCTTCCTCATTAATTGGCTCATGCCACAGAAGGGCTTGTTGCAGTGGATTTGACTGTTAGAGACTGGCACTGCTGACCCCTTCAAAGACACTGAAGGAACAGGCAAAAAAGTGAGTCAAGGAAAGAAGGCAGTAACCACTCTCGGGCTAGGGTGCTACCAACAGAAATGTCTCACTTGGGTTCTTTGTACTACTCAACCACAGATTTGAGGTTTTTGGATTTCTTTGAATTTTTTTCTCTCACCAGAAATAGGCTCTTATTTCAAAGCAGTTTCATGCCACCTAAACAACTGATACCAAAAGTGGTGGGGAAAAGCTACCTGATACTTTGGTGCTCCATATTTTGGTGGTGGGAGACATGTAAATAAGAAATGGGATAGGCATCAGGAAGGGGTTCCAAGTTTATAAACACATTTTGTCAATTGCTGTGAAAAAACAATAGGAACAAAATCTCCCTATCACCAACATTAAGGATTGCTAAGGAAAAAGAAATCTGTTTAGAAACAGGAAACAGAACACTGACTTAAAGGCTGTAATATTGGAGAATAAAAGATTAGAGAACAGCTGGTGGGGAATCTTCTGAGCAGATGTCTTCTTATCCAAAATAATTGGCTAGTTGAATATGAATAGCAATTTTGTCATAGACTTTTCCTTAACTTTGTTGGAATTTTTTGTCAAAATATAAAGGTAAAAAATAACCCTGTCCCAGAAAAACACATGAGCACAATGTTCCCTTTGTCACCTCTTGCAGACTTGCAAACTTACTGTTAGAATTTCCCGTATGAAATGCATGTGTTAACTGTCACGTTAGTATTTGTCTTTCTTTCCTCCTTCCCTCTTTGTGTTGTCTGAAAATTTCAAGCAGAGTATTTGTGAAATATGAGAGATGCAAAATCTGTCTTCTGGTGGTCTCTGTCATGTAGCAGATATTGCAGACATGTAAAATAAAAAAGGAAATAAAAAAGAATAGTAAGGAGTAGGGAAGACTTCTACCTTGATGGTTGTAAAGTATAAGAATTTGCTGTGCAAGATGGAGTGATGCCAGAGTGAATATAAAGGTTTGTGAAGGTGGTATTTTGAGAATTTGTGACAGATAGGATTTTAATTACAATGAATTAGAATCACACAATGACTGAGGTTGGAAAGTACCTCTGGAGGTCATGTTGTCCTGGCTCAAGCAGGGCCACCTAGAATGGCTTTCCTAGGACCATATTCAGACAACTTGTGCAATCTCCATCCTTGGAGGTATTCAAAACCTCTCTGGGCAACCTGTGCTGGTGCTTGGCTACCATTGCCACCCTCTGGGACTGGCCCCTCAGCTGGTTTTCAGTCCAACTCTCTGTCTGTTCATCTAACCCATACCTCATTACCTTGTCTATGAGGACCTTTAAGAGGTAGTGGTAGAAATTCTTGAAGTTTTACTTGACTGAATTATCTTCACTTCAAAGATATGATGGAGAAGAATCCATGAAGTCCATTACTCACTGTGATGAGTAGGTAGAATTATAATTAGTAGTTTACTCATGGAAGTTTGAATTCCTTATTTAACCCTGGTATTTATAAGTTCCTTACTAGAAATAAAAATGAACAAATATTTTCAGGTACAGAATTTCATATCAGACAACCAATAGCTTGAAACAACTAAACAAAAGAAATGGTGTAAAAATAATATATTGCTGGCTTTTAAATTTATCTGAAACTTTTCAATTAGTACAATTTATGGAAATGATGAAAAGTTAGTTTAAATTGCTACTTATGGTTTTCTGTACACCAAGAATTTGTGTAATAAATATTCATTAGTTATACTGTTAAGTGTGAAGTGTGTAACAGTAGAGAATCATTTTGATGCATTCACAAATCTGCAGGAAAAGACTAATGCATTTACCTCCGTACGAATGCAAAGTTTGTTACAAAGTATGGAGATGCTCCTTTTTGGGAATCATTTAAAGCAAATTTTCAGTCATTATCTTCTGGTTAGCAGTTTTGGCAAGCTAAGCCTAGAAGTTCAACTGGTGAGCATTTGTTGAACAGTGTATTACTTGTTGGGTTTTTTTTCCTAAGCTGTGTTGATTTTCACAAGACTGCTACTGGAAGCATATACTAACTATTGATCTTGGAAATTGTTTTTATTTTCTTAAGTAGTATAAATATATTACGGAGAAAGATAAAGTGTATGCAGAATATAAATAAGCCAGACAAAGTTATTTATTCTTAGCTGTTGAAATTTTAGAGCTGGATTTGTCTAATTGGCTGTTAAAGGATGGAACTTCAAGGCTTTTCTGGGCTGCATAGTGCTTTAAAAATAATTTTACATCTTCTTTTAGTTTTATCTAGTTGTCAAGAATGCCTTAATCATGTCCTACAAATGATCATATTTTCCATAATCTATAGTTATGTTAAAGTTCTTCTATTGCAAAAGCAATAATTAAGATTTAAACTCTAGTACATGGATAGGGAGTTATTGTTGGAAGCAGATGCCCCAAATTAGACGTGGCTTCTACAGAATGAATCATTAAAAAAATGCTAATTTACTTTCTGTATAAAAAAATCTTTATTGGATCATTTTAATGCATGTCAGAATAAATGTCTGGGGCTACACTGTTGTTACATAGCCAAAGAAGATTCTGATGCAAATATGACTGTTTTCAGTCCTTTCAGCTTCCAGTTTTAAAGCAACACAATGTGTATGGCTGCAGCTTTTGTTCAGTCAGCTTTTTGTATGGGATGTGTCTTCTCTACAGAATTCAGTTGTAGAAAGTGTCCTTTGCAATTCAATCCATCTCAGTGTCATGAATCTTAAATGCATTTTCTCTGGTGAGGTTGAAAAGATGTGAAAAAGAGTAACAATACTCAGGAGAAAACATACTTCAGTTAATAATAACCAGCAGCAGTAAAATTGGTACAGCAATTTGTAGGTAATTAGCCAACAGGACAGAAAAGACATATGGCCAGGTATTTTGCATTACTTACTTTTCTGCAAAAAATTATTACAGAATAGGCCTTTTACTTATCACTTATTATTATTATTCCTATTAGTAATATTTTTATGCAGGATATTTGATTCTAAAATAGCATATAATTTATAAATTAATATAAGTACATAAATATGCTTTACTATTTCTGTTGTCTTAATCTGAAGGGGAAAAAGCTGGTGTTATTTAATTGTTGTTTTTGATTGCTCCTGGGATAGGAGACCTGTAGAAGTATAATTTTACTTTTTTTTTGTATATTGGTGCTGACCAGAGACATAGATCAGCATATTCAATGATAATTTCAAGACTTTAATTATAAAATTATTCACAATTTTACAATTGTATTTTAGAGTTTTAGGCAATTGCAATATTACAATTTGTGGCTAAAGAGGAATGCAGAAGTATAATTTCAAGAAAATATATATGCTTTGAATTGAGATAATGAAAGTACAGGAATAGATCCCTGCCAGATAATGTGTTGCCATAATGGCAGTAAGAAAGAAGTGTGTCTCAAACATGCACTTGTTATGTACATTTCATACTGCCCTCTATTTATGTGGTCTCTGGGGGCATTTGAGTGTTTCTCAGTTCTGCTGTTGCAAAATCTGAGGCTTGTTATATGAGAAACTGTAGCTTAGCTGAGCCGGAATGGGAGCTGTAGATGAACTATGCATGTATAACTGCAGGAACAGGTCTCTCTCACATAATCAGATGTTGACACATGTAAAAAAACCCCACCTCCCTGCTTTACATGAGATTTCAAGACATCACATAGCCAGTTCTGGAAACACTTCTAGGCTAATCTCCATCACGGAGTGGTTGTGAGGCCCACAGTGGGCTGGTGAGCTGCATTGCACAGTGTTCTCACTAGGAGTATACACTTTGGGTGCCAACATCATGTTAACAAGACTGCACTCTTTCATGTCTTGGAGCTGGTTTGCTGTTCCCATGTGTTGTGTTTCACTGAGACCTTATGGAGTCCAGGAACATTTGACCTGCCAGCTGGTAACATTCTCTGCAGCAGCAAGTAGATGTGTAGCACAGCTTTTACTTATCTTGCTCTCCTAGGGCAGCAGCACTTGTTGGGCAGGATTTATAGTAATCCCACAGAAGGATAAATCACTAGAGGAGTTGAAGATGTGAGGCAGTGCTCATCTTTGTTGAGGTGGGCATCACTAGGTCTAGTTACTGTTGCAATAACATTTATTATCTATTATTAGATTTAGCTGGATTCAAATGCTGTGCGAGCATTGTCCTGAAGCTCTTTGCAGAGATAAGAGGAAAGATGAATTAATGTAATGAATAGCATGGGGAACAAAAAGCATGGAAGCTAATGAAAGAGAGGTTAAAAAGTGAGACTGTCAGCAAAAGATGTAATGAAATATGAAGTATGGATTGGAGGATAAGGAACAGCTAAATAACAAACAGAAGAAATCAAAGAGAAAATAGGAATTTAAATTCAACCTTCACAGAAAATAATGAATTTTTCTGATAAAACAACTTCCTTATTTTATGCTAGTCATGTAATAGAGAATTTTTGCATTACCAGTTTTCAGAATATACTTTTTGGAATGTTATTCTGTTTCTTAATCCTTATTTTAAGGGATCAGCTCCAATTTATTTTCAACACATGAGCTTCCACCCTGTTCCCTCTTTGATTTAGCTAGGCCCAAACTGCTTGGCCTCTAGATCTTCACTGTCAGCAGCTGCCCAGTTGGGATCTCCATCTGATTAAACTTCCAAGAGCTACATTTTCTTTGTGTAAATATAAGTATTTCAAGCGTATGAGACCATTTTGTGCTGATGGAGTTCACCTACCAGTGTCTTTAAAAAACTACTTTAATGCTTGATGGCAGCTACCCTTTTGCTTTGTTCATCTTATACCTGGAGAAACCCTGATGTAACTGACTGAAAAGGAATTTAAAACATTTTTCATGATAGAAATACTTGTTGAAAAAAGCTTTTGTACTTTGCCAAGGAAGGACAGGCTCTAATTGATTTTTTTTTTTTTTTTTGAAGTTTCAGTTACGCAGCATTTCCAGATGGTCATTAGATTCTGGTGCGAGTCTGAAGGATTTGCAACTTGCTGTGAATGAAAATGTAATAAAATAGGAACCTTTAGATGTGAAATGAAGTGTTTCATGTTTTAAATTTAATTTTCTAAACAGCTCTGTTTAAAACAGTTCTGTTTAAAAGCAGCATGCTCTAATTTAGAGACCACATGGTCATTTATTTTAAGAAATGTTTTCTTTTTATGGCCTCTCTGAACACTGCCATTGTATCAAAATAGATCTTTTTCCATATTTCTTGAGAGGAAATAACTAATTTTTCAGGTCTCAGGAAATAAAATCTTTGAAACAATGATTTTTTTTTTATGGACAATAAGATTATTGTATAGGAAAAAGCCCAAACTTACATAAAGTAGTGTTCCTTAAACATCAGAGCAAGTTTGAACTTTGTTTGATGAGAATTACTGTTTAGTTACAAACAAGTACAATGAGCCCTCTGTTTTCTGTGCAAGAAAATGTCCCCAAAACATGTGGAGTGGCACACTGAACTTAAATTGCACTGTCATAATGCTACCTACAATTCAATAAAATTTCTAACAAAATAATACAGAGACACTTGATACAGTCTTGAATCCTATGTTTCATTGAACATTTTCAGTTAAGCCTCTTGAAAGAAAAACAAGAATTGTATTTTGTGTGTGTGTAATTACTCAACTTCTATGACTTTTGTACTAGTAGTAGAATAGCAACCATACTGATAGGGAGAATTTTGATTTAAAATATTTACTTCCTTCACTATCAGCTGCAAACTTCTGCTGTTACATAGAATAATAGAGTTGTTTAGGTTGGAAAAGACCCTCTAAGATCATTGAGTCCAACTGTTAACTTAGCACTGCAGAGTCTTACACTACCATCCACCATGTCCCGACTGTCATAGCTACACATTTTTTGAACATGTCCAGGTATGGTGATTCTATCATTTGCCTAGGTCACCAGTTCCAATGCTTGACCACCCTTTTGCTGGAGGAGGTTTTCCTAATATCTAATCTAAACCTCCCTTGATGTGACTTGAGGCCATTTCTTCTCATTCTGTCCTTATTACTTGGAAGAAAAGGCCAACACCCACCTGGCTACAACCTCCTGTCAGGTAGTTTGGAGAGTGATAAGATCTTCCCTGAGCCTCCTTTTCTCCAGGCTAAACACCCCCACCTCCTTCAGCCACTCCTCACCAGACTTGTGCTCCAGACCCTTCACCTGCTCTGTTGCTCTCTTCTGGACACGCTCCAGCACCTCAGTGTCTTTCTTGTGGTGAGGGGCTCAGAACTGGAAGCAGGATTTGAAGTGCAGCCTCACCAGTGCTGAGTGGGACAGTCCCTGCCTGGGTCCTGCTGGCCACACTATTGCTGATCCAGGCCAGGATACCGTTTTTCTTCTTGGCCATGTGGCTACACTCATCTCGCGTTCAGCCTCCTGCCAATCAGTACAGCCACATCCCTTTCTGCCTGGCCTCTGCCCAGTCAATCTGTCCCCACCTTGTAGCGCTGCTGGGGCTTGTCATCACCAAAGCGCAGGTCCCAGCACCTGGTACCGTTAAACCTCATGTAGTTGGATTTGGCCCACCAATCCAGTCTGTCCTGGTTCCTCTGTAGAGTCCTCCTACCCTCCAGCAGATGAACACTCCCTCCCAGCTTGGTGTCATCTGCAAATTTGCTAAAGGTAGATTTTACCCCCTCATCCAAATCATCAGCAAAGAGATTAAACAGGGCTGGGCCCAACACAGATCTCTGGGGGCCACCACTGGTGACTGGCCATCAAGTAGATGCAGCACCATTCACCACCACTCCCTGGGCCTGGTGGTCTAGCTAGTACATGGAGGCAGTATCTACCTGCAGATATCCTAGGTAAATTTAGGTATTTACATACAAATATCTCTGTATGTTTATAGCACTTATTGTGTTATTGTTTTGCCTATGAGGTTTGTGATTAGCTTTACATAATGCGTATGAAGATCAGGAGTAATTCTGACTGGAAATAGTAGTCATAAAGCAGTCTAAATACTCGAATAATGTAACATGATACTGCCAATCTATTTTATCCTATTTAGGTTTTCCCCCAAAATTGTGAGTTATATTTAGTTCAGAACCAGAAAGCATGTTAGCAAGTGCTTTACAGGTTTTGGACACATTTGTGAACAGTGTTCTAACCTCAGAGAAAAAAATCCTCAAAGACTTAAAGAAAAAGATGAAAATACTACATATTTAAGAGGTATATACTAAATACTAGGCATAATCAAAGGAGGTATCATGTCTCATGAAGTGCTCTCCCCTAATTAGTACTACCACTAAAAAGAAAACTGCTCCCCTCCCTGCCTCCAGTGGGAGACAAAAAGCAGAGATCCAGGGTTGAGATAAGAACAATTTACTGGAAATAGCAATGAGATAAGAAAACAAACAGTAACAGCAACAATATTAATAACAAAAGTTATTAATATTGCAAAGAGAGGTTGACTTGCATGCAAAAAATATTCACTGACCAATGCAGTGGAGCCCCAAGAGAATGAACAGCAGCCAATGATTTCTCTACCCAGACACACATTTTTTCCACCCAAGCCATACCCTTCATCCTGGAAGCAAGAGTCCCTTCCTTGCAGCCCCCACAATGATGTGAGGTGGGTGGTATAGAATAACAAGCTAGCCACATGCTTGCATGGCTCCAGGCTCGGCCCCCTCATGGCTACTGTGGAAAAATTAATGCTGTCCTGGCTGAAACCAGGAAAGGAGATAAACCTAATACTTTTATTAGAAGTGACAAATTGATTTTAAGGAAATACTGCAGATTCCTCATAAAAAGAAAATCCATAAGGATGTAGGAGAAGACAGTTGTAGAAAAACTGTAACTAAACTTTATCTAGAGCAAGTTATGACACAATTGCAGAAACTACTTCTGGATCTCTGGAGGCACTATCTGTTCCCCCTAATTAATCAGAGATCACAAGAAAGGCTAATATTTAATTATAGTGTTTGGTTTTCTTTCTTCCATATTTCAAATACTTCGATATCACAGTGCAATAGATACATATGAGAAAACTATAACAATGTCTTTGGGGTGTTTACACCTACAAATAAGAGAACATGAATAGTTACAGTACACACAGCAGATGTGTTTGCAATGTTGCACTGATCAAGAAAGAAATAGCAGATGAATATGGCAAATGATGTTGAAATTGAGGCACGTCTTTCTATAAAGTACAGGTCTTCAGTTTCTCAAAAGTACATAAATTAAAATATAGTTTTATTGTGGTGTCTATGACTAATGTATTTAAGATAATACAATTATCTGACTGTGATGTTACTTCAATATGACAATTGAGTTTGCATAGTATTTTATCTTATGAAAATGTATTATTTATAATTAGATATCTTTCTTCTAAAATATATTGTGGAATCCTTTATATGGGAAGCAGCATGAGGTCCTTGCCTAAAAATAATGTTTAGGATTTCATTTCACTCTTTAGGGTAGATAAGGCTTTCTCCTTCAAATTTTGAGTACAGAAGGCAACCATAACAGTTTAAAAATCCAGGTTATATAGATTTGATTACAAATTTTATTGAATATCTTTTGGACAGTAGTTATTATGGATGATGCTACAGCAGAAATATTTTCCACAAATAGGCATCATAGAGGAATCAGTCAAACATAACAGCATCACAGCACGATGTTGACCAGTATGCTATGTCTGAAATTCTTAACTTCTTACTTGCAGTCTTCATCATAAGATTTGTGGAACTCTGGATACAAGTAGTCTGGTAATTTAATAACTTATTGAAAAAAAATCTGTAAAATACAAGTTCCTTAAGTTATATGTAAATACTGCTTTCTCTTTTCTTCACAGTCTCTTCCTGGTTTTAATGTTTGCAATTCTTAGTAAGAAAGGCTAAAACAAATCTTCTATATAGCATTGTCAAATACAAAGAGCATTGATCTGAATATGACAGCCAATGTATTGGAGCTGCCAAAACAGTGCATCGATGCTCTTTATGTTTTATAAGTATTGAAATATCTCTGAAGTGATGTACTTCATTATTTTGAAAGCATGGTTTTTATAATACCCATTTCTCCTTCAAATGTAATCAATTGTTTGAATTGCTTTGAAAACAGTGAAGGTAGATGAGTATTCTCATAATACAAAAAACACTGAAAATGGAAAAATGAGTTCTGGCTTGCCTTTGTCTGGGTTTTGAAAAGCTGTCTTTGAAAACTTGTATCACTCTTAAGCAGAAAAGGCATGTAGAGGTTATGAAGTTAAATTATTTATTGAATTGTGGCCAGAGACATGTCTTCTAATCAGAGGAGCAGGTAACTGGAATAAGTGTTACAGTTGAAATACCATTGCTCCATTGGTGTTCCTACTTCATAACAGTATTCTTCTTAATACTAAAACTTGATGTAGTATAGAGAGACAATAGTTTACTGAAGTTTTTGCATTCAGTCCATTACTTCTAGTTTGGCTTGGATTAGGAGCAGCCAAAGTTGCAATCCACTACTTAATCTCTGATGTAAAGTCTTAATTCTGTTCAGTGACACTAAAAGCAAGGCATCCATAGTTTAACAGATGCAAATATTTAATAAAGGTGAAAAAAACTTTACTCCTATAGGCAAGTCGCCAGATTAAAAAAAAATCTTCCATAGCCAACAATACAAATAATAAAAAAACCTAATAGAAACTTATTACCTGTTGATAATATTTACTTTTCATTTAGTAAACCACAGCCAAAAATATTTTTTGAATACCATGCAGTTCAGGGAGCAGTATACTACTATTGAGCACTGTGTTCTGCCCCATAGGAGGGTGAGATAGATCTTGATGCCTTGAGGCACAAAGAGAGCAAAAAGGCAGCAACAACATTCAAATACAGCATCAATTTACTCAGTTTATAAATATGCTAGCATCCAGTGCTGGTTTTCATAGATTATTTTTTCAAGTTGCTATTTGGAATTCAAAATTTACCAGTTTTTCCTAACATGTTTTTCTCAAAGGCTTAATGCTAGGCAGATATAATTGCCAGTAAAATGCTGTTTGCAGTTTCAAAGGTTGCTTGACATTAAAGAATCATAAAACCAAACATGAAATATTTCTATCAGGAAGTCTGTTCTTTTGGAAGTATGCTTTTTAATATTCTTAGTGACTGTGTTGAAAACAGATTGTTATGTAAATTATAGATGTCTAAATGTTAAGTAATGCTCGTCATAAATCATTGTGGTCACTTGATTTTTCAGATCAATCATTTCATTGTGAAAATTCCAATCTTCTTCTTTTGACAGAAGGTTACTTCCAGTAAAGGAAAAAGTGCTCTCTTTTTCATGATGAATGCTAGCATTAATTTCTTACTAGCTATTTGAAGTTACATTCTTTTGCATTCTAAGTACTTAGCTCATGTCAGTGTTTCTGTGAGTTTATGAGAACATGCATTCTTCAGTGAAATCATTTGTGAATAAGTACAGCATATGCCTTCAAAGGGAGTTTAAGGAAAGGTACTTTGGTGGTGTTCTTTTTCTTTAAAAATAGAAATGTGAATTTTTGTCCCACCCAAGATGGAATCTAAGAATTCTTAATTTCATGAGGATGCTAGCAGGTTTGATGTACACAATACAGCCTGAATCTCAACTCTGTGCTGCTTACCATTTTCTTAAAAGAAGAAAAGTTTGCTGCTATTATTATTGTTGTAAATTCTATAGGAGACTGACATCCCTTTTCCTAGAGATAACATCCTGTATTTCTGTTTGTAAAAGTACTTCTGCTCGTATTTCCAAAATATTTTTTTTCCTTAGGTGAGACAACAGAGTACCTACCTATTTAATTTGTATACAGACTAGTGTGCCCAATTGTTACTTTGAATCAAGTGGTCTCATTCTATGAGTAAGACCAAGCTGTGATTTTGCTATAGATCAAGTAAAAAATATCAAGAGCTGTGCTTTAATGAAACTTAAGTCGTCTCCTCTTGCTTGTGTTTTCTCTGAGAATAGAGACTGGTAAATGATCACACATCCAGATTTTTTCGTGCAGTGCAATGATGATTTAACTAAACAATACTGAGTGCTAGCAAATGAATAGGAGCAGTAAACAGACAGAAAACAAAATTTATTGATTCAAATGAACTACATATGCTAATACAATCCAAATGTAGGCACATCTTGGATCTCTTCAGCTTTCTTCCTTCCTTTGGAGCCAAAGCTTTTATACAAAAAGTTGATCTAACTTGATCTAAGATCATGATGCCAGTGAAAATGATAAACTGGGTACTTTGTAACACCTCTGTTTCCTTTCCTTGTCGTCTGCCTGTGATAGTATCCATGTTACTTTAATATGAATCAGATATGATCATAGATGCCACTAAAACCTAGTCTTGGAAAAATATGGAAAAATGCTGCTCACAAAACTTGTAGGAAAATTGGATTCTAGACTTCACTTTTGGTGAAGTCACTTTTCCTTTAAAGTAAGGGGTCTGAAATGTGAGTTTATCAATGCTACCACATTGCATTATTTCTTTTCATTGCACTGGAAATATGTTCTCCCATTTAAAGGTACTGCAGTCAGACTGCCTACTTAACAGTATTTGTGTCCTGAATCAGTTAAAAGAAATTCAGCAACTCTTGTTTGCTCTTGAGACTTATTACATTTATATCTATAATATAGTTAAGTATTAAATCACTCATAGTTTTCAGCAATTTATCTAAAATTTTCACTGCCTTGGAACTTTTTTTCATAAATATAATCTTTGTGCTTAGCTAAATAGAAAAAGTAAGTTATCAAAGAGGCCAGATCATGTTAAAAATTGTTATGGCTCCTACATGCTTAGAATTAGCATTGGTCTTTAGGATTTGACTGACAAGTAGATTAACAGAATGGAGCTGGTCAGACAATAGAATGTGTTCAATTTGAACTATTGGGGTGAAAATGTCTATAGATCTGTCAAATCCTAGTACTGATGAATGCACTCTAGTTGATAAATTACTGTAGCTTTTAAAAAGAATATTAAACCAGCCCTTATTTCATTTTCATTCATTATATTTCTGTTAAACATGCCTTAACATTCATTAAGTGTACAAGCTTAAACTGGAATTTTGTTTGTGGTCAAAAAGTTTTAGAGTTTAAGTTTTCTAAGGTCTATTGTTGTGATGGCTGTGTTACTAGCAACAGCATTTTAATGCCTGGCATACATCATTAGAGCCATTCAGATATCAGCAGTGTTTTCTGGAAAAAGAATAAACAAATTTCTACATAAACAAGGAAGGGAAGAGATTGGAGTTGTTTGTTTTCTTGGGGTTTTTTTGTTTTTTTTTTTAATTTTTACTATTTCTTAAGCGTTAGTTTTAAAGTGTGCTTGGTTGTGATTATATTGGGTATAGAGAGCTGAGAAAATTGATAACCCCTTATCAATGAAACCAATACATTTTATCAGAAACAGATTGCTCCTAGCTTCTGTAAATCAGGTGGTTTGTTTGCTTCAGAACTGTGCCATCTGGCAAAAGCAAATAGGTGTTAGAGATTTTAACTAGTTCCCAAATAGGTGTTAGAGATTTTAACTAGTTCCCAAATCTATGTGTATTTTCTTAAGTCATGGGAAAAATAAAAAAGAAATTATAGTATTTTTTCTGTTTTGTTGGCTGAAATTCAGATATATATCTTTTTCAGTGTCAGGGCATCACTGAGGCATAGATGAAAACATCACTCTTCAGGTGACTCATTCTCAAATTTCAATTATGCAAACCAACAATGTGCAAATTGATTCTGTCTATAAGGACATGTCTCTAACACAGAGGGAACTTTTCAAAAGCATAAATACTGTCTTGCACCTGCTAACTTTCAATTTCTCTTTTTCTTCCTGACTTGAATTGTCACACAACTGGTTTAATAGCTGGCTCAAACAGTAGCCAGGTAGTAGCAATAAGGAAGAGATATTAAATCAGGATAGTGGAGTCATTGCATATTAATACAGACTGCACATTTCTTTGAAATTGTACTGAGTGCTTGCCCTGAGCTATACTCAATACTGAATGTAACAATTTGACAAAGTCACTATAGCTAACCTATGTTCTTAGTATTTGGTGATTGAGCTTTCTGACTAGAGTTCATGGTTTTGTTAGAACATGGAGTGATCTGGGACTTTTCAGACTGATGATATTCCATTATCTGCCAGAATTTTCTAGCTGAGATCAGTGGGGATCCTCCCCACTGATAGTCTCAGGGTGTATACAGTCCAGCTGCGAGCAGTTTTTCCTGAAGAACTAGTTCTTTTTGTATTTCTATTCACATCAAAAAATTGCTCACATCAGCTGTTTTGGTATGAATACTGTTAAGCTTAGCTGACAAAAAAGAAATACATATACTTTCTAGGTCCTTCCCTATTGTGGTATATTACATTCTAGACCAAAAAAAATCTTAACCATTTCCTAATGTCAGTCTGCCTTTATCCCACTGTTGGGATAAAGTTAGGAAAGTCCTACCATGTTGATTTATATCAATGTGAAGAATTGTTGAAAAATTATTATACTGTTTATTCAGGCAAACATTGGCTTTTCAACATTGTGTAGTTCTCAACATATTTCAATATAGTAGTCACAAAACATAAAAATGAAGATACATATCTTAGTCCTAGACAAGTTATTCATTTTTCTTTGAGGGGAGAGGAAGGTAAAGAGAAATAAAAATATGCGTCAAGATTTTTGGAAATATATAAACAATACAGCCTTGTATTCATGATGCCAAAGATTTGTCAGCACTTTTGTAATGAAACTGGGGATATATACATCTGTAGTAAAATTTCCCTCCAGAATGACTTGTTTTTGTTTAGATTCCCAACTCTAGGGGAACATTTATTTAACCTAAAAAAAGAGAAAATTTCATTTCTTCTGTATTATTTAAAATATATTTCATATTTCATGGTTTGCATACCATCTTTTAATTATTATATTTACAATTTTCAGTTTGTGAACACATGATTTTTCAAATGCAAATGCTACAGGGGTAAACAAGAGAGAGCAGTAAGTTCTTAATATGTAATACTAGGAGCAGGATGGGAAAGTTTTGTCTGGGCCACTAGATCCTGGTTAATTAGTCACTCTTTTTCCTTCCCGTTTATTTTGGGTCATATGGATACCCAGTATATCTGCAGAATCGTTTCTGAGGTCATTCCTGAAAGTGTGTCATGAATTGTGCACTTGTACACTAAAACGCTGGGTTATGGTCTGTATATGGCCATAAACCAAAGTGACAGCTTAATAGCTTGCCTGTTGAACTTCATTTTGAAATCCTGACTTTATATTTATGTCCCTTTCATTTGTGGTTTAGTGCTTCTAAGTTTCCATTTAATGTTGCAATTGTGTAAAGCATACAATATATTGTCTCCTTAGCATTTGAATCTAAGGGTACTTGGTAGAACTAAAGGTCCCTATGCTTTACTCTTCCATTGGTAACAACAGGTAAAATTTCTCTGTATGGATAATTAAAACCATTTTCTGGGCAAGTGAGGGTTGTTCAAAATCCCTTTCAGTTCATTTGTTAGTCCTCAACTCTTTCCTCCTCACCTCTCCTTATAAATTTATAACATTGTTGCCATGAAGGCTTGTGATAAGTTTTGGGGATAAATTGGCATCGTACTGGATGGGTCAAGCAGGAGCGATGCACAGCTGGATCCACCCATTCTTTACTAAACAGTAAAAAAACAGCTGTGGAAAATTTGGTAATGGGTAACACCCTTGGATGTTGTGACCATGAAATGGAGTTCAAAGTCCTGGGAAGAGTGAGGAAAGAGAACAGTAGAATGAAGATCTTTATTCAGGAACTGTAGTTTGGGTCCCGTGGGAAGCAGCTCTGAAGGGTAAATGAAGTAAGCAAAGTGTCCTGTCAGTGTAAGGACATCATTCTTCAGGCAAAGAAGTGGTCTCTCCTATCTCTGCCGAGAGCTCTATCCAAAGATACTGAGAAAATAGGTCATACAGCATCTCTTTGGAGTATTATTTAAGGTCAGTCTACATCTGAAAGTAAGCAGAATGATTGATGAGGCATATGTCCCTGTAGAGTTACAAATATGCACCTATATATACACACACAGTTTTCAATATACAAAATTATATTAGTTACTTTGCAAATAGTCAGAAAGTACCTTCAATTGGTTTCCTTCTGCCACTAACTTATTTTTGTATTTTCTTTATATTACTGAATGTGGTGTCTAAATTTAAGAAGTGCTGCATTTTAGTTTCAAGTTTTTCATATGCTTACAGATTAATTAATTAATTAATTAATTACTGCAATTCTATCAAATTTTAGGGGGCAGGGAGACAGGTTGTTGTGGAAGTATCATTAGTCATCTGCTCAACTCAGGTAGGTACCTGAGTGATTTTGGATATGTGGGCTTTCAGGTTAATACTTTCAAAATCTGTGTCATTGTAAGCATAGGTTTTGAAATGTTTTTGAGACCTCTAGTATATCTGTTACCTAGTATAAAATTTTACTGAGGTTAAATTTGAGCACAACCTTATTATTTATAGTGCTTCCTGTAATGCTGTACATTGGGAAACACAGATTAATAACATAAATATGTAGCATTGCACCATAAAAATACTATCAGAACAACATCTGTAATTAATTCTAAAATTAGTTCCTACCTTAGGAAGTATGTTTTTACATGAAGAATATTTATATCATAGATTATTTACAACTACATAATTGAAGTTTGAAGACTTGATACGTAGCACGGATGAGGTATTAAATTAGTACATCAGATATTGTTGGGGTTTCTTGGAGTCCATTCTAATATTTTGCAACAATTGAATATTTTTGGGTTTTAATCACCTCATTAAGACATAATGATCTTCTTGCACTGTCATAGCAGATAGCCTGTTAATGGGCTGGAATAAAACATAGAGCTATCAGGGCCACATGTTAGGGTTGATTAAGCACTGCATTGCTTCAGTTTTACTGTAGTGTAACCCCACTGAAAACAACTGAAAGATACAACTAAATAGGTATAGTACTGCACTGGGGAAATTAATCTTTTTACTTTGTTTTGGTCATTGAGAAGAAAAGCAGCATGTGCACTAAGGGAAGTGGTTTAGTGCAGTGAATTATACTTGGATAATTTTTGGTGTGACCAGCACTATGCTGAGACAGTTGATTTGAGAAAGGAATAAGTTTAATATAACTTCTTTCAGCATTAGTTGTAAGTTTGACTTTTACCATTGGATTGCCTATCATAAGCTGAATGAAGGCTAAGTCTTCCTAGATGTATTTGTGGATAACCATTTTAAAACCGATAGTACAAAGTGTTCAGTGTCAAAAGGCAAGCCTTTTTTCATCATGGTGAGGATAGATTTGTACTTTCATTGGTTAAAAAGGAATATATTTACAGGTTACTTTTTCTCATTTATAGAGGACACTGTCTATTTGTGTTCTTAAAAAGATGTACAACATTTTGGGAATACAGAAGGATAAGAGGGAGGGCAGCATTTAATGAAGGGGTTGTGTTTCCAGAGAACTGGAGCAGAATCAGCATCCTTAAGCACAGGCAGAAGTGGAGTTTTTGCAGTGAAGAGTTTGCCACAGGAAAGTGAGAGGAGCAGGGTGAGCATCACCTGCTCTTAATAGGATGTCTTAATAGGATGTTGTCAACATCTCTAACTCTCTATGTATCTATCTAGTCACTGTCATAAAAATTTCAAACAATACCACCCATGAACAGCCATGGTATTAGATCCTGTTCTGGGACAAAGGACAAACTCATATGTCAAATCTAAGTATGTGATCCATCAAATGTTGACTAGTATCTTGTATTCTGACAGATAAATTGTTTACATGCTTACATGTCTGCAATTGAACCTACTCAAAGTACTCTCCATCTTGGGATGCTGTAGGATCATTTTCTATATGCCTCTATGTCATACCTAAACCTGTTTCGTAGTTCATAAACCAGATAGTCCATTCTAGAGCAGCAGAAATCCTTAGACCATGCCTAATGCATGTAGTAACATATCAGATTCCAGTATGTCAGTCTCAGTAAATGTTCTGTCCACCACTGATATTTTAACATGGAGGTTACAGCATTTAATCAATAATCACGGTCATAAACATGCTTCAGCCTCTAGTAGTATAAACTCTAACCTTTTAGCAGATCGGGCACTTCTTGGCCACTGAAGTAGAGATAAAGTTTTCATAGCAGAGACTCATCTTGCCTCCCTTCTCTTGGATGAAGAAAGGACATAGCACAACCAGAAATAGCAGATTTTTGGGGCTGGAAGCAGTGTGATCAGCTTTGCCTTTGTGAGAAATCCAGCTTTAGTATTCTTCTTAAAGTGATAACCCTGACTTCTGTTTCCTGTTCTAAGTGCCATTTGTATATTTTAACATTTGATAAATGTTAAAACCAAAGCTGTACAATAATGCTGGCCTCCATTTGCCTGTGTTCTCCAGTGCATGACTTCATTCACTGAGATACCTAATGATAATGCCTTTTTCCATATCTCTGTAGACTTGTATCTCTTCACCCACAAGGGTACACCTGAGATAAACAGACTAAGAATGGCGTGAATTTTTTACTTGGTGGTTGAGGAACCAAGCATAAAGTGATTAAGGAATTTGGGATATGGGAAACATAAAATTAATTCAGGTGAATGGAGATTTAATCACAGTATCCTAGAACTTCCATCAGTATTCCAAGGTATTAATTGTGTAAGTTTTTCATATTCATTTGCAAAGCAGACTAAGCTGGTTGTCTATACCTAGAAGGATTTTTTTTTTCAGTTGTTTAAATAAAAAGAAGGCAACGAGCCAAATATCTTTCAATCATTTATCTGCAGGTCTGTGGTAGACACCTAAACACTGAAGTATACCCTCTCCCCCTTTTGCTAAACCTGTCTTTCTCATGCAGTGCAGCATTGTGTAAAGCTACTCCACTTGCTCCAGTGCAGCACTGAGCACAGGTATTCTAGCTCATACACTGAAAATTGCATGTCTTCAGTAGCTCATCTCAATGCTTAGGCTAATTAACCATGCACTTTGCAGAACTACTCAGTTCTAGTGGATTGCTATGCTGACACAGTTTTGTTTGGTTTCTAGGCTGGAAACCTTTTATCCACTGGTAGCTCTTGCATCTCCACCGGATTACACAAGAACAGTGTAATCTCACAGCGTCTAGGCCAGATGAATTTCTGCTTTGCAGCCTGGTTGTGAATCCTATTTTCAGACCCTATAAGCTTTCCTCGTATAGGTCACTTTCATGTTTACCTAGGTTATAAATTCCATGTTGGGATCAGGTGCCTTAAAGTTAGATATGGTGATATTCTATGCTACCATGTCTAGTGGGATCAGGGCTTTCAGTATAAATGATGAAAAATTGCTCGGAGATCACAAAGCAGGACTGTGATAAAGTGTAAAACCCAAATACCCTAAGTCCAGGGTCTTGAGCTATGTGTTCCATCATAATTCAGAAATATGTCTGGCTGTAGATATGGAAAATATCTGTGAATGCCAAGGACCATTTTTTGCATAAAATTTAATTAAAAGGAGTCAGTTTCACCCTTCAGCTGTTCCCTGAAAGCTGGAGTAAAGGATTCGACCCTAACTCAAATTAAGCTGTAAAGTTACCGAGATATTGTGGGTCTCTGATAATTTCTTAACTGATGCATTTTCCTTGCTAATGGGATTTTATTAAATGTGATATGTAGCTGTAAGATCACATTTATCTGGGTAATTTTTCTTTATATCTGCATTAGAAATAAGTAGACAGACCAATGAGTCAAGAATTACAGTGGGAAGTAATGGCTTAATGGGATAAAAAGTAACCAATAGTAGCATATTATTCCAAAAGTAAAAGTCTCACACTCTAATCAAAGATGTGTAAGTCAGTAGAATAATTTCCTAAGAGATTTTGTTGCTAAGAATCTACTGTATAATAACAATAATAAAGCCATTTTGTGCAACATATTCCCACTAACAAGCATGGTTTAGTGATAGCTCTTAACTAATATGCTCAAGACATAGTCAAGATACTTAAAATGAAGTTTCCGAAGCAAATTCATTTGTACAAAACACTCATTTTGTATTTTTAACATAAATAAGTGTTTTTTTAGGGGTTTGGTGAAATGTTGTGAGCTGCTTTTAAGAGTATTGTCTTAGAAATGAAATGCTACAATTCTCAATATGAATTTCCAATCATTCTCTGTATATATGTGATAAGACTTATTTTAGTTGGGTTTACTTCCTACTAGGAGACATGGTGTATAATTTTTCACTTTCTAGAAACAAAAGCCCTTTAAATATTTTTTTCTTTTCATTGATATAAATGAATTTCTGTGAACTCTGAAAACATTGCTTTTTTCATTTCTCTATGACAAAGTCAAAATAATTAATGAATAACAGAAAGCGTTGTTAGGAATTCTGGGTTGCACTGATCATACTTAAAAGAAGTACCTTGAGCATTCAATACTGATCATAAAAAATTACAAAATTCCATCATTCTGAGTGCTTTGCTGTTCTAAATATGGGTAAATGCATCAGGCTGCATTTGCTGCATATAGTTCTGGAAGAATAAGACTTTTCAAAAGTATGGCTTCCTTTTTCTTTCTGTTTTGGGATTAATAGTACATACAAAAAGCTGACATGAAGGTGGAAAGGCCAAAGCTGAAGGGCTTATTTTATAGATTTACTTTTCTGCCCATTTTGTTTAGAAGCTTAGAGTGATTTAAATTAAAAATATAAAGAAAAATAATTATAATATAAAAAAAAATGTGGTCATCCTGAAAAATTTACTGAGTTGGCTCATAGTAAGAGGTTTGATATTCCCTTGGCGTACCCATGAAGTGATTTAATTACTAAATAGTTCAAACTTTTTTATTATGTACTGTTTGCTGCTTTTATAAGGTCAATATGAATCTTGATAATAGATTGTAAAAAGTACATGCACTTGCTATATTTGTGTCCTTACATGTCATTATTTTTTTTTCTAGACATGTCAGTAATTGATTTGGGTAAACTTGGGTTTTTAAGTAAAAGAGGTGCATTGGTTTCTGTAAAATTAGGAAGAGAGCACAGCAGTGATATAAGCCACAAGGCTCACCTCTAGCATCAGAGGAGAGCAGCAGTGGTCATCTTGCTTCATTAGGGGCACATCTTTAAAGTTACATCTTCTAATTAGTGTTGAAGTTCAAGCAAGAAGGTAGGGGATTCATTCTACCAGTTACCCTTTCCAAGAATGGTGCATGGATATCTTTTGTTATCAAACCACATCTGTAATCACCCTGCAATTGGTGAAAATCCTAAAGACTAATTAGGAGATAAACTCAATCTTTAAATCTGCCACAGAAATGTTAAATATTATATCTTGAATGATCAAAATTAGCTATTGTTTGCTTTCATTACTTAAACAAACTTTGAGTAAGGTCTCTGCTCTCAGCAGGTCTCCTGTATATACGTCTGAGGTCTTTGGCAATGGATATTAAATTTACTGTCTGAATTTGAAAAATATGAATTTATTATCCACTTTAAACTTAGCCATTTTTTAAAAATATTAAGCTTTCATTAATTCAATGTTTTCAGCTCACATCTCTAGTGGAATCCAAAACATCCCCATTCTGTCATTGAGGTGCTTGGCAGAGCCATTGAAACTTTAAATTCTTAGTCACAAACTGCAAGTTTTCTTTTATAAAAGGAACCAATTGAGAAGAAAACAGTGTTGCTTGATCTAACTACTTATTATCATCCTTATATTCACCATATATTAATGTTACTTGGCATTACTTTAAACTCCTGTAGTCTTTGTGTGCCTTTGCATATTGTAAATCGCACTATGATTTTTATTTATTTGAAGCTTATGTACTACATTAGTTTAAGCATCACCACAGGCTTTGTCCCATCCTTTCAGAGAGTATTAAATGACAATATAAGTAATGTCATAATGAACTAACAGTGTCGCCACAGTCTCAAACAAATAAAGGCCTAATATAGTTCCTGAAATAAATGGAGACTCTCATTAACATTCATCAGATTGTCCCTAATTGTTCATCACAAAGATTGTTAATCAGAGAAGCAGGATAAGATTTAACAGATTTGACCTTGCATATCTGCATGGCTGCTGTATTATGCCTAGATAGTTTGGTGAATCTCTTAATTTTCTGTAGTTTGTGTAGCATGAAATGTAGCAGGCCTTTTTATTGTTTCTTTTTCAGAGGTAAAAAACAAGTATATAAGTGTGGCTTTGTAAAAAGACATTTAATGTCTATTTCTTGTATCATTGTATGATGCTAATGAAAGTCTACATTGTATTTTATGTGAAATAAAGAGGAGACTCATTAATGTCTGATGTCATAGTAAGGCTATATTCCTAGTTAGTATCAGCAACTGTTCAGTAGTGGTGCAAAACTTAATCATGCTGTTGTTTCCTTAATCTGTTTCTTTCTGAACTGGATTTGAAAATGCTACTAACCTCAAAGTCTATTTGACATTAATATTCCACATGCACAAGGAATAGAAGTAGTGTGTATTAATGAAGACCATAGTATTGTGATTTTCCAGCAGCAGAATAAGAACGGATTTGAAGAAGAGGAAATATTTCCTGACTCCTAGTGCTTTAGCTTCAGGCTGATAAATAGCATGGTTTGGAATCAATTTCAGCATTGATCTGAAAGATAATCCTCTTCACAACAACCACATCCAAAGGTTTTTAC